>NC_142288.1:18081525-18681525 GCF_965620075.1 Prunus avium | reverse complement strand
GGATTCTATAAACTCAATGACTTAATGTAATTCTCCAATATTTTTATTGCAGGTTTTTCATGTTCAGGTATTCCATGGTTCATTAAGCATTATACCATTAATTCAACATATAATTCTCTCTAGTTACAATTACCCTTTATATAAGTTGATCCTTCACTCATGTTGTAAGTTTTGTATGATATATTTCCAGAAAACCCTGCATATATTTTGATGCTTCTATTCCAAGACCGCAATTGTAGACCTTAACTCTACTACAGATCTTGTAGAACTTACAATTATCTCTATCCATTATCTTACTCTCTTACACAGAGTCTTAAAACTATTTAATCATTTAATATAATAATCATAATAAATAAAAGGTTTCTAACTGTTAAAGTTCTGTACAAAAGTGCAATATTATTTTCTCATTTGGCACTTAAGATCTTCAAAAAGAAAAACGATTAAATTTATAAACTTCCTCTGTTATGTAAATATCAAATTTTGTTTTTTAGAAAGTACCGTTAACACTCCAAAATACTAATCCTTACCTATATTTGGATCTCTTTATGCATGGAACTGCATTTTTCATATGATAAGAAAATAGTTTTCGTACATCAAGACACACATAGCTGCTTAGATTTCATCATAGGATTATTTGAAATCTGCTGTAGGGAAATTCTCCGAAACAATAATTGTTTACATCTTGTCAATGATCAAAATAATGAGCAAGATTTCAGACATTGTGCATATGCAATCTCTTGTAGTTACCATTTCAGTCACTCTATTCTCTTACAAACATTAGCATAGCTTGTCAATAAACTATAAGCATATCACAGTTTGCAGAGCAAATCTAACAACAACCACAACAATGTCCACCATACTCCTATTTCCACATAACTATCCATCCATACGAACAAAATACACCATGACATTTCTAAAAATTCAAAATTTATAGCAATAAACCCAAAATTGTTCACAATTAAACAGAAATAACACCTAAATTGAAAATGAAAATTCACAAATTCAAATTTCAATTACTAAGAGAGCTGAAAAGCCACGAAAGTCGCATACCTTCGATGCCGGAGTGGAAGATCCCAAATCCAAACCAGTAAAGGTAGTTATTTACAGGCGTGAGATCGTAGACATTGAGGTACAAAAGGGCGCGATTTTTTTTCCGATCAGTCTTCTCCTTCTCTGCGCTCGAGGTCGAGGTTGAGGTCGGGCTTGAGCTCAAAGGAAACAACCGCATTGTATTGAGTCGCTAACCCTAATTTCCTCAATTGCGTTCTGAAATAATCACAAGCTGATCATCGTGTTCGCCAATCAGAAGGAACCTCAGGGAAGTGAATATAGTAGATGTTTTCTAACCTCGAGTTGTGTGTTTGGTTGCCGAGAAAATTTTAGGAAAATGGGGAAAGTTTTAATGTAAATTTTGGAGTTTTAGGATTTAATTATTTTTTACGATTATTGGAAGCTTTTTTTGTTCGTTGAATTTCGAAAGTGTGCGAATCATCTTAGGGGACGACGATTAAGTTATTAATGCAGTTCGCTCCAAACAAGTGAAGGTTAGGACAATGCCCTTTGTTTTTTCGTAAATGACGAACTTGCCCTATGGCAATGACTTTCTTTTGGGTACATATAAAGTCTTAAATATCAATAGTTTCGGAAATATCAGTGGTTCAAAAACACGGAAATATCGATGGAAATATCGGGAAAATATCAATATTGATAAAAATTAGATAAAAAACATGGAAATTGTAATAAATATATGGAAATTTTTAATGAAACTTTAGAAGAAGTTTATTTAGTCAATCATCTATTATTTTGACACAAAATTGGAAGGAAATGCATTGCATAATGGGTTTGAGTGATTTAAGTTGATTATATTGCAAGTTGACAAATTCTGTGACTTAGAAAATCTTGAGTAATTAATGAACGAGAATTAAACACACCCTAGTAATTTATTTATCATTTTTTAGTACAATATTTTACATTTTATAAATTACATGATAAGATACATGAGTAACCTTATTTTACATTATTCACTGGACATGGTGCACATTCTTATATTTATTATTTATCAAAAATTGAAAAATAATTAAAGATGTAAACCAACTTAATTTGTCATGAAAAATTAGGCACGTTACCATGCTTAAAAAATAATAGTGAAGATTGAAAATTAACTAAGAACATAAATAAATTTATCCAAGGAAGAATTAAATAGGAAATAAAGAAAATGATTATAGAGATTTAAGTAATCAAGCAACAATTTATTTCACCTTATTCGCTGGACATGGTACACGTTCTTATATTTATTATTTATCAAAAATTGAAAAATAATTAAAGATGTAAACCAACTTGATTTTTCATGAAAATTAGGCACTTTACCATGCTTAAAAAATAATAGTGAGTATTGAAAATTAATTGAGAACATAAATAAATTTATCCAAGAAAGAATTAAATAGTAAATACAGAAAATGATTATAGAGATTTAAGTAATTAAGCAACAATTTGAAGGGGAATTTAGTAATGTAAGTACTTATAATGAATAATAAAATAATCAATAACATTAAATGGATTAAATAGAAAAGAAATAAATTATATTAAATAATTAAGTAACTGATCAACAATATAAAACAATAAGTAATTATGTTAATTTCTATTTTCATAAACAGCTCGCAAGTATTATAAATACGAGATTCTATAGTTTATAATCACAAAGTGATGACTAGTGTGGTGGTTAAGTGGCTACAGATCTTGGAATGTGGAGGGGTTCGAACCCCTGTGTCTGTGCGTGACAAAATTCATCGTTGATGTTAGTAAGCCTAGGCAGCAGCCCAAAGACTCATGGCTCTCCTCACATAACAAGAGAATATTCAATGAATTTCCCTCCTTTATGCAAACCAAAAACAGAAAAAAGGGGAAAGAAAAAAAAAAAAAGGATCATTCTAACCTGCATGCTTCACCCCCTATAATTCGTCAAATTCATTGACTTTTGTCAATTTGGGTCCAAGTGGCTATTGTGTGCAGGGGCATTTTAGTCTCTTTAAGCTATCAGGATTGGTCTTTTGATTTATTAGTAAATTGCAAATGTGTTTGAATCAGCAGCAAATATATAAAATTGTGTTTAGTTTAAAAAATCTCTTGCTTTGACTATTATTTTTTTTCTTCCATAAAGTTAGAATAGTACACTTGAAATACCATATTATAAACTTAATATAACATTATTTAAAACACAAAAATACATTGAATTTAACAACATAATCTATTTTTTCAATCTGATGATGTGGCGTGGATAAGTGCGATTATAAATTTTTCTCAAGAAAAAAGCCAAATAATCATTGCAAGACAAGAACTGATTTGTGACCAACTGGATTGAATTCTCTGACCACACCCAGATGGCATCAATCATGCCACCGCACATGGTATTGTCTATTTTTTTTTACCTCTGACCTAATAATAGACAATAATTTTAGACTCAGCAGGCAATTGTAGCATGACAATTGACAGAACCACATTGGATAAGGCACAAATGTCCATGTCAACAATTTTGAATTCAAGATAGAGCATTTGCACAATTGCTTTCAATTTTAGGATTTATGTGAAACCAAATAGTTGAGTGATCATAGAATACTAGGGTACTGCCGTTACATGGTATATCTTGTATACGTGTATTGATATTATTTCTTACACGTGTACAAGATGTACCACGTGAGCATACTACTATAGTATTGTATAAATACAGGATCTAAAGTGAAAACACATGAAACTTCAAAGGGTGTTTTGTGTAAATAATTCAACTAATTTTCCCAAACACCAAATGGAGGGCTTTCCATCTTGTTTTTGTCACATCAAATGCCACAAATTTATAATTCATGAAAGAAACCAACTAAGTTTTATTTTAGTAACACTAAGGAATCTCATGGCATTGTATTTACAACAGCCTCATCTGCAGGATAATAGGTGAGGAGGATACCATATATTACCATTCTTCTGACCCTTTACATTAGAAGATATATTTACATCAGGAAAAAACATATATAATTACATGTTAAACATTGCTTGTAACATTTGTTTCAATGTTTGAAACCTTTGCATTTTTTTTCAACCATATACAGAACAAATTAGAACAGGGCAGGGCAGGAATGTGTGTTCTTACGCTGGGCAGTGAGGTTATGTAGGCCTTCAACAACTTGAACAATTGAAATCTTGAGCATCAACAACATTATAGTACAAGGAAGACAATCTGCCATCAAATTTTGAGACCACTTGATGAGAAGATAGACCGCAGTAACGCTTTCCTAGCCGGGCGATACATATCGAAATGATCTTCCTGAACATGGAATCCTCTTGTATTAGTGGTTGCTCCACAAACTCATCCAGGGGCATCCACTGCACATTAATGGCACAAGCTCTAAGTTCAAGCAATCAACAAATCCAATAATGTTACCTGAAAACCATGTTTGGTGCAGATAAAAAAGAAAATAGTACTGCATTTAGCTTATGGCCACAAATCCCATTAATTCTGTTGATCCTGGTTACCAAAACTATATGAGGAATGAGAAATTATTAGTCTCTTAAGCAATGCCAAAAACCAGAAGTTTGTAAAGCTGCTCAAGCAGGTAGCAACCAGCTCATGGCTGGGGCATTACGGTTAATTTTCATAGCTTGCCTGTGGTCCGACATTTTATTGTCATCCTTAATTTACTAGATAGTCCTGAATGTTTTTCCAGTTTTTTCTTGTAGAAGACTAGAAAAGTACATTAAATACAAGTTTATCAGATGTCCCCGAAGGGACGAAGACTAGAAGTACATTGATACCATTTTATCAAGAAAGAAGACAGAGGGCAATGGGAAAGAGTGGAACTAGCAAGCAATTATATAATCTCTCCAACTAGTTTTCTTGTAGATAATTTTCTGTACTTTTCATTTTTATTTTCTACACCCCTATTATAGCTTTGTCATGATAGCCGGATAGGCCAAAGCTGTAGAAACTGAAGCCATTAAAAATGGTGCTAAGCTTGTATTCTGTGAGTGTACAAATTTACCTTGGCTGCTTCAATTTCAAGATCATCAACTGTAATCTCAGTCGATAGTGGCCGTAGCATGCAGATAAAGAACAAATCTGACTTCTCAAAAGCTACATTGTGAGCATGCCTGGAGTTGAAATTAAAGAAAATATTAGCTGCCGTCTGTTGAAGGAAATCAGTACTCAGAACTTATATGAAGTGTCCCATTGCACCGGTTTCAACTGCTTAATTTACTTATCGAACGCTTTTCCCTCTCAAATACACAGCATTCTTTGTAAACAAAACGATGCTTACGATATGTACTCACTACGGTTTTTCATAATGTTACAGTTGGAAAGAAAAAAGTGTATGCATTGCAAAATGTAAACAAAATATAATCATCTTCTGTCACATGTCTAAGTGTTGTGAATAACAATTAGATATGATTATTACCTGAATGCTATAACCTCAACGAACTCTGTATCGATCTGCAATTAAAACAAAATGCAGCTAACAGTATTAGAAGAACATGATTGGATAGTAACTACTTTGCAAGAATAAATTCGTGCAATCTAGATGGAATTGAACCTTAGAAGAAATATTATGTACCAAATTCTTACCCCGGTTTCCTCCTTAACCTCTCTCACAGCGCCTGTGAAAATCTCTTCCGACTGATCCCAAAGGAAGAAAAATATAAGTAGGCAAAGAATTAGAAAAACATGATCTATTGCAGTATCAAACTTGGATAACATACCTCAAGGATAAAGCCGGTTGGTATTTTCCAAAAACCAGCGCATGCAGGAGCGTAGTGTTTCTCTTGTACAACAAGAACCTGCAATTTGTCATCAGTTCAATAATGCTGCATTTAATCAAAGGGCTTAAACAAGTTTATCAAAGCCAATTAACTAAAGATAAGTGCAGTGCACATTACTAGTGGTTATACCGTATAAATATTTTCTTCAGTTACAATTATTGGAATACAAACACGTCAGCCAACTTGCACGCACATTTTGGGATCGTTTCACTTCCTAGATTCAGCAAGATTACTACTTAGTCTAGTCTGTCTGAAAGATACAGAACCAAAGATTTAAAGAATCTATCGCTGACTATGTTGAAGTCATGGCATTTAGGTTGGTTACAAAACGACTTAGGTAGGTTTCTTGCATCCAATTAAGTTTAGGAAGAAAATTTATGAGACAGCTACCTCATAAGTTTCATACAAAGATTAAGAAAATTGGCTAGTTGTGTATCCCAATTTTGAATTTATTGTTTCTTTCTCACATTATCAACAGAGCAATTTATACCTCATTATTTTCATTGATGACAAATCCCCCAACCCCTACTTGATGTGAAGCATTAGCAGGAAGCATGCAAGGTCCTTCTGGAATCCAGTATGTCAACATCACGTACCCTCGTTCTGCATGGTGGTACTCAAACCCTTCCTGAAACCGGATAGATTACATCAGATAATCACAGTACACTCGGTAAATAATCAAAACAAAAGAAAGGAATATAATTCTGCAAACCCGAATTACTTGTTCTGTGAACTTTCTTCATTCATTCACCTTCAGCTCATGAAACTATGGTTTCGTATCGTAAATCCTTTTATACAGAAGTTAGTAAGGTACCTTAATAGCAACTGGAACAAGCTCAGCTCTTTCTACTGGCAGCTTTAGCCAAATTCCCTTCTTCCCCTGCAGTCAAATGGAAATTACATATTACATCTCCTAATAGTATCAATTATATTATAAGGGAAGGGAACAGACATAAGGCTCGTATAAATTACAAAGATCAAGGATACATAAGCAGCAAAACCATTACCAGACAACAATGTTAATTTAAAAGGAGGGATCAGAAAATCAAAGGCTCTCCATGTGACTAAAGTTTATAATTATCACTTTCCTAGCAAAAAGGTGAGGTACCATATTGTGTGGCATAGGCAGAGAATGAGAATATATACCTCCATGCTCCAATGAGAAAGAGAAGAATGCAGGATATAGCCAAAGGCATTCGGGTTTGCTGGTAATCGTTCTGGATCAACGATAACTCCCCCGTACTCATCATCGAAGGCATCAAGTACTGTAATTTCTCTAGGAAACAAATTCGGTCTTGTCCCTGTGCCATTTGTTCCAATTATTTGAAACAAGCAAGTTTCCCCTGCAAGTTTATCTCCAACTGAACCAATAGCGTTACTTGACGGAAAGTTATTTTTCGAACTGGAAGGATGAGAAGAATAAGAAGCCTTCAGAAGAATCCCTGGAAAGGAAATGAAAAACTTGAGAATTAAAAATATAAAAAATCCTATTTTTCTGTCTCCTTGTTTTTGTTGTCTGAAAACAATTACCTCTGCAAGAACAGAACTGGGGAGAGAATTTGGCACCAGCTGGTATGTGCCTGAAACCCGCAAACCGGTTCGAATACATCCGTCCCAACTGAACCGTCTCAGATGCAGACATAGCTTTCGATTCAAACAATCTCATCTCCATTACAGACAGTAAGCAAATCCCAACTAACTTAAACTAAGCACAGCCGTACCATCCAATGAAATCAAATATATGCTGAAATATAACACGACCTCCTTAACTTAGACCAATTAACATTAATTTAATCATAACGAGAATATCCCAACTCCCATCACACGTAACGCTCTAGAACAACAAGAAAACCATAGGATTCGACGCCAGTCGGAGTGAACTAGAACTTGGTTGCTTGCACGGCAGAGTAAGATTGTAAATTGTAATGGCAATGGAGAGCCAGTTAAGAAAGCAGATTAAGACAAGAAACCAAGGGATGATTAGGCAGTATCTGATCTGAAAAGCAGTGATTAACGTAGTCGTTTTAGGACCAAGGAACCAGCTCAAAAAATCTAAATATCTTTCATTGTTTCACAGTTAATTTAATGCGATGGAGAAAACGAGGGAAGTGAATAAAATTTTATATAGCAGCACAAATTTGAAGACCAAACGCGTTAAAAAGAAAAGGCTTGGAAATGCCAAATGGAGACAGACAAACACATGAGGACCTAATTTGGCACAAACCCGAGTGAGGACAGCCAATAAAAACCATGTTTATTGCATGAATCTTATCTGAAAATCAACAAGAAGAAACAGAAGTGGGGGTACGTGGATATATATGTTTGTTTACTTTATTTTTGTGGTGTGGAATTCGTGGTGCGGTCGTGACATGGCAAACAAGCACTGGAGCAAAAGGAATTTGTTGAAACAAAAAACAAATGTGAAATTGAATAATTTGATTTATAAAATATGGTGAGAAATTTGTAAAGTTGACAAAGCGACATAATAGTCAGGTGGGAACTAACTAGGACTACTCACGGGGGAGAAATGTGGTTGAAAATGAAGCATATAAAACTTGGAGCGGATACGTTGCACTATGTTTTTGACATAACTTTTGACACAATTTTTCAATGCATTCAATGGTTGAAATTAAGTATTATTAATCTTAATTCTTTAATTAATTAAATAATAAAATATTTTTTCTCTCTCTTCCTTCATGTTAAGGAGATTTTCATTATAAATTTGACGGAAAAAAGAAGAAGTTGTAGATTACGAATCTTTAACCACACAGTATTTCGGCAAATCTTGTGCTGTAGGTGTAGTCGAAGAAAAGGAACCCACAAATACTATTTAAATACCCAACGATTTTAGAGACACATGTTTAAGAGTCTTGGACAAGTTGTATGCTTGGAGAAAAGGAGCCCAGAAATACTAGTCCTGCTAAGTACAGTGCCATTGGCACCAGCAAGGTTAAACTTGAAGATGGGATGCTAGCAAACTTAATACTTTCTCCAAAATAGTTTCAATTTTTTTAAAAGATAAGGAAAGAAAGAAACTGAGAGAAAAGAGAGAAAAAAAATGATTTATTGAGAGAAATTTACCCACGGATCCGCCCATATAAAATTGTGTCAAAAATTGTGAGAAATTTATTGAGAGAAATAATCTAATTGTGCAAAAATTGTGTCAAAAACATAATTCCACGGATCCGCCCATATAAAATACGGATATATATCTTCAATATTACATTTTGCAAACCTATGATTTTGGGATATGTAACATATTTGTTTATATATATATTTAAAGTTTAGCAAAATGAAGCATATGGTTACAGGTATAATTAAATTATTGGCCTCTTCATTGGTCTGACTATTAAGTTAATCGTTATCGTTTAATATGAGATTTGGTTGGTGAGACGTACGATTTTTTCTTTACATGGACACCGGATTGATACCACGTGGAACTAACGTCTATGTAAACAGAAATTCAGTTCACCCAGTGCTATGCGAGAGGTGGTTCCATTTGAACCTCTAATATCATCTCAAACCAGAAATTTCATCTCAAAACCAGAAATTTTCAGATTTACTTTGGTCAGAATCTTTAGGTAATTCATTTTGCTTTTGTGTAAAGTAGTTCATTCCCATTAGAGCACGTGATTTTCACGGACATATTTGTGAAGTGGACTAGCCAAAGGTCTGTTCATACTTCATCTTTCACGTGAGTCGGAAACCAAAAAGTTAAAAAATATAAACGTCATAATCGAGATTGTCCGCACTAATTATAATCAGACAGGTCATCACCAAACTTCATGAGGTGAGTGATTCCTCTTGTCGAGGCCCATAAGGATAGAAGGGATGGGAGAAAAAATATCATTCCTAATCGGATTATAATTTAGTAATGATATTTTAAATATCATTAAGATGTTTAAAATATATTCTTTAGTGGAAAAAGAAAATAAGATATTTGAAATCGGTCACTTTTAGGATCAATCAAAGTCTAAAATATCGAGAATTTCGGAAATATCGGTGGTCCAAAAACATGGATATAGCAAAAAAATATCGATATCGATAAAAATTGAATAAAAATCATAATTGTGAGAAACACTTGGAAATTTTTATTTAAACTTTAGAGGACGTTTACTTAGTCAATTATCTATTATTTGATCACAAAAAATTGGAAGGAAATGCATGGCAATGGTGGGTTTGAGTGATTTAGTTGATTATGTAGCGACCCGACAAACACTGTGACTTTAGAAAATATGTAGTAATTAGTGAAATAAAATTAAACACACCATAATTTTTAAGTTATAATAATTTACTACAATATATTACACTTCATACATATAATAAGATATATAAGCTTGACCAAAAAAACAAAGATAAAATATATGAGTAATTTAGTACCACATAGAAAGAATTCCTATTACGTTCAAACTTAGTATCGCACAATATTAAAACTCAATAGTGAATAATAATACAACTCCATGATATATAACCAAAAAAAAAATACAACTCCATAATATATAACCAAAAAAAAAAATACAACTTCATAATAATATAATAAATAACATTAAATATATGCCTAAATTTATCCTTAGAGAATTTTTTATATATGAAAATTTATCCTAGATAATATTGACCGTATGGGAAATTATCGTCTCCGACATTATCCCGATAATATCGGGGAGACTCTGGGATCAATCAATAATTTTAGTTGTTTTGTTGTGATAGAGAGTAATTGTAGGACAAAGACACTTTTGTGGGCCTTGTGGTTTTGCTTGTAGTCGTGCTCGTGGGATGATGCTGGGGTATACCCTATTTAATTCTCTGTGTTGATATTTTCTTCATACGAGCTATTTTGAGTGACTGAAAAGTTGAACATAAGACTTCATGTGTATAGATGAACCGTGATTCGTAAATATTCTCAACTAATTACTTCAGCTATAACCCCTTTGTTTTTTTATGTTAATAATTTGATGTCGGCCAAACTAGCAGTGTTTTTAATCATAAACACAATATCAGCATAAAAAAATATATCAACAGAAGATAATGGAACATTTGAGCCATACTGATCAAATCAACCCCAAAACTCATCTTCGAAACGATAGAGAAACAGTGGGAGATTAAAACTTTTATTGATATTTTATTTTGCATTATCAAGCTCTGTGTCCATCAAACCCATACAACATAAGGAAACATGATCAAGAATAAAGGAAAGGAAAAAGATCAAAATGGTCACAGTGAGAGGGAAACTACAATATCCAAAAGTACACCGGAAAATGACTTAGAGTGTGTAATGTGGGTTAACTTCGATATCTAAACCCCTTAGCTTTGCAAAGGACTCGACCTTCCCCTTCAGAGTGTGAAGCTCCCTCAGTCTGCATTGCAAAGAAAGAGCAAAACCAAAGTTAGGCAACACACAACATGGCCTAGACACGTAATAACCTAAGATGCTTTTGTTGTCAGACGGTGAATCTAAATTGTTGATTATGTTGATTTTTGTCTGAATGTGCAATCTAGATTCATAGTCTACAAATATAAGCAGTTCTTTGGCAACATAATATTTCTCATGTTTTATATATGCTATTGGTATATGCAGAAAACTTGAACCATCCAACGCAAAAAAAAGGCCAACCTTGCAATCTCTGCACGTCTCCTGGCTTCTTCAGCCATGATGCTAACGTCCCTGAATGTGTGCCTCTCAGGGATGTTCCTTGGCTCAGATGGGAGGCCATGAACCGTTCGCTGTTCAGCAGCCCATGCAGCCTCACGAAATTCTTTACCAAAGTCCTTTTGGGTGTTGAAAGCCGTCTGCAAAATTATAGACATACACATAAATGTGGAAATTCTCTTAGAAAGGTCTAATGAGAAAAGTAAGTCCAAAAGTTTTGTTAAAATCTACAAAAGGAAGCCTAACAGAGGAACATGGCAAACCAAGCACATATTTTCATTCATTCTTGATGTCTAATGCTCAGAGAAAAAGAAAATTGTGTCATGAGATGGAAGGTTCAAATTCACTCACTCTTTTGTTCAATATCAAACTCCATGCCCTCCCACTGAGCGCATATCGAACAAAAAACTTGATAGGATCAAGTAGCATATAGATGAGAATGTTGTATAACCATATGATTCCACACCAACGCCAGCCGATGGCTCGAATTCGAGCAAATTCCCACGTTGCTTGAGCAGATATTGCTGTTGCAACCTGTAAGCATGGAGCGTTTCGTATTATGAATTCAAACCGTTGTAAGTTTAGTATTGTAACTAAAGTTTTCTGAACAAAAGGAAGTTTAAAAGAGATATTCCACGCATAAATTTTGATGAATGTGAAGCATTATTTGAGCCTAAAGAATTTCTACCTAATGTTATATATTGAAAGCTTTTCGATTGAAAAAGGATGAAACCGTTTACCAGTTGAGCAACTATGAAAGCAATAACAAGAAGAAGACCAGGTCTTTCTGTGAATGACCACCCTCTGGAGCGAGTGACAAAAATTAGAGCCTGGCTGATGGTGCTAACTTGAAGGTACACGGCAGATGCTAGCTTTGCATTTAGTGGCTCGTTGAGACTCTCATTTTCATAATAGAGCGGCTCGTTGAAGATATCATCTGCTTTGAATTTTTTCTGAGAGAGAGAGAGGTTAAAATCTTGATCATTGTCATCCAGTACAAAATGTAAGCCCTGACAGTGTTCATCTATGCCAAAGGCAATAACCGTGAAATGAACCAAATGCAAGTTTACACATGCAAAACTGAGAAACTATTAAAATCAGGGACTACTAGGATTTCTTTTAGGCTAGAAGCGCCACTAGGATCTGAAGACAAAAGGACAAAGAAAGTTCTATGATGCCATATCAAACTACCTTTGATACTGAAAATTTAAGCTTGTAGGCTATGGGCTAAACAAGGTATCAGCAAAACATAGAAATAGTAACAGTAAGATAAGGAACAATTAATAGACTAAGAGAAACTAACTAATATAATTTCCCCTTGCAAAACTTCAGAAATTTAAAATTCTGCATTTTTTATCTGGATAAATCAACGGGATACTAGGAAAGGATGCACAATAATCATGTTTACCTGAAAGAATTGAGTTTCGTAAGTGATATAGAAGAACACAACTGTCGTCACGGCGAGGTAACTGCCTAAGACAATCCCAGTTGCAAATATTTCACTGAGCTTCCAACTGTCAGGAACTGGAGATGGCTTAACTCTGTCTTTGGATATTGTCATAATAGTACCTGGTAAGTAGTTTAAAGTTCAGGTTTATTTTCAACAGGAAGAAGGGGAGTAAATGAAGAACAGTAGAAAACCGAGAGTTCAAGCTCAATAAACTCTGTTACAGACAAACACAAGAGATGAGAGAACTTAAAGGGTTAGTAATACTTACCATCATTAAGAATGGCAATGATGAGGACCATAAAAGGAGGGAAATCAAATTTCCAGAATACAGCAAGCAGCAAGAAACCCAGCTGTAAAAGAAACCCAATTAGAAATGAAAACTGACATTACGGCTTGCTTATATGTGACAGAAAAGGGGTCATGAACTACTTACGACAATACGTATTGTTATAGAGACGGCATATATCTGAAAGAAAGAAACAAGAACAAAACAATTATTGAAAACAAACCCAAGATTCAGTACCAGAATCACTTCCAGGTCAACTTGCTAAAACAATGATAAGAGATAATCCCCTTACTGTGTAATTCTTCATTCTTTGAAAGATTGCACGGCTTGTCAAAACAGCACTAATAATAACACTCAACCCAGGTTCTGTCAGTACTATGTCAGATGCACTACGAGCAGCATCTGTGGCATCTGCTACAGCAATTCCAATGTCTGCTTTCTTCAATGCAGGTGCATCATTAACTCCATCACCCGTCATTCCAACTATGTGTTTCTTACCTTGTAATCGCTGCACGATCTCATATTTATGCTCTGAAATGAAGCATCAAGTCAGGCAGAAGCAATGCGAAGTTGACGCACAAAAGTAACAAATGGTAACAAACATGATTACCAGGAAAGACACCAGCAAAACCATCAGCACTCTCAATGAGCTCATCAATTCCTAGAGTTGTATCTAAGCCATCCTTATTTTCACCAAGCAACGCCGATGATGGATACATGTTTGTACCCATCCCAAGCCGTCTCCCTGTCTCTTTCCCAATTGCCAGTTGATCACCTGGAAAATAATTCAATTACGGAAGTCAAAAGAAAGTTTTGAAAAAAGGTCTGAAACTTAGGGTGCTGAGAAGGTTGGAATGGAAGTGGTCATAATCTATGAAGTTCATCATAAACATTAGTCACTTGTGATTAGTACAAGATAATGAAATTTATGAAGTTCATTATAAATTAGTGTCCTGAACGAGTAAATTGATAGAAGTAACTTCAAAGTCATCAGCAACTTTTCTGGTAGTGAATCTTGATAGTACAGATAAATCAGAAGAACGAATAAATTGATAGTTTTATGACCCGACCCTGTTGACCTCTCGAAACTGATGGCTAAGAATGAGTAGACTGAGAGAGTTTTTTTAAGTATAATGTAGCATTGAAATGAAAAGAGAAAAAACTCCTTTTTTCACATACCTGTGATCATTTTAACACTCACACCAAGATCTAAAGCTCTTCTAATAGTTTCAGCACTGTCATGGCGTGGTGGATCAAACAGCGGGAGAAGACCGACAAACTCCCAAGGTCCACCAGGACTGTCTTTTGTACCAGCAGGAACTTCCTGTAAATTACAGAACTCTCCTCAACCATAATGCATCAAAGGAACATACATCCAAGAGTAGGTATTTGTTAAAATCTCAGTTACCTGCTGAGCAACAGCAAGGGATCGAAGTCCACGCTCTGCAAATTTGTCAATCACTGAGTGTACTCTTTTCTCAATATCTGATCTATTCCATGCCAAATTGAGTATCTACAAATTACACAAATAAAAGAATTTTGTTAGGTCATTTTTTACTGTGAAGGACTAAGAAACCAAGATTTCAAATTGAGACATTAAGTACCTGCTCTGGTGCACCTTTGCTCACTCTGTGCATTTTACCAGCTTTGTCTATGTATGTAAGTGCTGTCCTCTTATCAGTTGGATTGAATGGAAGGAAGTGAATTTCTGTAATTGCAGCTCGAGCCTTACAAATGAACACAGGAGAAACTCAGTTCAATGAAGCTTTAGTGAACAAAACACATCATTGCATATGCAAGTTTCAAAACTACACGGGAAATCTCGTAGCCTAAATGCCCTGCCCTACATAGCCCTGCAATTTAGAGTAGAATATATGCTATATCTGTTTTTGTTTTTTTTTTGTCACAGAACTATAATAATTTTGGTGGCGTAATATGATACTATAAATATGCACTTCTTGTTATCGTACAACAATAGTTTCACATTGGAATTGCACTTGAAGACTGAATTGAAACACCTAAGCAGGCTCAACTTCCCCAAAACCTTCAACTTTAGCATCCTATAAGAGTTGCATAAACATTTTGAGTTATACAATCTCCTACCTCCTTAGGATCAGCTAGCATTGCAACAATTGCAGCATCAATAGCATCTTGATTCTCCAACCTTGAAGCTCTTGCGGCCATCAATACAACCGTGTCCTTTTCAACACCTTTGGCAAAAACCTGCAAAATGGAAGTCGTTGTCAAATGTCTACATAATGCAATAGAGCTTAAATTTAACATCCATGGAGATACAGTAAAGCAGAACCATAGTAGGTTTCATCTTTTCGTTCCAAACAACATTATATAGCAAAATATTTAGCTCTACTTCGTACATTCTAAACAACAATAATGTAAATCTATCTTGAGTCCTTATGTTTCTGATTATATAGCTTAGAACAAGAAGGCTCTGGAGAGAAGATGTACTTTCTTTACACATATAGTTCTCTCAGACCACTGGGAATAGAAATAGGAAAAATCTTAAACAGTGAATAGCTTTATTGTGTAGATTTAGACATACCAACAAAATGTGAATTGATAATAAACTTCAATGAGCAAGATAATTACGTAGTTCAGTCATATCTATCAAAAAATTTAAGCATATGACAGGATCAAGAATTAACACCTCTATGAGATTCTTGTCCACTGTTAATTTGTTGAGAGTTAAAGTTCCTGTTTTATCACTGCAGAGCACATCCATCCCAGCCATTTCTTCAATAGCCGTCATTCTCTTTGTGATTGCACCCTGAAAAGAACTCAGACAAACTATTACTTTGACTTCCACATCGAAGAGAGTCTAACTCAGCACTGAAATTTCATGATATAAATTAAATGCAGCTTCTTATACCTGCTGAGCTAAACGATGAGAACCAATGGCCATGGTGACAGACAGAACTGTTGGCATAGCAATTGGGATGCCGCCGATAAGTAGAACAAGAAGGTTATCTATTGAAGGACGATAAGGTCTACCTTGACTTATTAAGACAATTATTTCAATCACAATTCCAACGGCAATTGAGCAAATGCAAAAGTTTCCAATAGCTTTTAAGACCTGAAACAATCAGTCCAAATGGTAATTTAGCCATGTGAAACCAGTAACAAATTCTCGTACTCAAGATGAAACACTCCCTAACATGGGTGGATTTCACTGTCCCGTTACCTGTAAGCAACAAACTGAAAGTTTTTGTGCTGCCGAGTTCTAAATTGAAAAGCATCTCATATGAAAGATGTCTATTGGCTTGACATTTTACCAACATGAACATATGACTCTATTAAGATGAAAAGAGTTCTAAAAAGGAACCTGCTGAAAGTGCCCAACATGTGTCGTGCTTTCCACAAGATGGGCAGCTTTTCCAAAGAAGGTATGTACTCCAGTTGCAATGACAATTGCTTCGAGTTCACCTTGTTTACATGTTGACCCAGAGTATACTCCATCACCAGAATGCTTAGTTACTGGGAGTGACTCTCCTGTAAGGGCAGACTGAAAAGAAGAAACAAATAATAAAACAGAAAGTTCGGAAAGTCTGTCACAATATTAGGCGAGAATAGTAGAACCAGGTGATATAAGAATGCGTTAAACGCTCATAATGGGCCACATATCCATTAATGTTCATCTTAGGTATGACCTCCTCTTGAAAAGACAATAATGCCAATGGTTTCTAGACTACTTGTTTTATGGCATCAACATTGAAATTAATTTGAATTTAACATAACATGAAAGAACTTCTAAGGATGAGGGACCATGTTACTCTCCTACTGCTCAAGGTCATTTTAATCTAAGAAATTAAGGATCAAGTAATATGGAAAAAGGATGCATTGATGGCAGAATCAAGGACACATAACTTCATTCATATATTTCCTGCCTATCCAATAGGAAAGTAACATTTAAGTAACAATTCCAGTTACGCATGCCAGTTATAAACTAAATTTCAACTGTGCATTGTGATTGAATTTAAGGGTAGATTTATTATAAGACCTGAACGTAGAAACCTTAAATAAAGTCCCAACCTCATTTAGCTTGAACCTTTCCCTTTCGCTTGGTCTATTCCTAATTTCCTTATCATATTCAAATTTCAATACACTTGTATATAAATCACCATGTAGAAATGGCTCATAACCATAATAGTAGAATATGACTTAGCTACCTGATCAATTTTTAAAGGATCTCCTTCAAGCAAACGAGCATCAGCAGGAATTATATCTCCTAATTTGATACTAATAATGTCTCCAGGAACCAGCACAGAAGCATCTTCCTCACTCCATTTTCCATCTCGTAAAACCTGTTGAGATTTTATTCACGATCAACTTTACAGAAGGCAACAGAAAGAATCAAATCAAATAAAATCCTATGAACAGAACAGAAAGGAAACAGTAGGGAAATGGTTGGTGGAGAAGGGAAATGCAGTTCATCTATAAAAATGAGATAACCTTGGCTTTTGGAGCCAGTCGTGCCATAAGGGCTGCAGCTGCATTTCCAGCATTATTTTCCTCTATAAAGCTTATTGTTGAATTGATAACAAGTAGTGCCACGATGCCCACGAAGTCATAAACATCTACACCCTTTCCCTGAAAGAAAAATGTTTTCAAAAGTCAGTTCAGAAACCTAAGTTCTGGTCTCAATGGAAAGATGAACTCCTAGAGACTTACGCCTCCATGTGCAAGAGTTATGGACATTAGTGCAGCTGCTTCCATAACCCAAGACAAAGGGTTCCACATAAATCCCAGAAAGTTTAATAGTTTACTTTCCTGCAAAGAAAAATACAGTATTATAGAACAAGAAGGTGGAAGCTAACTGAAAGAGATTTCTGCCTAGGAAACAATTTAAAGAATTTAATTACAACAACAGAAGTAAGAGCACAAGCTGAAACAAGTTCTCCAAAACCTTTTTCTCTTCAAGCTTGTTGTAACCAAACACCTCTAACCGCTGTTGCACCTCAACAGAACTGAGACCCTCTGCCGTGCATTTCAAATTTTCAAAGACTTCTTCAACAGGGATGTTCTCCTGCCAGAATATTTAAGATTAAAAGAATACTCAAAAGACTCTAATATGACAGGTACTAGGTACTACTTCACAGGGAGATCCTCTTGCACACTAGTTCTATATGAGCTTTATGATTAGCATAAGATTTTGAGGAATGCTAATTTAACACCAAAATGTAAATAGATGAAGAACATGCACCAGATCAACAGCTTCCTTGCATATAGGCTCAAGGGCAACTGACGTGTCCATTTCAGCTCCACTGTCTTAGCCCCCACCGAGAAACGGAAAGATAGACAATCTGCAAATTCAGAAAATTGTCATATAAAAAAGTTCGACGGATGCAAAAGTCATCATTTAACAAATAAAAAAAATATCTAATACAGGTTGGTGAAATATGATTCCTCCAACATCTTGAGGCCACAGCTTCTTGTATCAATTTCAAGAAGACCACATATTCCATTCACCTAGTTAATGAGGAAGTTGATGACATGGGAAGAAAGACAAATACAATTTGGAACTTTTAATTCCTGCTTTATGATTTGGAAATATGAAGTTGAGTGGAGTTTCTTGTTCATTCAGTTTTTAAGCATTAGAAACACTACTCTCTGTCTGAGAAAATGAAAAGTAAATTTTAAATTTCAAATGGCAATGGCAACTAATCCCATTAGTTTTGCCTCACCAAATGAACAAGACTCATCTCATCAGTGAGTGTTGGATATATTGCATTGCATGGAAATTAATCATATCTTTAGGTTTTATAATGTGTAAGATGATACTCAACACAATGATAACTAAAAACCCACAGAAAACATAATTCAAACAACTGATAGGTAACACAAAGTGGTCATCAGGGGATAAAGGGTTGGGCATTGAAAATGCCAATATGTACCAAATCTAACAGAAATCTCAAGCAATCAGCTTCCTTCACATGAACATTCTTCACCAAACACCAAGACCATTAAAACCCAGAAGCCAGAGAGGATCTGTAGTGTTGTTGGAGAAACGGGTCGAAAAACATACAAGAACTTGGGATACATATACAACCTGCCATGAAACCAATTAAGTTTCCACCATATAAGACATAGTATATGCCAGACTTTGACAGATGAGAGAGAGAGAGAGAGAGCGAGGAACAAAGCAGCGGCCATTTGGAAGAAGACAAAGGCTGAGCTTCTGAAACAACGCCGCCAGCATATACAGCATAGCAGAAAGCTGTACTTTCCAAAGAAACGAGAAACCGACGTCTGAAAGTGAATGGAAAGAATCTTGGTGTGGTTTGAAGTTTGCTCATATTGGAGCAAAGCAATATACTTGCTTCTTTTGGAAAGCCCTACAAAATGGTTTGAAAGTTCACAATCCTAATTGGTCTGGCGTCAAGTACTTGTACTTCTTTGGTTTCTTTTGGCAAAAAACCGTTGGATCTTACGGCTGTCCAAAACTGTTCGTATTTTTCTATTTTTGGCAATCCGCAACTATTTCTACCGTAATTATCTTTCAAATATTTGTACCACATTTATCGATCACATTGTTAATCGGTGTGATCTCACATATATAAGTAGACGTCAATATATGTAGTACAAATAGCATTATCTTTTATTCTTTATTGGATATCAAACAAATTGAGGAGCATCCTCTACTTTTTTGTTTTATTTTTTTGTTTGCATGGTGATTATGTTTAACAATAACGCTATTTGTACCACAGCAATATAGAATCCACTTATATTAGAGAGGTGGTCAGCAATATAATTAATAAATATGGTCCAAATAGCAACACTCTATGTTTAAAGACTTCCGTTTAATACCCTTTTATACAAAAAAAAAACGACATAATTTTGAACACAAGCACAGTACTCTCATAGGAGTTTATACTCATGCACTGAGCTCATTATTTTCACCACTCACTACAAGAATTTGATTCTTATCATCTCAATAAATAATTGAACTTTAAAAAATCAATCATGCTACTCGTTATTTAAAAATAAAAACAAAAGTCAGGATATATGGTTACGGAGTATCCTAAGGGTCAATTGCCATCGTACTGGGGCACTCTCTGTACCTTCTGTACGGTTGACTTAATTCTTTTTCACAAAAAAATAAATTATATATGGAACATTGAAATAATCAAATTCGAATCATTTTCAATGGATTTCTTGTACTTATATGGATTTGACAATCAAGAGGTCCAAAGCATAAGACAGTTTTTTGTAAAAAATTATGGTCCCTTGTAATCAAGAATGATCAATCATGCCGATGATATTTGACTTTTTTAAAAAAAAGCCATGCAAGGTCACATTGATATCATGTTGATCTGGTTTAGGCTGTAGAAAATTGCTGTAATGGCAACAAGAACCTACTTTTGGCCTTGAGGAAAACATCCGAAGGTTGAGCAATTTCTCAGTCATCCAAATATTATTGTTTAGTATTTTACAACAATCATGTGTTTTAATCTTTTAATTATACGAACACCTGAAAATTGTCACGAATCGTTGTCATGTATATTTGTATGGTATATCCAATGTATCGGTGTATTATTTTATCAATAACTGGATTTTAATCTTTTAATTCAAGAACTAAAAGTGCAATGCACAGGTAAATGGAATGTATCATAAAAGGGACTTCACTTGTCATTTCTTGAGTGTCTAGAAACAATTCTTGGGTGTCCCTTTAATCACATATCCTAAGATGGTTTTGAGGGAAGTGGTTGTAAAGATGGAATTTTGAACACTCTGGGCTCAAATTGATCAAAGGTGACCCAATGGGATATAGTGTGGAGGGTGATGGAAGGGAGCTGAAAGCTCGGCCTAGCCCAAAAACTGGATATAAAAAATGATGAGTTTTTTTTGTGGATGATTATTTTATGTGAATTGAGTTCCAAACTGGCAAACCTCTGTTCACTTTTTTTATATTAAAAAGTGGATAGTTTTTATTAGATTAATAGGAAAAAACAGTACAAAGGACAGGGAGCTATCTCAATAGCAATATGACATATATAAGTAAAAACTTCCCCAGTGGCCTAAGACAGTCGAAAAGTTGAAGCGATCTAAGAGAGATTCACTCTTGAAAATAACTTTTATATAATTAACCCCTTACTAAACTCTTAATCCAAATCCACTACTAAACTCTTGTGCACAACATGATTTAAAATACTTAGGTGTGACACGCATCAAGCCCACGCATGGTTATCTTATGGGCTACACAAAGATGTTTGTCAAACTATGCTTCAATTCCAAATGAAGCGCCCCAAAATGATCTATGTTTCTATCTAATAATTTTATACAACAATTAATATTTTTTTTTAACGTAGAACACAAACCAACAAACAAAATCTTCAAAATTTCAATAATCCCAAATCAAAACTTTTTATGTGGTCCATTTCAATGGTTTGTCAAAAGAAGAAAAAAGCCCCAAAACCTCATCATTGACTCTAAGGGAAAGGCGTAATTTGCGTAAGCATTGTTGAATACACAGGCAATCAAATGTTTTAATATTTATATACTGTCTTTTAAATTTAGACGAAACAAAAATATTATATTTTAAACAGAAAAGCCTCGTGGTTAAAAACTTAAAGCAACCCCCACCTTTAATTAAATTCAATAATTGAAACCCCTCCCTCGTCTCTTTCTCTTTTTTTTTTTGTTAATTTCAATTTGAAAATTTAGGGTTTTTAATTTCAATTTTTTAGCTTTTAAAAATAGTTTGGAGTTCAATACCAAACAAATTTTTAAATCTTAAAATCACTATTTAAAAACTCATATTTTAAAAGAGAATCATAATTTTTTAATAGGATACCAAACAGAACGATTTTTTTATTTATTTCGTAATTGCGTATTCCGTATTGCTTTAAAGAAAAGAAGAAAATAAATCACCGCATCCATATCCATATGGTTCTTGCTTATCCATTCGATTCTGCCTTCGGCACAAACATCTGGTTCATTGACAAAGTTTACATCTTAATTAATCTAGCATTTAATACAAAGATTATATCAGCATTGATTTGGAGGAACATATAATAATAATTGGAAAGTTTATGATCAACATCGGTCGCACGCACGAGGTAAGTTCAATTTCATCGGGAACAAAATGTAAATAATAAAAAAATTGGTGACAGCATTATAATGACAGTTACGTAGATCAGTTACTTCTTCTTTTCTAGTGTTTCTTGCTGAAAAGCAATCTTTCTAGAGTCTTTCATCTTGTATAAGTCCACTTCACGTGGTCTTTGACAATTTGCAACCACACTGAATAATTGACAGGTGAGCTTAAACCAAGGTTTTATTTTATTTTATTTTATTTATTTATTTATACGAAGCTTAAGGAAAGGTTGCCCTAGTCAATTCATATAGCAAAAGTATATATCTATAAAGTAATAATTTGACAATATCATATAGGGAGTTTTTTTAAAGCTCAATAAATACTTTATTACTATGGAAGATAATAACATAATTTTACCTTATTCCAGATAAGGTTAATTATAATCAAATTTTTACAAGGGTTTTTTTTTCATTAAAGAAAAAAACAACTTCAAATGAAATTAAATGACATGACATGTGATTAAAGTCACATTTTCCCATAACACAATTAAAACAAATTAAATGTCTCGCTCAAATGACACATGTCTTATCTCCTCGCAAAAAACGACAAGCAAACCACCCATATTCAACATAAACCAACATTTGACCCTTTTTTATGACTCTACAATCACCCACGACACCAAAACCGTTCCCACTTTCTAACTATTTCTTCTTCCCCAAGGCCCCGTTTGGTTCACGGAATGAATTTGATGGGAAATCATTTCCCATGTCATTTCCCAAGGGATGGGAAATGTTGATTCATTTCCCATGTTTGGTAATGCCGGGAAAGTGATCCGGAAATATCACTTTATTTTCTTTTCCATGTTTGTTTTGAGTAGGAATGGAAAACAAATTTTGTTTAGTTTCCCAATTGTACCCCTATTAAAAAAATATATATATACCAATAATTGTTGGATAAAAATTGTAATTATGAATTGTTAGTAAGGACAGATTAGTCAAAAAAAATTGTATTTAATGCTAGTTTTACTTTCCCATGGGAAGGGAAAGTGAAACCCAAGGAGGAAGGAAGGATTCACTTTCCCTCCTACTTTCCCATGTGCTAGGAATCGCTTTCTCATGCCTGACTTATCAAACATGGGAAATGAATTGATTTCCCATGCCCAAGATTCCTTTCCCATGAACCAAACGCAGCCCAAAAGTTTTAGGTATTCTATCTTCTAGATTTCAACAAATTCATTTAAACTCAATGATTGTCACGTCCTAAACCCACCCTCATATGGCACATGTCTTATCTCCTCGCCAAAAACAAGAAGCAAACTACCCATAATCAATGTGAAACGACATTTGACCATTCTTAACAAATCTACAATCCCCCCACGACTGTTCCACTTCCCAACCATTTCTTATTCCCCACTACATGCAAATCAACGCCAAAAGTTTTAGATATTCTATCTTCTAGATTTCAACAAATATGTGTCTATACTTTCAAGAAATGTGTAGGTTGAGTTTTTCAACTTAATAACAACTACTTTTGGTTCGGGAATTTCAACAAACACATGCAAGGCACATTATATCACAGTATTTGAGGTACAATTTTGATTTAAATTTTGATATAGGTGTGATATGGGCAGTGGCGGAGACACCTGAGGACCAGGGTGGGCCTACCCCCCTCCCATATATATATAAATCTTTTTTTTTTTTACTTATAGATGTATATATAGTGGCGGATCCATGAATTTTCCTTGCAGGGGTCAACATATAAAAGGTAAAAAAAATCTATAGAAAATAGAACAAAAAAAAAATGAAACGATAATATTATAATTCTTAATTGATAGAAAAAACCACATTTCAATTGTCCACATTAAAAAATAAAAAAAAAACAACAACAACAACAATATTCAACCACACCATTTACTTCTAAAGCAAAGAAATCAAAGCTTCAGTTTTTCACAGCATGAGATGAGACTTTAGTTTGGTCCTCTCGATATCCTCTATTAGGTTTTCACGCATCGCTTTTTGGGGCTCATCACTTGAGCATCCAAATATCACACACTTCTCTCTTGAACTCCTTGTTTTCTGGCTTTCCATGTCGAGTTACACACCCATTTGTTCTGCTCCATATATTCGATCAAAAGCTTTATATATGGTGAAAAAAAAATTCTTTTAGATATAAGCTTTTTCTTTCTATTTAATATGTTAACTTGTTTTTTTAATGAGGTAATATTTTAATTATTATATTTTAATAATGTGCGGTTGCTTGCTTAATGAAAAAAAACTTCATTACTTACCAAGGCATTCAGAAGAAATTAATTATGCTTTGGAACTTTTATTATATTATTATTATGTTATAAAAAAAACACCCATGCTTATCATTGCCTATTAATAAATAAAAAAACCCATCCTACTTAAGAGAAACCCGTGCGCATTTGATTTTGATTTTATGCGTTGAGCCATGAGCCAGTTTGAGTATAATGGAAATGCCAAAAGGGACTTCTCTTCCACAAACCAGCAGAGAAAGAAGCAAATCGGAGTTTGATACAACACCTAAAAGCCTCTCTTTCCCACACGTTGAACATCTTCTACTCGTTGCGCTCCTCGCGCGCACTGGGCAGCAAGCAAGCTTGCTTCCTCTTGGCTATGGCTGCTCCCTCTTTGGGGCATTTCATCAAACACTTTATGGGCATTTGCAGGGGTCAAGTTCTTGGGTTCCTATGGCAGATTTTGGGCTTGCGGGGGTCAATTGACCCCCTTGCCTCTATGTGGATCCGCCACTGTGTATATATGTTGCTTTTTGGAGAACCTCATCCTAATAAGATTGTTGGTCAATCCTAGATGTCATGGAGCTTTCTATATATATATATATATATATATATATATATATATATATATTGTATAGTTACTTGCCCTTTTGGGAATTTCAACAAAAATGCAAGGGTTTCACACTAAATCAATCACGCTATAAACCGGCTATATACTGGACACTATATATCACATTATATACTCCACTATATGTTTAAAATAAAATTCATGCCAAATTACCTATCTACAAGATACATCCAACGATATCTGATGAGTCCTATCAATTTAGCCTTGCGGGGTAAGTGAACAGTCACGTGGACCATGGCATCAAAAAATGCGGGTCGGAAGATTTTCTCTAGTTTGCACAATACGAGAACAATGTTTTCTTCCAACTTATCAAGATCTGTAACACTGAATGTCTTGACACATATTTGTTGGAAGAAACTTGACAACTCAACAAGTGGAGCATATATTTATTTTTTTCAAATGTTTTCTGATTCTCACCATGACCCGTCATGATATTACTTTTGATGTGAATCAAGTCTTTAGCATATGCATTGGCTTACTTCAGTTTGTTGGGTTGTAGTAAAGTGCATTCTAAGTTATATTAAGGGCACATTGAGTGATAGTTTTTTCTTTTACAAAGGGTGATTTCAATTTAGTTTCTTATTATGACTCTCATTATGTTGGCGATCCAAACACACGCAAATCCACAGGTGGCTTCTGTATTTATTTGGGCCACAATTTAATTTCCTGACATTCTAAGAAGCAAAATACAGTTTCTCACTCTAGTACGAAATCTGAATATCGTCAATTAACAATCACTACTGCTGAGTTGTCTAGGCTTTGCCATCTTCTTCGTGACCTTCATGCGTCGCTGTTGTCTTCTCCTATGATCTAGTATGACAACATGTTATTCCCTAAATCACCCTAGCCCTAGAAATAGGCTAAGACATTGAATTGCGCAAGCATGCCACCACTGGTGCTATAAATAACCTAATAAGAAGTTGAATTTATTATAATATGCATCTCAAATAAATTAACTTCCAATCAAACCATTGTGCTCTGAGTAGGGATATGGCTTAGATTGGTTCTTTTCTATACATTAAGACAAATAAGGACTTTATTATTTTCCTAGTACAAGAAGTAAAATCAAAGGAAAGCAAAGAAAGCAACAAATGGTGCCAGTACAACAGAGTGGCGTCAAAATCACAACAAAGGGTGCCAGAACAAAGGGTATATATGTTGTGTTTTTTATGTTGAAAAAGAGGTCTTTGTTTTCTTGTCTTGATACCTAACCCTAAGATTACTTAGCCACCAAATTGGAGAATTATTTTCCAAGCACATCATATCTCTTGAAAATATCTTTATTTTCTCTCGAGTGCCTTGTGCCATCTTTACTTCTTGAATATTGAGCCACAAATATGGCTAATTGATACACACAAAGATCCTTGCCTCATGTGGTTTGTACCTTCTATGCGCATATTTGCTCACAACTTTAACCTAAGGTATATGCTTACCACCCTTCCCAATACTTAACACGTGCCCATAAGCATAACCATAGTTACATAAATCAAAGTAAAAAGTTAACCATGGTTATACCTTTGGACACGTGTCAAGTATTAAAAAGAGTGGTGAGCATACATTTCAGTTAAAGTGGTGACCAAAAATATTTCCAAAAAATATCTATGTATTGTATTTATGAAACTATGACAATTCCTTCCAAATTTGATGTTGCAATAAATCCTAAGCAAATCACAGATAATTTCTATCAGAATTATCTCTAAAATTCACGACAATATCTACAAAATTTCTTAGATTTCCTCTCTTGGGCATGCACAACAAGTAATTTCCTTGAAATCTTCTTGATCACATATTTTGACTATAAATGGGTACAAATGCAAATTTTGGTCGAACCACAACCAAAACTCTCTTGCTCTCACTTCTAACCCCAATGTTTCAAGCCAGAACCAAGTATTTAGAGGTGGATTTTCATTATGTTAGGGAGCTTGTGGTTGCTGGAACTCTAAATGTTTGTTACATTCCAAGTCATTTACAGGTTGCTTATATTTTTACCAAAGGTTTGCCTCTTGATCAGTTTTTATTTTTGAAGTCCAATCTCATCCACACTGGGTCCCTGAGCTTGCTAGGGGATGACATACCACATAATTCACAGAGGAAATATGTAGATTCCCTTAATCAAACACACAATCAAGCGGGTCACTTACTTGACAATGAAGGACAATCTTGCTAGATTTGTATAATTGTCAATCACTCTTATTGTCTAGCAAATAGTTGATGCAGCATTTTGTATATATTTGTATCAAATGATTGTGAAATATGTAGAACAATACCAAATCTTTCAAATAAAGTAACATATTAGAGAACTAAGACTTTGATCTTATGGTATTTGTCTTCACTTGATTGGAGGATGTCTCAGGCTAAATTCACATGGACGACAAGAACAATATATATATATATATATCAAATTCAATATTTAGTTATGACTAGCTCATTATGGTGGTATAACTTTATTGTGATTATCTTGGCCCCTTGATTAAATTATATAAACATCTCTGTATAAAAAAAAATTAACATGTCAAGTCTTTGACAAAAAAAAAATATATCTATAGAATTATAATTCATTTGGCACACATGTTAGAGTCTTTGAGGGATACATTCCCAAACTACACGACAACATTAAATATCATGTTCAACAACATTAAATATCATGTTCAACATATTGTTATCTTACATCATGCATAGTCATATACAAAGCAACAAACAAAATATAAGTCATTGGGGATGAGAAACTAATTGTCTATGAAACAAGGAATGCAATGACTTTGACTTGTGAGGTTAAGCTTCTAATTTATACTTAGAATTAAAACATAAGCACTATGTATAAATTAATTAAGAACTTACTGCTTTAATTCCTCTTCTTCTTCACAACCTTGAATAATGGACTTAAACTATTCGCCTAAAATCAAGCTTTTGATATCTTCATATTGTGCTTCATTTGCACTTTCCCAAATTTGGGAATTGGAAATTCTCAGTTTTGTATTAATTATCTATGATTGCGAGTGTAGGGCATGTTCTGCATTGTATTTCAGTACTCCAAACCGTTTATGTTTTAGATAATCATTTAAAGATCATCTTTACAAAAAATCATTTGAATCCAATATTGTTTGACCACTCAATTGTGTTATTAAAATTTTAGTACTTTCTTGAAGAAGCACCATGTTCATTTATTTTGCAGGATACAATTGAATGTCGAAACGGTTTCTAATTTGTCTAATTTTTTGCAAGGATGATCTATGAATGTAGACTTAAAAAATAGATGATTTTGATGGTCGAAAAAAAAAATTGTAGAGTATCCTAAAGGGTGTCCTTCAAATAAAATTATTTAAGAAATTTCTCAATAAAAAGGGACTCTATATATATATATATAATTAATTTAAGATACCTGTTTGCCACCAACCAAACTTTGAAGTTTCAACTTGTGAAGTCAAGGGGCTTTGAAGCCGTGCACAACCTGTAATAATATAGAAACCATCTCCCTCCATGTGCCTCCATCGGATCATCATCGGTTGATTATATATAATAACATGTATATATCCATTTTTTTCTTCATTGTTTTGAGAAAAATTCAAAACAGCTATATAATAAAAAGGTTTAGGCTGCATAAGCCACTGACATTTGTGTATCATCAACTCTTGAATTTAAACAACTTCAAATATGGTAATTATGTGCATTGGTACTTGTTGAGCAAGATGTAAGGGAATTATTTATGCCTTGGTCACAGGGGAAGGCTTACATAAACCACTTTAGAATTAGGTACTTTAAGCACTAAATTACTTTAAATTAATCTAATTTGCAGAGAGAGGGATTCCAACTTGAGTGTAAAGAGGGCAAACTCACTATCATGGCAAATTAGCCTAACTCACATATGCTTTTACAATAGTTTTAGTACGGAAAGAAATTTATGTCCTATATGTACGACTGATTATAACACCTTCATTTTAGTATTACTAACTTAGGTAATTATGCATTTTTGCAAGTGCGGTTGTGATAGATTTCGTAAATTTGAGAGGGAGATTCAAACATAGAATTTCACGTTTATGAATGAACGTTCTTAATCAGCTAAGTTACAAGCCCCTTGTGATGTCATTGGGTATTTAAAGTGGACCGCCAAGTTACAAAAAAGAAAAAGAAAAAGAAAAATTGCGAAGAGTTTTCCATGTAGGTGTAGCTGTTGCAAGGCGCACGACACAATGACCCACCTCAACCCTAGCAGACAACACACTAGTTAACGCTATATGCAAGTTGGAACACATCTCTTTACACCATTTGATTAACTTAGGTAATTATGCATTTTTGCAAGTGCGGTTGTGATAGATTTCGTAAATTTGAGAGGGAGATTCAAACATAGAATTTCACGTTTATGAATGAACGTTCTTAATCAGCTAAGTTACAAGCCCCTTGTGATGTCATTGGGTATTTAAAGTGGACCGCCAAGTTACAAAAAAGAAAAAGAAAAAGAAAAATTGCGAAGAGTTTTCCATGTAGGTGTAGCTGTTGCAAGGCGCACGACACAATGACCCACCTCAACCCTAGCAGACAACACACTAGTCAACACTATATGCAAGTTGGAACAAATCTCTTTATACCATTCGAGTAGTACAGAAGGAGTTGAACCCTGCAAAACCAGACAACACAGATATGGATGGATGGATGAATTAGTCGTCGGTGAAAGACCCACTGGGACTTTGTTTGTACATGATTTTTTTTCCTTTTTTCTGGTGACAAGTGGTGCTGGTAATAAAATGCTACAGCTCCACGTACGAGTTGCAGAGCCACACAACACAACAACAACCTACCAATTATTATTCAACAGAGCGACTCCATGACCAAATAACAAACTGCTCTCCTTCAAATTAATCCAATATATTCAGTAATAGTAAGAGTGAAGTTAGCAAATATATCTATAAATATGCTACGTGCTCATCATCACTGTCTTCTTCTCTCTTTCATCTTTGACTGTTTTTTGGCGGTCAAAGGTGAGTGCTAATTTTCAAAATTTCAAAGGTTTTTGTGGTCCACCTCAAACCCGACCCACGAGTTTAATTGTTTGAATAGTCAGAATTTGATCTAATGTTTCAAAATTGGGAGGAAAAGTAAACTCACTGCTGGTGTTGAATCCACAGTTGCGACCGCTTGGATGACACAGACAGTAGACCAAGAACAACTATTAATTATGGATTGAGTTTGCATGTATAACTTACACTAGGTCAAAGATTTTACTGGGGGGAAATGGCAACACCAGGTCATACATTTCACAAAAGAGAAATGCCACCTGCTACAATCTCTCGCCTACAAAATAACAGTAAACCGTTGATTGAAATGAGTAACATAATTATATAATTTATCGTTGAATTTCACTACTGCTTTGACATGTGACTGCACCCAAAAGAAAACCTTACAAAAGCCTTTTTTTTATATAAAGCTTTTCACAAATCACGTAAGTTCATGATCAAATCATATAGAAATGTGGAGTTTTTTGACCATTCAAACTATAATCAGTTGAAATCTGAACACACAAGACAGAGACAATTTCAAGTCAATTGGGTAGCGGTCTGTATAGGCTGGTTATAATCTTGGTCAATACATCGAATGATATGCCAGTTTTTAACTCGTACGTATTTCAGACACGTGCTCTTAATTTTATCGTTGAAGCATCAAATCAAAGCATTAGTTAAATGACGGCTTATATGTGAAACGAATTGTTGGGATATAATTTACTTGAAGAGATTTTTGAAGTTTTATGATGTCAAACTTCATTTTTATCAACTGTGATTTGTCAACTCCTCCTTAATTGTTTATTTACTTTATTATCGTACTCGCATTGAAGCGAGTCGAATATAATACTTAACTGCCGAATACCACTAGATCAAAAGTTAGTTTATAACACTATTTTCATCTTGACATTACCAATTCAACACAGAAATGGAAATGATGTATGTCTGAAAAAGGACTCTATAGTACGTTGTACTTGGTTTGGACATTGACATTGACACGTACTTACCGAGGACATTTATTTACTATCCTTCATGTGTAATCAGCAATATTTTGTAGCGTGATTCCCTCAACTGATCAAATATTCTAGCTAGATGGTGTCCCATAGAAAAGCCAAAATCTTATTTCCTAAGATTTATTATGATTGTGTTATGTGTCGCATACTCTAATAACTTTTTTTTTTATTATCGAAGATAAACTTCATTAAATATATTTTAACAGTATCAGTAAGAGCATCGGCAAGACATCGAATACCAATTCCACTTTTGTTTTGTATCGATAAAGGCTAGTTTGGCATTGCTATGCTGTGAAAATAATCGTTGTCAGATTTGCTGTGAAAGAAAGCAGTTTGGCGTTCGGTAAACTTTTTGTTAAAAGTGTTGTTAGTACTAATTCCCGCATAATTAGAAAATGATTGCTGCATAATCATTCAACCCAACGCCTCTTCAAAATTGATTCCTGCATAATCAGAAAATAAAAGCATCTCATTAGCTGTTTTCCCTTATAGCTTTCTCTCATATCAATTTTTAACAATAAGTGATCTTCTCATAGTTTACCACAGGAGCTTGGCTTCCCAAATTTTTTTTAAAATCACTTATCACCCCAAATAAGTAATGTCAAATGGGCACTAACAAGTTAAGTTACCAACATAAATTTACAGGCATCAATAAGAAAATATTATACTCATAAAAAAAAAATTAGAAAATATTATTTCAGGTCCTTCCAGCTATGCCCTTCTACCAATATCAGAATTAAAATTATAGATATTTATAAAAATACCCAATCCTAGACATGTAATACCCAAGCACTATTTAAACATAGAAACATACCCAAAATGGGTTTTGGGTATGTGTGTAATGATGGGTTTTGGGTATGTTTATAAATGAGTTTTGAGTGTGTGTAATGATGAGTTTTGGGTATGTTTATAAAGTGTTTTAGGTGTTGGGTATTTTTATAATTTCAGCCCCTATTTTGGGTATTTTGGTGAAACTCCCGTAAAATTAATGAAAACGTCAACTTCTTCAGATGTTAAAACAGCAATGCTAGATCATTGACTTAAAAACACATGCTAGATTATGTGAAAACAAATCCAAATTAGTATTTCAAATCTTAATTATTTCTAATGAATAGAATATTGATGTATCATCTTCAACTCCATCATTTAATGACCGAGTTCAAAGAAACGTTTTAAATTATTTTTGTTTAATCTAAGTCAAAGTTCAAAAAGTTACGAGTGTTTGAAAACAAACATATAACAAAAGTCCTAGCTAGAAAAGCAGATCGTAGTAATATACCACAAAGTGTTTTTTGTTGACAGAGGAAAATGGTGTTTGCTTTGAGTTCTTCAATGGAAATTATTATTTCTTTTAAGAAATTAAAAGAAAAAAAGATTGTACTGCTCCTCTATATAGAATTTGTCTAACTTTGAACCTAAATATGAGGCTGTCTATAACTCAGATAGAAGTACTCAACGATTCAGATTAAGATTCAAAGGATTAGGCGATCATCTCTACATACGAGATTCAGTTGATTATGTACCCGAACCCTCATGTGTAGATAACATTGTCATTTTTTAAACACTCAATTGAGTTCATAATGATTTTTTTATTATTTACAAAATGTCATAATTGAATGTATTTTCACAAACTACATTATCAAATCTCTCATCATAAATACATAAAAGTGACAAAAGTATCAAACCAATCGCCGAGAACAAAAAATTTTAATCAACCAAATCCTCTTTCCATTACCAGAAAGTCTCACGTATATATATATCAATGATATTATATACGGGGCTTTATATACTTTTTTTTTTGCAATTTTTTTAATTTAAAGAAATAAAAAAAACCCAGCTTCTAATCTAATAATAATAACACATCACGTCGTCAATAAAGATTCGATGTTAAAAATCCTTCACACGACCATAAGTTGTGGATAACCCATCGCTGGGTGTGGAGATAACGGCGACAACGGCGGAACGTTAAATATCCCCTTCACATCTTCGAACGACTCAGAGTCCCAAAACGCCGTCAAACTTGACGGCGTCAAGGGCATATCCCTTGTAAACCCAACGGCCTCTGGCGCCTCCGTCAACCGCTCCTTCTTCACAGCCACCGCCTTCACTTCTTCTTTGTCCTCCTCACGACGTCGTTTTCTCTCGACAGCAGCGACCGGCTCGGCCTTGCCGGCTTCGAGCGGGAAGTTGAGGATGGCTTTGGAGCCGCGCAGCTTGAACGCCGCCCGGTCATAGGCCTTGGCGGCCTCGATCGCCGTGTCGAAGGTCCCGAGCCAGACCCGGGAGCCTCTCCGGTTCGGGTCCCGGATCTCCGCCGCATACTTGCCCCACGGCCTTTGGCGGACCCCGCGGTAGTGCTTCTTCTTCTCCTCATTCGAACTCGACTTCTGAACCGGCACCTTCGCGGCCCGGTCAGAGCTTGCGAAATGGATCCACTCGGTTTTATTCGGGAGGGAGACTGTGAGCGCTGGTTTCCGGGTCGGGTTGGCCGGTTTCGGAGCTGTTTTGTTCAAGATCTGGGGCTTTTGTTCGAATTCAAAGAAATCATCACTGATTTGAGGCTTGGATTCAAATTCGAAGGAATTTTGGGACCTCAAATCGCCGGATTTGGGGGTGGTGAGGTCGATGACTTGAGGTTTGGCTTCGAAATCGAGAAAATCGGTGGAATTAAACTCGAACTCGAAGATCTCATTAGAATTCAAGTAGTCGGAGATTTCGATCGAAGAATCGAAAGTGGAAGAGGATTTGGAGCAAAGCGAGTCAGATTGAGACCTGGAAAGGTCCGAATTGGCGTCGGGGCTCCATTGATTTTGGGGGAAGCTGGAAGCAGAGTCGCTTAGCTCAGTGACGGAGCTCTTGGCTGCGGGCGAGAACTCACCGAGAAGATGGTTCTTGATGAGTTCGAGCGCCGAGACCTGATCAAAACCCGCCATGTCTGAGCTCAAAGCCATTGAAAACAAGCAATATTATCAAATTTTCTTGTTTTTACAGAAGAAATATCTGAGAGAAGAAGAGAGAGAGAGAGAGAGAAGAGAGAGGGATTCTTGTTTTTGAATTTTGTTGATAGTGGAAGTTGGGAGTGAAATGGAAGATGAGGAGGGGTTTCTATATATATAGAGAAGGGAAAAGAGGGAGATGACTTCCATGCTGAAGGTTCGATGACAGAGAGACGAAGCATCCTCTTACTTTTTCTTGTAGTGCGGGTCCCGTTCTATCCATTACAAGCTTCTGCGTTATGTTACGTAATAACTCTTTTACTTGATCTCCACCGTTGGATCATTAATCTCACTTTCATTCTTTCATTTCAAGTAATTGATTTGTTTTATCTCAGAATAACTCCTCAAAATTAGTATGAAGCATTAAACTCTTACACTTTCTAGAAGTTTATTCTTATTCTTCCAAAGTAAATAGCATTTTCCGTTGATTTATTCTTGGATTCGACCTATTCTGATTCTAAACTATCCATCGTTATACTTTTTTCGAGAACTAGTAAAATAGGAAAGAAAAACTTTATTACACCAAATTTTAGACACTAAGCAAATACGAAATTGTCATATCGACAGTTGATGTCGCTAGTATTATTGCTTTTCTTTCGTGTAGCTCTTTCACATGACGAGAAATAGAAAGAAAAACTTATTTACAATATTTCAACAAATAAGAAATTGTCACATCAATTGATGCCACTAGTATTATTGCTTTTCTTTTGTGTGAGCTCTTTCACACGACGAGAACTTATATTGGGATTATACGATCCAAGTACGATCATAATACATATATATATGTATATGTATATGTAATTCTAAGCTTTATCACTTTGACGTTTTCTACTCAATGTTAGAGGATTTTGGTTTGGGTTTAAGTAGTGGTTGATTTCCTGGATGCTTCACAAAAGTGTATCTTTAGAGTTAAAATAAAATCGTTAACATTAATATAATCGCTTAGTGGAATCATTACCAAAATCTAGACAAGGTCAAGCGGTTAAAGACAAAGTTAATCAACATAAGATTTAGTCATCTCAGGCTCTAATCTTTCGTTAAGCTCTGCTGTTTAATTGGATGCCTTTAATATATTTTAAGATTCTAGAGACAAAAACAATTGACATTAACGTGCAAGCAAGTAAAAGCCAACTTCCGGAGAATTTGCTTTCCCCTCGTTGTCTTTTTTCGGTTCCAGAAACAAATTGGTTTCAAATTTTCAACTCGAGTTTCTCTTATTTTATTCATGTCTTGAATTATAATTTATCGCTTTATGCAACGTTATCGACTTTATTTACCCTATAAATAATTTTTTATTTATGCAGGACGTGTGAACTAAATGAAATTTTCCATGTTCTACTCTTTGATTTTGCATTGCAACGTCCGGAAATGGTTGTCGAATTTTACTTTTTTTTATATAAATTTTTGGGCTGAGTGAATCAAATTTCATTCTTCAACCTTTTCTTGTACGTTGTCCAAGGACAATGTACGTATATAAATTCTATTTATTAATGCTTTCGGGAAGATGTAGAAGTATCTTATTTTTCTTCAATTCATACGCGTACACATATAGAATGTCACACATCACAAAATACGTTTATTCTGCAAATGAATATTAAAGTATTCATGTAATAAAATTGTGAGTTAGGCTAGTTGATCAGGACAGTGTGTCCACCTTCTTACATATCCGATATCAAATCTCGCTCTCCGTAAATTAGAGTAATTTATAATATCACTTTGTCAAAATAAGGATCCATTTTGATAATGCTGTGAATTATTTTATGTGTTTTGTCTTCTCTCTTGGTCACCTATATATATCTTTTCGAACAAAACCCTTGTTTTCTTTGGGAAATGAATTCTCTTCTTGTCTTAGCATTGCTTGACTTGTAGTATAAACCGTTTATTGGAAACCCAAACATGCAAGATATTCCTTCAACTTATAATTAATAAGAAGCTCTGATTAAAAGCCAGCCAAGCGATCTCAAGACAAACAAAGAAATCTTTATTTTTTTTTAAAATTAAAATAGTTGAGTTAATTTTTTAGGGTGATTGGTCTGCCGACTAGTGTAGTTGATAAAGTCTATTGGTTATCACCTCCTAGGTATAGGATCGAGCCCCTTAATTTCTTTGTTAGAGTTAATGGACAACTGGTGAAATTGATTGGAAACATTCAGAAAATAAATGTGTCCAAATACATTTTCAAGCTTAACAAGATTGTATTGGAATATTCATAAATTTTCAGGTGGAAATAAGACAAAAAAATATTCATAAATTTTCAATCTTGGTTTGACCTGAACCAATCTAAACCCTAAGTACCAGCCTTAATGAGGTAGGGCCAGTTAGGTCAATGGAATCAAAAGAAAGAAGGATGCGAAAGAGTCAAGCAACCTTGGTGTTAATAATTCCAAAGGTCTACAAGGCCCCAAACAGCTCAACTAATCTTTATCTAATATATAATATTGAAGAATATAGTTTATAGACAAGCACGGTGATTCAAGAAAAGACTAAAATAACAATCATCTATATTTTGCAGAGATGATCTTTGAGAGAATATCTAAAAATTCAGAGATGCCTACAAGAAAGTTCAATATATATATTGAAGAACTAATATAGTTTATAGACAAAGCACTGAGCAAGTGAAGTGGAGGAGCTTTTACTAAGTCCAAGAGTTTGCCAAGTCTCATTCTTCTTTTATATAAACAAAGAGATAAGAACAAACAAACAAGATAAACATAATTCATGCAAATCATGGAGGGCCACCAAATTTTTTTAGTCTGATATTGTTTTAAATATGACTAGATTTTTTGTATGTTTGCTAATCTCATTGTTGCATGGTTTTTGTATGTTTGCTCCACTGTTAGGTCTGTGTGAACCACCCCGACCCCTCTACAAGAAATCATGCATGGTTGTTGCCGGATAAAGTTAATGGGTTTCTGAGTGGACCAAGTTTTCAAGGCGCGTTTCGAATCAAAACAAGGGGAAGTTATTAAAACAAAGTTTTGAACACTTCATTGATTGAAAGAGTCACACTATCCGGCATTGATGATCAAGAAGATATAAGTCTCTGTGTTTGTTGGGAAAACTCTTATATGCTGAAATGAAACTATGAAAAAGTCTTTAACCTGTTTTTTATGCGCCTCAGAAACATATCTCAGATCATTATTTTGAAGACAGTATTGTTCATCTCTCTTAGAAATAATGTAATGCTTGAATTTTCATGCTAAAATAAAATTTTGGGGGCGGGATCTGTCTGTTCCAGTGATATGGTTTTATGAGCGCTTATGCATTAATCTTTAAATGACCACCAATATCTTTATATGGAACAACAAGTTCTGCAAAAGTTTTATATACAGCTGATAAATGCTTGCTTGTTTTTGTGATTTGCATACAGTTTTACTTTCTGCTAATTTTTATCAGTGAAAACGTGTTTAAAATTGGGATTAATTATCTACAAAATCTGTCTTATATCATTTTCGGCAAGACAAGTTGCTGTTGCAACTTGCAATCAATTGTTGAAAAAATTGCCTTCAAGTTGCAAAAAGTAAGGGTCCCAAATTTAGTGACCAACCAACCTTCTGCAGCGCCATTCAAGGCCACCACAGTGGAAATTTCTTGATGACAGCCTACTTGGACTTGACGATAGCTTGTGTGTGTAGGTTGTTATGGTGATGTATTTATTTAGAATTACAGCTTCTTCTTTTTGGTTTCCCATTACCAGCTTTAATTTATCCAGTCTTCTAATTCTGCGAGGATGAAGCAAAGAAAGACTTGTCATACTCGTATTCCACAAGCAACACCAAATCCCAATATTTTATGTAACCTAGTTATTGCATACTCTTTTAACTCTTGAATGAGTTAAAAATTTCGTCTTCATTCATATTCAGTTGTTCACACTGTGAATGGATGAAGTGTTTACACTTGTTACGTGCTGTTGGTATATATATTTAAAGCTCATATGGACATCTGAGCTCATTCTTCCAGCTGCACGACAAGGTCCTCTAGAAACCACCCCAATGAGGTCATTCTTACATATACCATGCCCTATCTATAACAATAACAACAACAATTGTTATCACCATCTGTTATAATCAGAGCTGCAAACGCGTTTACAGGTCAAGAATTCAGATGAAGTAATGTATAAAACTCCATTTCGTGTACATAGCCTTCCGACTTTACAAAATTGGGACTTGCAACTCAAGTAGTTAAGAGCATTTACCCATGCATTGGAGGTCCTAAGTTTGATTCCCCCTTCCTCCAATATTGCTTATAGGTACATCTCTTTGATGCTAGTAAATGACTGAACTTTCCTGAATTTCTCGGAGAGAGGGGATACCTAATTGAATTGGGTACAAAGAAAGTGCTAATTGTATTTAACCTAAATTTGGACTTGTTGATGCTCAATGAAAATTAGAAAAGTTCAAGTGTATTGAAGCCCAATATAATATACGATCGTAACAGTAAAATAAAGGGTATCAAGAGAGTAAAGCATAAGGTTTCGATTACATCATAAGAATTAAACCTCAAAAATAGGCAATAAATCGATGTCGTAAAGCAAGCTCTTTTGAGAACCATGTATGAATTTAAGAAAGAGTAAACCCATGCCATACAAAGCAAAAGACCATGATCCATGAGATCTCACACCATGGCTAGGGTTAGTGATTCTACACGGCCTCTTGAGAAATCATGGCCGAGAAAGTTCTTAAAGAAAAGCTTAATTTCACCCATGTTCAAGGACAGCCAAAACTAAAATGTAACGCAGATTATATTCTCTTCACTAGAGACACATAGATTTCTAGCCCCACACTTCAAGCCTCTTATGTCAAGCCTAAAGTCCCAAGGACCCACTAAAGAAAAGCACCAAGTCACTTACTAATCCTTTTGGGCCTATTATGGCAAGCAAGGGGCAAGCCCAATATCAAGACTTTGCAAGAAAAAAAACACCCCTCTAGAGAAATAATTAAAATGGTATAAAATATACTTATGTCGACCACATTATTGATCACATATTTTATAGTGTTAGCTACGAGAGATGCAATCAATAATATGGTAAAAAGATTTTATTTTTTTTCCTAATTAACCTAATAAAGCAAATGCAAGAAAATAATATCAAATTAAAAAAAGCTTCAAAATTAAGTAATGCAAGTTGCAAAACAACTGGACAGGCTGCCGCATTTCCATATGACCGCCCACAATTATTATGTACAAGCCAAAACGTGCTTCAATTCTTATTATTTTAATCTCCTTCCTCCTTCTTCTTCTTCATAAACCCATCAAATGGATATATATATATATCCTGTTTAGTCATTTCTTGTAATCTTGTGATTATTTTGATTATTTTTCCACACAATGCAAGATTCTTCACGGCTCACTTAGGGTTTGGTGTGTGCCAGCCATGGTTTAAAAAAATATATATATATATATATATATATATATATATATATATATATTTTTATATATTTTAAATTTAATTTATAAAAAAGCAGCTGAGAATCTAATTAGCTTTCCAATCTTGGAAAGTCTTTTATGATGACCAGGAACTTGGTTTTTGAGTTCTAATTTGATCAGTTTTAGATTCTATTAATCCTATACACACCGTCAATGATCAAATTCAAATCTTTTGAAAATCAGTTATTTTATACACAAAAATCAGCAACTTGGTTGAAATCTGTAGCTAAGGTACATATTTATTAATTAAATATGGTTGCAACTTGCATTAATTATTTATAAAATATTTAGATTTTGTTTGTTATAATAAATCTTTAGATTTTAAATTCAACTCAACAATCCACAGATCTACTAACATAGCAAAGCATGACACCAATCTTACCATACCAATAAAACATAAAATGATAGAATTCAACAACAAAAATTAAAATGGTAAGAAGTTTGTAGTTTAAGTGGTTAAGAACAGTTATTTTTGGACTCGAGTTTCTGGTTCGAATCTCTCGTGCCATTTCCGATATCGCTTGTATAAAATAAAAAACCAAAAAAAATAGCAAAAATGCATGATTGTCCTACAATAATTCTATTATGGGAAATTATATGTTCCAAGTGGAAGTGTGGGGCCCATGGCTTTGGTGCCGAGAAGGTACCAAGTAAGCTCCTAATTTAGACATGTGGTGAATGTAGGGTTTGTTAATTATTATCGTGGTGGTCACTGGTCACTGTTGTGTATTCGTTCATGCATTTTGTTTGTGAGAAAAGTCGTTTTAATAATTTATCTTGTCGTTTTGTAGATAAGGTTTCGTTGGGGGGGGGTATCATCATGGGACTTGGCACGTGCGGATGTTGTCACGTAGCGAGCCAACTTCCTATTTATGGAAACGTTGGGAGAATTGTTCTCCTGCGGTTGCGGTCAGAGTCTACTGAGACCGTCACGGTCGTCGGTCAACTAATCAACGTCAAAGCTGGCGTGGCGCTGCTTTCTCCTCGTAGGATGTGCCCTTCTTTGTATCAAACGGGCGTGATAATTAATATTCTTACTTTTCTCATTAAACAGAGTTCTCCCTTTTTTTTTTTTTTTGGTGAACAAGGGAGGGGTAAGAACCCCCAACAGCCAAAGAAACTAAACAACACAAAACATACGAGGTTTAGACAACCCCAGTAGGTCATCCACCAACACAGAGCCAAGCCAATCAGGAGCCTCATGAAGCAGATACAAACCCAAATCCAGGTTATGACTCCAACTAGCCAATCTGTCCGCAACAGTGTTCTTCTCCCTATAAATATGGTAAATCTCATAGCTCTCAAACTTATTTAGGATCCCCACGCAACTGGACACCAAAGTAGCAAGAGGATGAAGGAGGAGAAGATTGTGTTGTTGGATTAGTTGAACTGCAATAGCAGAATCCATCTCAATAATGAGTTTAGACATTCTACTATCAGCAGCAAGCTTCAAACCAAAGAGAAGACCCCAAAGTTCAGCCTCCAGCACCTGGCCTATCCCTAAATTAATAGCAAAACCACCATTCCACTCTCCAAGTGAATTTCGAAGGACCCCTCCAGCACCAATACATCCAGAAGCAGCCTGTCGAGAGCCATCCACATTGAGCTCCCTTTTATTTATATTTATTTCTACTTTTAGTTTTTAAACACAAATTTAATTTCAAAAATTGGTGACGATTTTAACTTTTTTTTTTAAAATCATTTTTTTGGAAAATAGGATTTCATTCATAAGTAAAAAAAAATACCAACAGGAATACAGTGGCATCTAGGGACGGACCTACACTGGAGTCATTGAGGTCAAACGACCTCACGAAAGCCATGGAAATAGGCTTGGAGGTCCACCTAAGCTGGCTGTAAGACCACTTGGATTGCCCTCCAAGTGCTTGATGTTTTGCCTAACAGGAAGAGGGAGGAAGCTGTGCGCAAGAGGAAGAAGAAGCAACACAACGTGTTTTTGTTTTTGTTTTTAATATCCTGAGCAAAACGACGTTGTTTTGGCCCAAGAAAATTTTTAAAAGAAAAAAAATCCCTTCTGTATCCCTCTATTCTCCCACCCGACCCAACCAATCTTCCCCTCACCCCAAAAACCCTTAAACCCCATCTCCCAATTTATGTTATTCTCTTCTCAAACCCTAACCCCAAGGTCCCCAATCCCCACTTGCTTTAGTGCCGCCGATGTATTGCCACTGCCGTCGGAGTTATGCCGCCGTCCACTACATATTGTGGCACCACTATTATTGTGATATTTCTCATTTCAAGTAAGTTCTAAATCCTAACATCAAAATAAGGATGATGTATGTTTTTTTTTAATGTAATGGAAATCAAATTTATAATTGCTTGGATAAAATTTATGATTCAAATGTATTGGTTTGATTTGTTCGATGAAGTTTTTGCTGATTTGTGGATTAGGTGGTTGTGGTTTTTTTGTTTTTTGGTTAATTGGCCTAGGTTCAGTTTGAAATTTTACAAATTGAAATCACTCAAAAAGCATACATTAAAAAAAAAATTACAAATTAAAATCATTCAAAGTATATTTTTCAAAGAAAGGAATAAAATTTGGAAGAGAAAAAATATATAAGAAAAATAACCCACTCTTAAATTTTCCTTGGAACATTTACACTATGACCTTACGAGGTTTGGATCCTGGGTTCGTCACTGGTGGCATCGTTAAAACCTTCCTAGAAAAACCACATGGGATAAACCCTATGGTAGGAAAGAATACCACACATGTCATGGACTAATAAGAGAGTCCGACACAAGCCACTTTGGAACGCTACAAAGAACCCGAAAGAATACAAACAAGACAAAGCACAACTCCAAGCTCTGCATAAAACAACCCGCTACAACGTAATACTTTAAAAAAAAACTCATATGCACGCATAGTTCGATGTACACAACAACGTTTCGTGAGCATTAGAACATAGCCAGTAGAAGTACCAATACCAACTTCACGAGTCTTCAAAGAACTCGAAAGAAGGCAGACAAAAGAAATCACAACTCCAAGCCCTTTGCCACAACGTAATATTGTGAAAGAAAAACTCATATGCATGCAGAACAATGTGTGGCGCGTCAGAACATAGTCAGAAGAAGAACCAATACCAACTCCATGAGTCTTAATCTAGACCCCTACTTGACATGGTAGGGGGGATCAACATTTGCCTCTTAGAGTGACAAACTTCCAACAGAAGAGCATCATAAAGGGAACATTTATCATATGCCAAGCCCACAAACGTTTTACCGAACATATCAGGGAGAATTGGGAGGCCCCTCAAGGTCGGCCTTTGTCACCTTTTCAGCAAACTCGACGAAATATTGCTCAACAACAGTAAATGCTTTATCACCACCCGGATCCTAGATCCCTACCTCAAAAGAACCATGAGAGAGAGGAACATAGATCGCAACCAACAACCTTATCCGCTGAAAATGGCGCCCAACACTGAGGATCCTAGAACGCACCAGATCTATTCGATCCAAGAACTCTTAGAAGCCAACCACCAGTAAACTCCCAGTCGGCACCACCAGCACCTCGCGAAAATCCCTAACACAACCCTCACTACCAAGTCACCACGAAGGCTGCATACCCACACGACCACACAACCACAACGATGACAACCATTATTAAGACGAGGAGGGCGATGACGGCTGAACGTGGAAGGAAATCCTAATATTGACGCACGACTCTCCTCGCATAACAAGAAAGCGATCGTGAAGAAATTCACATGAATCGTCGTACATAAGAATTTGTTGAAGATCTTTGAAGGTCAAACTAAGTTAAAGTGTTATTCCCCTCCTCTTCTTCCTCAACACAAATGTCTATTAAGCAATAGTGTGAGGCCATGTCCCCTTTTAGCATTAGGTATGCCAGGGGTGGAGCCAACATGGGACTAGTGTGGTTCCAGGACTCCACTCCATTTGTACTTTTATCTGTATATTATATATGATATATATTAGATTAGTTCTATGATATTTACCCTAAAATAAAATAATATATTAGGTTCTTTTTGTCTATAAATTAATCATAAAATTTCTTGATCTCCCTTCTAATCATCTCCCTTAAATCTTCTAGGTTAGTTTATGATATTCGCACTAAAAACTCCTAAAGTTTTAACATTTCTTTCTCTTCCTCTTTTGTTTAAAGCTTTGTGAATTTTTAATTTTCTTCATTTTATGTATGACTTGTGTACCTTAATATTGGGCTTTATGAACTCTCTCTTTTTCTTTCTATTTCTTTTCTATCTTGGAATATAAATTATTAATTTTTAAGTATTTAATAATGTAGATGATGAAATTAGTATTTAACCAATTTAAAATATGAAATTCAAGATAATCATGAAGAGAAGACAAGTTTTATAAAGGGGCCCTCTAATGTGAAATTCTGGCTCCCTCACTGGGCCATGCCCATGTCCCCTTGAAAGGGAAGAAGGATACCTAGCGAGACAATTGGCTATGCAATTATACATTTGATTAGGTCTTTCAATTTCTTCAAATGTCCAATTGTGAAAACCCACTGAATAGTGTAATGTTATAACAATTAAGTACTGATGAACTCATCACATTTATATATCGTTCTCAACATCTATGTAGTCTGAATTTGATACCTTTTATTAGGTTGAGGCAAATGGAAGCATCCATTAACTAATTAAGTTAAATACAATTAAAACTGTCTAGTGTTGTCATCTAATATGTAATCAAGTACTAAAAACGAATGAATGTCCAAAAGCATTAAGAGCAATAATTAATCCTATACAACATTAAGAAGAGAATGAGTACAAAAGATCACAAGTGGCTCCATTATCATGCAAGTGAAGGTACAACTGAGCAATCCAAAAAAGCAATAACAAGATCGAAAGCTATTTTAGTGCTCTTTACAAATGGATCATCAACTTTGGGGCCATTTAGATCCTCCAAAAGCTTGGATATATCTCATCTTTAATTTAATTAAATAAATAAAATAATCAAAAGCTAAAACAGAAAAAAAAGGGTTTCAAGTGAATCACCTTCCTTGAAGGGACGTTAAAGTGGTAGTGTGCAAATTGAGAGAGAGGTGGGTCCCACTCATAGCACGAATCCTTGTATATTGATTTTTAGTCTAATTGACTTTAAATTTGCGGAGCCTTATCCAGAAGAAAAATATTTTGTAGGGGTGTCTAGGACCGATGAATCCGTATACCAATGAGAAGGTGTCCTTTTCGGCTCGTTTTAAATTTCTTTAGCTCACCAGATTTCAGAGGAAAATATATTCTTATAATAGTCCGGTCTTCTAATTGACCAGGAAAAATAAATAAATAAAGAGACAACTTTTCTTCTCCAGTGCTTTTTTTTTCCTCAAGATTGACTTACCGATCATAACTTTGGTTGGTGCTCTTATAACTATTTTGTATGAAGTATGGTTTCTGGTTAAGTTTCGATGTTTTTGGACGAAGCTTTGAAAAATATACGGTTGTAATTATATTGTATATAGATCTAATAATTTACGAATTAGTACTTACAAAATGCGTTTGAACTTATTTTCTGTTATCAAATTATCAGTCAAATTTACACAAGCGAAAATGAGTTTACGTAATAGTCTTTTTTTTTTCAAATGAGAAAAGAAAACTGGAGAACAAACCTATACGAACAACCGATAATAAAAAGGTCAACCGGATAGACAATTAGTCATGAAAGTAACATCTCCGTAAACATGGCGAATAATCAAAATGTGCATGTAGGAAAATAATGTGTTTAGAATGTTTTACCTTAGCGTAAAAGTGGTCGAAGATGGACCACTTTGTTATAATTTACCGAAATAAGTACGCTGGATTGGGGATGATGTGGCACTTTGTTATAATTTATGACGCAAATAATAAGTTAATATCACGGGGTTTTTTATTTAAAGGAGGACCTTCCATTTTAATACTAGTTACCAAAATAGGCGAAAAAGATGAACGGCCGAAAGTTGTCGACAAATGAGGACAAAGAAATGTGCCCACGCAAACCGACAAGCAACATTTTGCTGCTGTAAGAAGATGACGTCAGGCGCTCCTCATTTCCAAAAACCAGAACGCAATTAGTCACGTGATTAATTGAAATGCGGGACCCACAATGCACAATTTGCACACTAGGGAAATTTCAAAGAAGCTGTCGTCGACCTCGAGAAAATTAGAATATCATCCACACACGAAAATATTTAATATTTAAAATAATATTTAGAAAATAAAAAATAATATTTTATTTTTCGAAAAATATCACAGCCTTCTGATGTGCATGAACCTAATCACCTATTTAAACCTCCCCCTCTTCAAAACCCAAAAAGAATCCGAACAACTCGACAAATCTCACAAAACAACAACACTCTTTCTTCTTCTCTCTCTGCTTCAAGAAACATTTCGGTTTGTACCAGACCCGAAATTTTGCCCAGATTTTGCCACAATTTAGAGTTTCGTAGTTGCAAAATGTACGGACAGAGTGGAACCGACGCGGATATCACACTCCTCGACTCGATTCGGCGCCACTTGCTGGGCGAGACGGATCTACGGATCGGAAATTCGATGGCCAACTCGGTTTCGGGTCCGATTTTCTCCCGGAGCTCCAGCTTCAGCAGCCTGTACCCGTGCTTGACCGAAAACTGGGGCGATTTGCCGCTCAAGGAGGACGATTCCGAGGACATGGTGCTCTACGGTGTTCTAAGGGACGCCGTTAACGTCGGGTGGGTCCCGTCGCTCGGGTCCGGCTCGGCTGATACATGTTCTTTAAACTTTTCGGTAAAATCGGAGCCGGAGGTTTTGACGCCGGTGAGCACAGTGCCGGAGAAAAAACCGGCACCGGTTCAACCGGTCCGACCGGTTCAGCAGCCGTCTCAAGCCGGTCCAGCTGTGGTTCCTGCCAAAGGGAAGCATTACAGGGGCGTACGGCAACGGCCGTGGGGCAAGTTCGCCGCCGAAATTCGGGACCCGGCAAAGAATGGCGCGAGGGTTTGGCTTGGAACTTTTGAAACGGCTGAGGATGCGGCTCTGGCTTACGACAGAGCCGCTTATAGAATGCGCGGCTCCAGAGCTTTGTTGAATTTCCCGCTCAGGGTTAACTCGGGCGAGCCTGATCCGGTTCGGGTGACGTCGAAGCGGTCGTCGCCTGAGCCATCCTCGTCTTCGGAGAGCGGTTCTCCAAAGAGGAGGAAGAAGGTGGCTGTTTTGAACCCGGCTCAGGCTGGGTTGGAAATGGGAGCTGGAATTGGGCAGCAGCAAGTGGGAGGCCAAGTGGTGGTGTCGTGTACACGTGGCGAGCAGTTATTGGTGAGCTGATGATGATGGTGGGAGAGTGGGGAAGGCGAAAAGCACTACTAGCTGCTTCATTGAATTGTGGAGGGCACACTGTAATTATCTGAGAGATATATATATATATATATATATATATAGGGAAATGTAGGATTTCAGCTTCTTATTTTGGGGTTCCCATGATTTTGGAGGCTAACTTGTCAGGGAGAAGCCAAATTTTTTTTTTTTTTTTGGGTTGCAAAAATGAAAAAGAAAAAGAAAATAAAGAGGGGATGGTTGTTGATAGATGAGCTAAGAGAGGCTGCTGCTGCTTTATGTCGGTTTTGTGAATACAAGATTCTGTTATTGTTTGATGAACTCAATTTTGAAGTTGAGTTAGTCCCCTTTTTTTCACAAGAACAAATTAGTTGGCAAGCATTGCAATCATCTTCGTGTCTTTTCTTTTTGGCCTTGGAATGCACATTTTGGATACAAATTGCAAAATTTGTTCTCCTCGTTGAGTTATTTGGAAAGAAAGTAGAGGCGGAATTAAACATGACCACAAGTGAGAAATGAGTATGACTTGTAACCACTTTAAATGTACGAATTTCAGAAATAGAGAAGGAACTAAACATGACCACAAATGAGAAATGAGTATGACTTGTAACCACTTTAAATGTACGAATTTCTGACTTTAATTTATGATCGGCATTAATTTTAATAATAAATGCTTTTCACTTCTACATAGCGTTCCTAAAACAAACACCGTGGGAGGGAGGTTTCGTCCTAAATTCCCAAATGGTCAATTTTGTTCTCTTTCGACGCCTCCAACTCTCCCAAAGCATGTTTAAAGCCATCGTCTATTTATCTTTGACTAAAACAAGCACTTTGGAAAGTTCTGTCTTAGCTATTCAGATGGTCTCTCATACACTTTACTTCCTCATTTCAAATGACCATACCATGTACGCAATGCACACAGTTGTTGTGCATTGAAATTTGACTTCCTTCTCTGTCTGCAATCGGAACTTTTCAACTCCCCCCAATTAATAGAATAAGCCCTCATCTATTTGTTCACTAAAACAAACATTAATTTGGTATGCAAAATGATCGATTCTATTGATGATAGTATAGGGAGCTCTGAATTATTATTAATTTTTGACAAACGATATTGGAATGGGAATTCGGACACAACTTCAGATACAGAGATAACTGTTTTTAACCATTTAAGCTCAAATTGATTGCCAAAACCTGTAAATTATTAACAAGTAACTTAAATTCCCACACAAAAACACACACGTATCTATACTTATCTTTTTGCCAGGCTAAATCTTCACATATAATCCAGCAAAATAAAAATTTACATGTACATATAATTCCTTTCTAGCCGCATTAAGACATGTTTCCTACGCACGTGTGCATGTGCACATTCGTTCCCTTTTGGTTGAAGTTAACATTTTCCATCTGTTGGGTCATGACATTTTTCATTGTCAAGGTGTGATTGAGGTTCGAACTTAAGACTATTGATCTGTAAATTAAGGTCTTGTTTTATTAGGTTTGATCCTGTTAAATTATTTATTACTTTTTTTTTTACTGGAGCTGAGATATTTCAAAGATTAGCAGAGAGAGAGAGAGAGAAGAAAAACGGGGTTCATGTCAAGCTCACAATAAATAAAACTCAACGCACGAGGGGCGCCAAAACGGCTTAAATTAAAATAAAAGAAAATACAGTTGTACGGTCAATGCAAGCAACAGCAACAGCAACAGGAACCGCAGGCAGGCAAAGCTCCTTTGACTTTCAAACATTTTGACCATAAGACTTTGTTAATAATAATATTCAACTCGAGCCATTTTCATCAGAAATTAGAATCAAATCCAGAATGCTACACTAGTAGTGGGGTAGGGCACTTATGCAAAACTACAATGCGATCGACGACTCTTCCAACTTCGAATTTATTGTTTTCTTCTTCTTCTTCTTCCAACATTTCAACCATTCAAATATCTCTCATTTAAGATCATGCTTACGTGTTCCCAAGCAATTAATGTTCTTCTTCCCTACTTGCTAACAAATGTTTCCATCTTTTTGTTTTTGTGGGTAAGGACACATTTTGTGACAGAAACTTTGAAACAATGTTCATATGTAAGGAAAAATACATGTTTCCATTCAAGCAAACATGTTTCCCTTCTGCTAACCTCAAGAGCTTCCAAGTGCAGCAACTTACATGGCCATCATAATTTGAGACCATTTATCTGTAAATCAATATCCTTTTCCACTAAGCAAGATCCCATTGGCAGTGAATGGAAACATGTATATATTGCAACTTGACATGTACTAAAACTTACACAGAAATGTTCAGTGGGCCTAGTATGGACCCAATGAGTACCCCTGCCAATCCAGTAATTGTGAATGGTGGAATGATTTAGGTTTGGGCCTGCTAAGTAATTGTTGGGGGTGTCCATTCGTTCATACAATGGATTCAGGACACTCAGGTTCAAGCAAGTGTGCCTAATCTGCACTGGTTGTCAAAGATTGAACAGTTTTGGCAGTCTCAACTGGAAGCATTTCCCATGAGAGAACATGAAAATCATTCAAGAGGAGCAATATATAGCATTCCATGTAAGAGGGATTGAAGATTCTTTCGATGACCCCTTAAATGTTATATGAAAATACCAATCTGAAAACCAAAATCACAACCCTATGAAGGTGGATACAACATTACTAATTTGAGATACTTCAGTTATATGGTATAAGCTTTATAAATACACGTCAAGCTTTGAAATGTCTGTGGGCAAGTTTTCTTGCAATAGCACCACCCTTGGGCAACAAAACACGAAACAATCAAGTCCATGCATTCATTTTTGGCAGTACCCCGGAAACGTTTGATTTCTTCTCCATGGTTCAATTGAAACAATGACTAAGATTAAGCTCAATCAGGAGTTATATCTTATGATTGCAATATGCCCTGAAAAAAATAACCAGAACGTCATTTAAAAGACATCAAACGGATCCACCCGCCCTGCACTTCTCAATATATTGGCGACCTTCTCCTGCAATATTGAATTTCATGAGATTAAATGGGAATGATTTTGGATTCAATGCATACGGTATATGCTAGCCTGTACCGACAAGTACAGATGCCCTCATATTGTCAACGAGACCATGGTAACTAACACACGACTTTGAAGGTTCATCACAATTAATACATAGGTTGACTTAGCATAAAATTAAAATTGATTTTTCAAGGGGGGAAGATATGATTAACACACATGATGTGGTGTACGAGATATCTGAATTGTAATACCTCTTGGTTCGGGTGCGATCTTCTTCATAGTCCATTAACCCAGCTGTTTCACCAAACAGGACGTCATCGAGTGCTTGGAAGTCACGCCCACCCTGCTTAAAGTGCAAACTTTGCCATGTAAGTAAAACATGTTGACCAATATACCAGTATCACAACCAAGAAAAATTCTCTCATGTGCACAGTTTTTTGAGTGAAATCATTATTTTAAATAATTTTTTTGAAAAGACAAGTAGGTTGAATGATCCAATGAGGTAAAGCCCGTGCCATTTCGGAAGTACATGAAAAATGCTCTTTCCTATTTAGTTAACTGAGCTTTTGAGGATCACGAGAGTAGGAACCCTTATCTTTCACAGCTTTTGATACGGAAGTAAATAGCTTAAAAGGGACAGAAACTGGGATTTTATAACACGGAATCCTTTAATATGAGAAAATTTCAATTGCTTCCCCTCTTATTTGGGAAGTGTGAATTTTGACATGTTCAAGCTTCATGATTTTAATGTATCTTGGTCCTAGCATGCTGACAAGTTTGATAAAAGCTCTTCCATACTAAGCAAAAGATAAATGTCTCCTTGACATGAAAAGGATGGAGGTCCAAAATTTGGAAATGAAAAGCCAACCGATGCATGCTCACTCTACAAAGGCATTTAATATAAATTGATTTGCAAATTTGGTAGGATAGAGGTGTATAACGATAACTCAAAACAAAATCATAATTACATAGGTTGATGAAGAAGATTCAACTTACCCTGTTAAAAAGAGACTTCTTTACTTCTTCCACCTTGTCCTTGACTGCCTTTTGCTTTTGGTGTATTGTATTCAACGCACACTTTTTATCTGCCCATTTGATCTTCTCTTCAATTGTGAGAAGCACATTGTCTGTAGTGTTTAACCTGATTTTTTTTTTCCAAAAAATTACTGTAAAATATCATCTATGTAAAGAGATTTCTTTATGGGAATGTACAGAGATCTCATAGCAACAGATGGCTTATAAATTAAAAGATAGAAAGAGATGCTGCAGGATGGCGGTAACATTATTTATACCACCATCCCGGGGTACAGACACCAGGCAAGGCATAAGTAAGAAGGTGCCTAACATAACAAAAAGGATTTGAGTTGGAGAGGGAATTTTAAGATGGCGTTTTCACTCTCCCATTTTATCCATTTACACCCCTTCTCTTATTTCCATGCTTCGATATTTGAACAAATCAAAGGAGAATGAAAGCATAAAAATAAGGGGAGGAGTGCAAAATGGGAGTGTGAAAATTGCCAGCCTTAACTAACACAGTTGAAAGACCTTAGACATGGAACATCCAACAAGAAACAGAAGTATACATACCAATCATCTAAAGTCTGTATTATATTCCCTAGTTGTCCAGGCCTCAAATCCCTGCCAGCTGCAAATTGAACCTGGAAAGAAAATGATGGTCAAGATTAAACATTGAGTTCAAAACATGTATCCAGGAAATTATCTAAAGAGCAAATATAATTAAGGCAAACTATTCAACCTCAAAAGATCTTCTCAAATGATCCAGCTTCCCTTTGACTATGCCCTATACATAAGACAATGAAATATTAGCCTTGTTGACTGGCGACCTTTTTAGTATCTCATTTTTACTGGTCTAAAGAAATCGTCTTATAGATAAGAACACATAACAAATCTTTGATAACCAAATGAATTTGACATATTTTTCCGATTAATGATTTGCACCTACCGCATACATGCATTCGTTGATAAGAAAGTCTTCAAGTTCGCGCACATTTGAAAGATCAAGCTGCTCAAGAAGTTGATCATAGGATAAAACCTGGTAAACAAAATAGAAATTTAGAAATTGCAGTTGCATTTGTACTTATAAACTCAGAGGTCGACATATCCATGCTATGTTACACTATGATCGGAATTTAGGAAGGAAACAAATATAGGGGTAGCTCCCATTTTTAAGGAAAGAAAAAAAATGGTATCACTCCTGTTAATTGCATATTCAAGAGACAAAACAACAAACAAAAGTCCCATTCCATTCAATTCAAACACGAGCCCCCTTCCCCAAATCAAGATAAAGACATATTTCGAAAATGCTTTAACAAAAATGGCAATAGTTAAGCCAAAAAAAATCTAATTTTACCCAAAATGAATCCACATCCTCTACCTTATCATCAAACAACCTACTTCTTTCTCACCAAATAACCCAAAAAAGAATCCAACACCGGGCATCACCAGGGGATAAAAAGTGATTTTCCACCAACAAAAAGTAGCAGTTTCCAGGTCAAACCCACACCGGAAAACAAATTTATAGAGCATCGAATAAACCGTTAAGCAGTTCCTCCAGCAAGAAGTAGCAGTTCCTCTCCTCGATTTTAGGCAACACTGCAATTTTATGGCAAACCCCTTTTGCTTTTCTAACCAAATTCACCCAATTTTCTGCAGGAAAAAAAAAAGTGTTTCCCGTTTCTTTGGAAATTTTTTTAGTCAAGGGACAGGTACTATCCTTCCCTTATTTTCCTTCTTGATGTCTATGTTGAATTCTGAGTATTTTCTGTACAATAACCAAAATTTTATTAAGTGAAAATGGTCCTACAGCTGCCCAAGCCTTTTTCCATTTATCAGCACGAACATGAGGTTTCCTCACAGGCCCCAGAAAACATTAACAATGGTTTTTACTAGTGGAGGCCTTGGTGGTGATCACAGAGGCCATGGTGGCTGTGATGTTTGTGTAAGGAATACTGGGAGTCATGGTTAAATAGAAGACACAAACGGTCTAAACAGTTTATGCCACAGCCTTAAAGTTCCGTGAAGAAACAAATGGTCTAAACTTTCAGCTCTTCTGCTGCACATGATGCAACAATTCAGATAGGATTACAATAGGCTTCCTACTTTGGATAATATCACAAGTCTTCATTTTTAGTTCTGCCTCTAGCCTGTTTTCATACTTATGTGAGTAATCTGTTGTGTGAGTATTTGGGACCCCTCAAATATGTTTGAAAGTGGGTCCACTCTTTTTTAATTCTTAAGAACAGAATGTAGGCCCTCCACTCTCTTATGTTACACACATATAAACCGGAGAGGCAGTTGTTGCAAATTTTTCTGAGCCTCCCTTTTTCCTCCTTTTTCTCTCAATTGTTTTTTTCATCGAATGAAACTTCTAACTTTGTTTATGAAACAATTGTAGAATTAATTAGTTCACAAATTTCAAAGGAAGCTTTTTGCTACCTAGGCAACAAGACCTTGAGAAATCTCACATGAACATTGATTTGAGAAAAAATGACCAACTAGTGCAATATCACCCACCAAAGTCCGTATATTCTACACATGGAAAAATAAAGTGGCTTTTTGCCTGGTACCTATGTGAAATGGTTTGACTAAAGTGGGAATTTTCACATTTGTTGCTAGGCTACGTAAGAATAAAAAATGGACTAAAATGCTTTACTTTTAATACTTAATACCATCATCTATCAAGGATTAATCAGAAGTTTCGAGTATGATATAATCAGATTGCAACTATCAAAAAAGAGAAGGTCGAGGAAATAGAGTATGATATAATACTAATCGTTATACCTTGTTTATCTCAGCTAGAGAGAGCACAGTAAGTTGCTTCAGCTTGGTGATTTGATCTGGGGTTAGTGGTGGAAGAAGGCTAGCATTACCTGCCACACATTCAGTCATTAAATTTCATCCATAGGCATGTGAAACAAGAAATAGAAAATTTTCAAGTACCACTACCAATGTCGGAATCCAATGAAACAACCAAAAACACGACTGATCTAAGATCTTAGGGCTCCTTAAACAATTTCTCGTCCTATATAGATAAATAATTTATGAAGTTGTAGCAAGAGAAGTAGACCTGACTTAGTTTCCGAAAATTCAACTCATATATAAAAGACGGAACGATAGGTAGTTAAAAAACAACATATTCATAAATGAGTGTGACATGAATGAGGATGTTGTGATGGATGTGTGGTAAAACAAAGAAGGATAGAGTCACATACACAAGAAGGCTAAATTAGTTCCAGTTGGAGATAATATGAGATAGAACAGGTTATAAGGGTTTGGACATTTGAACAAGGGTTAAACATAGTGGCTTATAGGAGGACAGTAAATTACATGGGTGGAGATAAATAGAAAATATATAATAGCTTGTGACTCGAACAAAAATAAGCTGTGGTGATGAAAATCTCTTACTCTTGTAGTCGCTCCATGTACCATGAGCAAAGAGACGAAGCAGATCAATGTATACAGCATAATCAGTTCCTTGAAGCTGCATTGTTAGTTGAATCAAGAATCAATCAGTAAAACTTAACTACGTTAATAAAGAAAGAAAATAAAATGGGATGCCATGCTGAAGACAAAATTATATCAATTAACCCAAAAATTAAAAGAAAATATATTGGATTGGGTACTTAACATCCCCTCACTACTACTGAAGACATGGTCAGATACAACTGGAGGAAATATGCCTGCTAAGGTCTGTAAGCAGTAAGCGAACACAGTCACTTAGCTCATCGAAGTCAAAATCAATCTACAAGAATCCAATTTTGACGCGGGATTTAAGACTTATTAGGTGATGTTTTTGATATCCATATTTGATCAAACACACAATATAACAATCTGATATAGAACTAAGATTCTATTTTTGATAAGAATATAAAACATAAAAGAAAGTACAGGAAAAGTAAAAAACCAAAAGGAACATAGATATAATGAAACCAATTCTAAATTGGCATTCAAACCCACTTTCTCATTTTGAGATCATATACTAAATCAAACCCACGTTTATAACCGCACATAAAACCCAAATAAGAACACAAGAACAAAAATTAAACAAATTGATAATCTGAAAATACCCAAAAGCTATAAAGCATGGGACTAACAAAATCCAAATCAACAAAGCCAAAAGCATAAATTGTTGTCAACACCCAAACTGTATCAGGCAAAGCAAATAACAATTAAAACCAAACAAAGGAAATTAACTACAATAAATAAATGCATGTAAGACTGACCTCGAGCACACTGGGGACAGCCAAAATCTCAGAGAAAGCGAAGAGAGAAGAATGAGAAGTGACTTGGACTATGAGGCTGACGAGAGAAGACCCTTGCAGAGTAGAGGCTTGCTTCACAAAGTGCTCGATCACTTGGGCTTGTTTCTGCTCTATCTCCATTGAAAGCCCTCTTTGAGGGAAAAAAAACCAAAAGTTCGAAAGATAGAAGAAAAAGAATTCAGAAAGAGAGCTTGAAAAGACGAACAAGGATGAGTTTGATGGGTTTTGGCGGAGAGAATTTTGGGTGCTGTATATTTATTTATTTATGTACGTATTCCGTGAATTCAGCGCAGCGGTGTTTAGAGCATCATGCTATTTTAAAGTTCCAATTTTAACCTTTTATAATAACCTTCGAGTGCTTAGTGGTCCTTTTTTTTTCGAAGTTGCAATTCATTGCAAACCCCCAAATGGGTAGAGGATAGTACAAATAAAGCCGAGCAAAAGCACCGGCCAGAAGATATACAATAACAAATCTAGCTAAAATCAGTACAGTATAGCATGAAGATCATGTTCTTGAGCCAAAAACTAAACTGTCAAAAGCCAACAAAAAGGCATTTAGCTCAGATAAAGGCATATAGCCCACAAAGAGGCATTACACCCGCATTCAGCATAAAGCCCACATTAAACATAAAATACATAAAATAAAACACATGAAACCTAGCCGCCACAACCAAAGAGAAACTCCAAGCTGCCACCAATAGCAAAGAGAAACTCCACGACTGTAAATGGACAAGCTACCAATCACCACCATGAAGAACCAAACACCCGTAGGTCAGCAAACCAAGCCAAACATCCCTCAAAACATAGCCCACTCGAGATTCACTAACAGATCCAGAATTAACCCAACCAATACATCCAAAGGACAGCAGCCAACAAATAAGGAATTAGAAGGTGGTGCAAGCGCCTAAGCTAGAGCTCTACACACCAAGAACCTAGAAGAAGGCTGTGCAAGCACCTAAGCTAGAGCTCTACACACCTTCCAATAAATACGCGCCAAAACGAGTTTAAAATTTGCAGCTGCAAACCAAGGATGAGGCCAGATCAAAAGGGAGGTGAAGGAATCCAAATGAGCCATGGATTTTGGGTCGGTATGGAGCAGGACCTCTAAAACTTGACCTCAGGCCGACGGGCAGTCCTCGGGAAAGAGAAGATCTGAGTAGATCTAAACAGGAGCACCAAAATCAGAGCCCACCACCGTGCAGACCGCAAATGGAACAACTAGAAAACCACAAACCCACCAAGATCAGCCACAGTTGCAGTAGAAAGGAGGGTAAGGAGAGATCTGGGCCAAAACCAAACTAGAACAAGGCAAGAGAAAAGTGCGAGAAAAAATAAAAGAAAACCGCAACAGGGGGTAGAGAGAGACGATAGAGAGGAGGGTTGTGGGGAAGGGAAGGGAGGGGAAACGGAACGGGTTGGAAAAATGAAAATGGCCACCAACCCCCAAAAGGAGCGGTGGCTGAGCTTTCAGAGAGAGAGAGAGTTTTCTTTTAGCTGGTTGAGTTGCTTTTCCCTCGCTTTGTACACATCTTTTTCCTTAGGGCCAGTTTGGCATTGCTGTGCTGTGAAAATAATCGATGTCAGATTTGCTGTGAAAAAAATCAGCTGTGAGAGAAAGCAGTTTGGCGTTTGGTAAACTTTTTGCTAAAAGTATTGTTGGTATTGATTCTCGCATAATCAAAAAAATAATTCATGCATAATCATTAAACCCAGCGCATCTTCGAAACTGATTCCTGCATAATCAGAAAATGAAAGCACCTCATTAGATGCTTTCCCTTATAGCTTTCTTTCACAGCAATTTTTAACAATAAGTGATTTTCTCATAGTTTATCAAACGGGCTAGGTTTCCCAAATTTTTTTAAAAATCACTTATCACCCAAAATAAGCAATGCCAAACTGGCACTTAGTGGTCATTTGGTATTGCTTATTTGGGATAATAAGTGGTTTATAAAAAAATTTGGGAAGCTCAGCTCGTTTGGTAAACTATGAGAAAATCACTTATTGTTAAAAATTGCTATGAGAGAAAGTTATAAGGGAAAATAGCTAATAAAGTGCTCTTATTTTTTGATTATAGAGGAATCATTTTCAAAGAGGTGCTAGATTTAATGATTATGCATCAATCATTTTTTGATTATGTGGGAATCAGTACCAACAACACTTTTAACAAAAAGTTTACCAAAGGTCAAACTACTCTGATTTCTCTCACAGCAAATCGGACAACGATTATTTTCACAGCACGACAATGTCAAACTAGCCCTTATTATAAATTTAGTTATTTACAATAACACCCTTGAGATTTTGGGGTTTTTCTTTCGGAATTACACGACCACCCTTAGTGCTCAAGCTGAATTTGTTACTGGAAGAGAAAAATAATTTAAACAAGCAAAATTCCGAAAATAACTTTTCACGCTCTTTTTGGGTTGATCTTCTCAGTTTCGTTCTTACCTTTCTTTTTAATTCCTAGGGTTTTAATATTTTTCTTACTTTCAGTTGAATCTTCCCTAAGCTCACAGTAAGTTATCTCCTTCTCTACAGGTGCACATCTCCTGTTTATTTTTCTTGTTTGATTTTTATGGTGTTTTCCCTTTTGCTTAAATTTTGGCTTGTTTGTCTGTTTCTTGCCTCAGTCACTCCCTCGCTCACTACTTTCAAATTTCAGCACATATATAATTTTGATTGAAATTGAATGAAAAGGAAAAAGACAGATGCATTAATGGAAAACATATATGGCTTTGTGAGAGATTAAAATACTGGGCTCAGGTCATTGCAACTGAGCAAGACGACAGACATTACAGGAGAGAGAAAGAGAAGGGGAAGTGAGAGTAGGAAAGAGTTGGATAGTGAAGTGAAAGAGGATGGGAAGGGTTGCCAATGCTATAATTTATGCATATGAATGCAAAATATGTGATACTGGTACACTGCAATTAATTTCATATTAGTGTGTGAAGTGGTTAACTGCAAGGAAATTAGATGCTGTCTTGATTCTTGAATGAGCAGAGCACTGGTTGGGTCTGCCAATCTACCAACCCATTATATTTGTAATTCGTTTTAAGTTTTTCATCTTTTGAAGATCTCTGAGTTTTGATTTTCAGTTTTATTAGGCACCAACTGTTTGGAAGCTGACGCTACTTGAACCTTAAAGGATGGTGAGTTATTTTTTTGGTTTTGTTTTCCTTGCTAAATTTTATTGGTTTCTCAGTTGCACTAAAACTATTTCGTAGTTTAATGATGCTGTAACAAATTTAAGAGCGAGCTACATAACTTTGACATTTCTCTGGGGTAATTGCAGGCGACTCTTGCTGATTCATTTCTTGCAGACCTTGATGAACTATCTGACAATGAAGCTGATGCTATTGTGAGTATATTCTGCCTTTCATATGAGAAAATCATGACGACCAACATTTACAAAGCTAGTCAATGAGATGTTAAAATTTTATTTTATTTCTCAGATTCTCAATCTCTGCACTATAAGTAATTACTTTTTTTTTTTGCAGGTTGAAGATGATGCTGATGCTGAAAACATGGAAGAAGATGTTGATGGGGACTTGGCAGACTTGGAAACGCTTAATTACGATGATCTGGATAGTGTTTCAAAATTACAGAAAACACAAAGATATACTGATATAATGCAGGTTTGTTGTAATAGGAATGCCTGGATTTTCTTCATGGAGTACTTTCTAATCAAAATCTTTATATTATATTGTGTCCAAACTTGATCTTTTAACTTTACTGTATTTATATCTTCTTAATGCTTATCCTTTCTTTGATGCATTAGCATTTAGGATGACTGCTGTTGCAGTTAACTTTTTTTTTGTTTTTGTTGGGGTTTTTCTTTATAAAGTTTTCATCATGTTGACACATATATCTGTGTATTTAGGTTTCAACATTGCCTTTATTTTAGGTTTTTTAAACGTGTACTGTATGCCCTGTTTGATAAAGGTTTTGGTTTTGGTTTTTTAAATAAAGACAGAAGGTGGTTAAAAATGAGAATATATAGAAGAAATATGAGGTACGGAAGAGAAGATGTTATTTTAAAATTAAATTGAAACTAATTTTGGTGTTATTTTAAAAGTACTTGTATGTGTTTCTTCCTTTGTGGTTCAGTACTCTTCTATGTTCCCCCTGCCCCATCTTCTTTTTCCATTTTTATTACTGGAATGTGCATAATGACATGTATGTAATTGGAATACAGTGTTTAAATTGTAGAAAGTGGAAGAGGCACTGGTGAAGGGTTCTGATATGTCAAGTCATGGAATAGTTTTAGAAGATGATCCAGAATACTAGCTGATTGTGGACTGTAATGCTTTGTCAGTTGACATTGAGAATGAAATTGTAATCATCCACAATTTTATTCGTGATAAGTATCGCCCAAAATTTCCAGAGCTTGAATCACTTGTGCATCATCCAATTGATTATGCCCGAGTTGTTAAGAAAATTGGGAATGAAATGGATGTAACCCTTGTTGATCTGGAGGGGCTTTTACCTTCCGCAATTATTATGGTTGTGTCAGTTACAGCATCAACTACAAGTGGCAAACCGCTTCTGGAGGAAGTCCTTACAAAAACAAATGAGGCATGTGATCGAGCCCTTGCGCTTGATTCAGCAAAGAAGAAGGTTCTTGATTTCGTTGAAAGTAGAATGGGCTTTATTGCACCAAACCTTTCTGCTATAGTTGGGAGTGCTGTTGCGGCGAAACTTATGGGGACAGCTGGCGGTCTCACATCCTTAGCTAAGATGCCTGCTTGTAATGTTCAGCTTCTTGGTGCTAAGAGAAAAAACCTTGCTGGGTTTTCCACTGCAACATCACAATTCCGTGTTGGTTATGTTGAACAGACAGAGATATTTCAAACTACACCCCCTTCTTTGAGGATGCGTGCCTGCCGGCTCTTGGCTGCAAAATCAACACTTGCAGCACGGGTGGATTCCACAAGAGGAGATCCATCTGGAAACACTGGAAGGGCATTCCGGGAGGAGATTCATAAGAAAATTGAGAAATGGCAGGAGCCTCCTCCTGCAAAACAACCTAAACCACTTCCGGTTCCTGATTCTGAACCTAAAAAGAAGAGAGGTGGTCGCCGGTTAAGGAAGATGAAGGAAAGGTAGTGCAGTGTTTCTATTGTTTTATACTTACCATTTAGTAATTGTTGATTCATATACTGATATTTACTTTTACAGATATGCGATAACGGACATGAGGAAGCTGGCAAATAGGATGCAATTCGGTATACCTGAAGAGAGTTCCTTAGGTAATTTTCTGTCTCCTGTTAGTAAATTTAGATTGTATATTTTCTTATGTTGCATTTTTCTTTTATACATCTGTAGGGGAGTCACTATGCCCTACTTGATTGCTCATTATTAAGTTTCCGATTATGTGAGGAAAAATATGTGGGCATGCCGAGATCTTTTCTTTTTTGTCCTGAATGCACAGGTCCAATACCAATATGCATGTTTTATACTGAAGGATTTTTTTTTGGGGGGTGGGGGGTTTCAAAACTTGTGATCAGAGAGTCCACCTTCTCTCTAATTTTCATTTATAACCCAATAAAAAAAAAAGGGCAAAAATTGAGTAATATTTTTCGCTGCATATTGTGAATTCCTACAGGAAACAGGATTTTTGTCTTGAAGTTTGCCAATAACATTTACTTTCTTACACTTCCTACAATCAGGATCTGAATTGTCCGTTGTAGTGGGGTTCCCGTTTACATGAATAGTTGGTATCTGTGCAATTGCATGGAATATGTTGCTCTCTGGATTCGTAATATGTTTATACTCATTTTTTTGTCTTGATAATAGGGGATGGACTGGGTGAAGGTTATGGAATGCTTGGTCAAGCTGGGAGTGGCAAGCTGCGTGTATCAATGGGTCAGAGCAAACTTGCTGCCAAAGTCGCTAAGAAGTACGCTTTTCCTTGCTGATTTTAATTATTGTTTTCTTTTATGGCCCAGTGATTAATATGGATTGCCATTTGTGTTTCTGTGCTGTTTTATTGGTAAAAGTATGAGATAATGATCCTTGACCTGATATCACGAGCTGCATATTCTTTTCAGGTTCAAGGAAAAGAATTATGGAAGCAGTGGTGCTACATCTGGACTTACTTCAAGTTTAGCATTTACGCCTGTGCAGGTAACATCACTTGTTACCTTACACTTGAAAAATCTCCCATATTCACAAATGCATTGGTTTCCAAGCTAGTGACATAGAAAATTACTTCTTACATTTAGGAAATTCTTTCTTAATAACAGTTGCCATTTTCCTTCAGGGGATTGAGCTCTCGAATCCACAGGCTCATGCACACCAGCTCGGCGGTGGAACTCAAAGCACCTACTTCTCTGAAACGGGAACATTTTCAAAAATCAAGAGGATCTGACCCACGCAGGAGAAACTTTCTTATATCCATGAGATTTCGCTAGTTGCCAATACCATGAATAACCTTAGTCTGAATGCGTACATGATTTTTACTAGATGAAGTCATTTTACATCGCTGTTATCTCATGCTTTAGAGACCAAATTTTTTCCGATGTACGTTATGGTCCCAATCAAAGTTGGTATACCTAACAGAATTCATGACCTGTTTGTTTGTAGGGATTAAAGGAGGAATTTAGTACCCGTCTTTATAAGTTAACTAATGATGAGCCCCACTTTATCGGTGGCAATTTATTTTCTTGAGTAACTGCTACATTGTCTTATTAGGGTATCAGCCATGTTCCATAATGACGTCCAACAACTAATCATGTCATAATAGATAGAAGACCATTTTAGATGCCACAACATGTTCCTTGGGAGAAATTCTTGCGTAGGGCTGCCTAGCAGATCTCTCACGGAAGAGTGGGCTCTACATGCGGGTTTCACACCAAGACCCACCCCTTGATTTGAACTGAGGAAATTGAAATCAAAATTTTTATTTTTATTTTTATACGAGTAATATTCTGGTGGAGTATCGAACCTACGACCTTAGACGGTTACCTTAATGTAAATTATGGAGAGGTAAGTGGACTATATGCTAATGCTTTTCATTTACAGTAACACAACACAACCACCATGGCAAGCCAGTGAAAGAATAAGTATAGCCTTCAGATATGATTCACCAGAAGATATGAGGGAAACCTATATTCATTTCGACGAGCTATTTTTTTTAACCACTCCATGTGGGTCTTAATCAACTTGTAAGCTAGTCCTAACGTTGAGGACCGAGCAGCGCAGTCCTGGTACACAGAATGCTTAAGATCCACCATCATCAATGCTTTCTCACGTTAGTGGGCACCATCAGGCCTCCAAATATTCTGAACACAACCCATCTAATCTACCATGTACACTGTCACATCATTGCAATAGGCACATATTCCATGCCGACAATCAAACAAACTGTTCTTACAATCTAGGGAACTAAAAGTTGGAAATCAGTTCGCTTTTGGTTTTCAAAATTCCAACCTGCATCTACCATACACAATAATTTCTTTTGCCAGGATCATTACCAATACATTCAGTACCGGGTTAAGCAAAACTGGAAATCTATCCATATACCCAACAGGCTTGGCCAGTACATCAATGCTATGATCAGCAAAGTCTAAGACCAGTTTAACGCTAGTTGAGTAAGCTTATGCTAAGATGCTACCACACATGTTAACAGGGAAAAGGAATTGTTCAGTACAAAGATGCGTACATCAAGTGCTACTATTGCATTAAACATTGAACCACCTTTGAGGGGCACCAATGTGCTCCAACTTAAGGAAAGCCCCCTGATTTCTTCGAAACTGCAATGACGTTGAAGTTGAGGGAGTCAGGATTTTTCTGGATCATGCCCTGTATGACTTTAGCTGCATCCTGTTAAACAATAAAAAAGCAATCAAATACATGAAAGGGTCAATGCAATGGACTATAATTAAGGAAAAAAATGTTCCATTAAAGGATGCGAACTGCACATAAACACTCAGGCAGAAGGGCCAAAACGCTCCTACACCCATATTGAAACACTGTATTTTAATTTTCTAAAACAGCCAAACATATGAGAATTATCTACTCAATATTTTCTTTAAAATAAATTTTCCAAGGCACATGCACATGCACATGCATGTTGCGGGAACAGAGACTTGCTCCTCTTAGCATATTTACTCTAAACCAAAAGCCAATATGTGCACAATTGCCCTACCCAAGCCTGCTAGGAGGAGCTGCTGGCCTCGGCATTTTCTGGCTCAACATGCTTAGGTTTAAGACTTGCAGCTTTACAACAATCTCAAAAGGTTTCTTCTAGACTTGCACTCCAAAATAAAAGCATTGGAACTAGGGGCGCATTTGAAAATGTTTATGCTTTGGTTTTTTCGAATCAAAGAAAAATAAAGTAGATGGAGATGAGAAAGAGAACATATATAGGAGAAGGGAGGAAAAGAGGAGGGATATTATAACAATATTAAATTTTTTTTCAGTTTAATATCTACTTGATGTGTTATTTATCTTCTCTCCCCAACTATTTCATCTATCTTCATATGCTTCTCCACCCTTTATCCTTAATTGAACAAAATAGATGCCAAACAGATTAGCGTTGGTATATGGTTTGGCATCCCTTGTGTTTTCCTCCCTTTATTTTTAAATCAGAATGCATCATGGCAATTTTAGATACCTGCAATAGACTGTTTGGTGAAGATGGACCGTGAGAAATTGGACCTGATTTTCTCCCATCAAGCTCGTAAAGTTCCCCTACATATAAATTTTTATTATTATAAAAAAAGAAGATCAAAAGGACCGAAGATACATCTGAACACGGTGGTAAAGAGACACAAGACAGAGATAGATAGAAGAATTTAAGTATGTACCCTCAACACATGAGAAGCAGATAAAGTGAGTGTCCACATTATCTGATGCCTGCAAAGAAAAAGGGTAAGACATTAGATGCACAAACCATCTGAACCAAAAGCAAGAAAAGAACAGAGAAAATATTGGCACTTTATATAATTTTCTCTGCTACTTATATATATATCACCTCGGTTTCACCGCCAGTAGCTGCTACTGAATGAGCAACTTCCATTTCTCTGTCCTTTTCAAGGAATGCGGCACGCTACATGTACAGAAAATAGATGACAATGACAAGCAAGAAAAATATCATATGCTCTATATGAAAAGGTCAAACTGAAAGGACAAAAAATGATGTAGAGAGAGGAAAACAAAATAGAACCTCCAATGGATCCATTGTTGCAGTACTTTTGAAAAACCTATCCAAGTATGACTCCTCAACTGAGAAAAACAAGCACACATCAACAGGGAAAAAGTAAAGTGATAAAACTTTAAAAATAAATAGTAAACAATTAGCCAGAAAGAAGTTAAATAATTGGCTTCCGCTCTGACACAGAAGTTTGATTTCAAAGGCTGTGTACTTAAACAAAAGCAAGGCTCATTCCTCCAATGGTGTTTATTCAAGGTAACAACATTGGTATCTAGAACTGCCTAATTTCAGGACTGTGTCCCTACCTTCCAAGCTCATTCCTCCCAAGGTGTTAATTAAGAAAACTGTGTAGTTTTACGACTGTGTATTCTACCTTCCAACTAGGTGGTCCAAGTACCTGCTGTGTCCTAGTTGGAAACTAGGATGGCAGACACCTAGGTGGTATATACCAAAGAAACTCACCTACAAGGTAGCTTAGCTCTATCTTTTTTTCAATACTTTTATCAATCAAGGTGGTCATGCAACTGCTTTGCATTTTAAGGAATCATTGGCCTCCCTCCCTCCCCCCCTCCCCCCCTCCCCTCCCAAAAGAAACAAAGATTTTCTAGCAGCCACTCAAAAAAGATATGGCACACATCTATGAATCACCAGCAGAAATTAATACTTGTGTGCAATATACACCCTCCCTCCCTCCCTCCAAAAGAAACAAAGATTTTCTAGCAGCCATTCATAAAAGATATGGCACACCTTGGCATCTATGAATAACCAGCATAAATTAATACTTGTGTGGGATATACACCCCCAATGATGGAGAATTCATAATTGCCATGCATCATTATAAATCAGAACTCGTCCATCACAGGAAAATTGTAAACTTACCAAGTTTGATCTCGGAAGTGATGTTTCCTACAGCATGTAGAAGCCCAATAGTTCCACAAGCATTTCCCACAGTTTGTTTCAAAAAATAAACTCTACCTTTGGGTTCCTACAGCCAGAATATGATTCAAAGGATCATGGTTAAATTATACAACTCAAGATCAAGACACCAAGTAGCAACTACCAAGTGCAGAAGTATACATGTAAAAACCACCTGATACAGTTGAAAATAAGTGAGCTAGGTAAAAAGTCATAGAGTATGGTTGATTATGAACATGAATTCAACATAAAACTCTTCTATAAAAAGTTAATCTCATCGCATGAACATGCAAATACGCATCCCCGTACATGCACAGACAGAGGAGAGAGAGAGAGATCACAAGCCAAATAACATGCTCAAGAATAAAATATTTTCGTTTTATAGAGAACATCTAACCAAATTTCCTTGCACTCACCCGTTTCTCGTTAGCCTGCATCATTCTCTCTTCTTCAGACTGAAAAGAATGGAAACTTCCCTCAAATCAGGAGACAATTGCATTTTCATAAAGTTTAATGAAAAAAACCATAGAGCAGAGAACTTATGATCAACAATAATGACCAAAAATAATTAAATAATTACTTTCTAGTTCAAGGAACGAAACAGAACCTGAGCGGTTATAGGATAAAGAAACAGCACAGCAAGTACAGGCTTCGGAACCATTTCTAAGAGTTCTCCATCCAACCCATAAACGTCACAGCATTCTGCCTCATGCTCTGGAAGACCCAGACCCCAAAGGAACTGCATTGACGAAATACCCTTTCTGACATCTAATTTGGTAGTTATGTCTATTAAAAATTACAGAGTGAGGTAACCTTTCTTAAGGTTATCACCTTTACGAAAAATCAACAATCTAATTTACAATAAAGCATTTTAGAAGTTATGACAAACAAGAGTGCATGTAATTAAAATGAGGAAGAAAAGTACGGTTTTTAATTTGTTATTTTTTAATGAGCAATAGCATGCTTTCTCAAGAACTTGATCATTTTACAATACGGCGATATTACTTAACTTCCCAAACTAATTCCATCCCTCCTAATATAGCAAATACGTTTTCCCTTATGTTGAGTACAAATCATTATCATTATTCATTAATCTCCAAAATTGATTTCTTTTTCAACTTTTTTTCATGTGCAAATGTTAAGGTAATATTCACTAATTAGGTCTCCCAAAAAGCTAAAATTTCATTACAAATAAAAAGGAAAATTATCATACCTCTTTGCCAAAACATTTTCCCCTACAGAAACTAAACAGATTCTCTGATAGAGTGGTTTAGGGTCAGTTGAAACTACTATAGAATAATTTCATTTCAGAGTCTCAGACCCAACAAGTCCTTTACTAATTCCAAAATCCCATACTATTTTTATCACACACATGAAAAAGAAAATACTTTTAAATGACTTTTTAAAACCCATGTCCAGACTAATCGAAGCATTCCATTTTCCACATCAAATACGCACAAGCCCTAGCTCTCCGTCTGGTTTCTAAGAAAATTTATATACTTTTTTTATAATTATATTTTCCGAAGTTTTATTCAGAAACAAACAGAGCATAATCCGAAGAACACCAAATAATTATGGGTTTTCTTTGATGAGAAAATGAAGGAGATTAATTGCATTACCTGGTTCATAACATCAGGGTTAGCTTCAAGAGGAAGCCATCTCTTAGCCGATGGAGTTTCATCCGAAGCAGCCATCGCTTTTTTTTTCTCTCTCTCTCTCTCTTTCTCCGATTCGACCTTATATTCAAGTCCCTTTTCCTTTCCTGAGGTTTTACGCTAAGCAAACTTAAGAGTTCAGAAATGGCCCTTCAGCTTGTTGCTTGCTTTGCTTTTATATATATAGGTTTTGGGCGGTGGGTAATTTTCAACAGACTCAGGCCTTGCCCAGGTCATTTCTAGGCCCATAGTGATATAGTTCCACCACACAGTTTCTCTTTTTTTTCTTTTTTTTCTTTTTTCTTTCGTGAAAAAAATCATGGTTAGGGTGTGTTTCGCACTGCCCTTGATTGCTGAAAACGTTCTCAAATGATCAAAACCTCTTTTTATAACGTTGAGTTGAGATGGACAGAAGAGCCTTTGGCAGTTTGGAAGTGATTTTGAGAGTCATATTTACACAAGCACATTTGGTAAGTGCTTCTTCACAAGCATAGTCGAGTCAAGTTTTAATGTGGAAGAAGCATTTTCAGTTTCCAATCTGTGTCAATAAAAGCATTTACTTATCTCCAGTTTACTTCAAAACCATTTTTTTTCTTTCGGTTTCTTATAGGAGAAACTGAATTTACATAATTTCTCATCCAATCCATACCACTTCAACTAAACCTTGTGGTTACCATGCCAACTGAAATTACTTTCTATGAGCTTTGTGGGTGACCATTCCCCTGCCATGTTCAAAGCACCATTTCATAGATAATTTCTAAGATTTTATTTCATAATCCAATCTCGAAACTAATCTAAGCTGATATTATTGTGCCTGCAATAGTGCTGGTAAATAGTTCATTTCCCATTGAACATGTGAGGGAAGTGAAGTAAGGAAATTGTTCCAAGATTGCAGAGCACACTACATTAATGCAAGTGCTGCTGAAAAAGGAAATTAAAAGACAAACATAGTTCAACCAATTCAACATATTCTTAGCGAAAAAAGAAAAGAAAAAACTAATTCAGTGTAATTGGCTCTAAAGATCACGCAAACAACAACGACGACAATGGTTCTTACATATTTTTGGTCGAACTGGCTCATCTGCAGCTGAAAATATGACTCACAACTAAAAGAGAAGGGGGAAAGGTTCAATTGATAGACTGCACAAAGATAATAACCAGCTGATCACATGAGGCTGTTGGCTTTGGTGTTTGATGAACTCATCTCCACGCCAAAATATCTTTGGCTTCTTTGTCATCTCTCCTTCCTGCTTTGCTTCTGGGCTCTCTGACCAAAACCACACTTAAAAAAAATACTGATTTTTTTCAGTCCCTATGACTTTGATGAAGAAAATCCTTTTCTTCTCATCAGAGCTTTAAAAGAGAACAACCACATCCCTCTCCTTCATTAACATTTGTTTCTTGAAAAATTTGCTAAAAGTTTGTAATCACAAGGCTCTGACTACTCTCCCATTATTCATACTTAAAATTCCACATCCCAAACTTTACCTTGGACATTAAGATAAATGCCTTGATATATTTTTGTCACTGTGACTTCCTCCAAGCTAGTGCATCTCCCGGGTGGTAAGTGTGCCATAACATATTTCTTTAGCTGAAAGAATGGGAAGGCTGGCTCATGGACAGTGATTAGTTAGACAGGTAGCTGGAACGCTGCAACGAGAACAAGGCAGCAGGAGCATAAACCCTAGCTGCCTCCTGAGTCCTGAATGCAGCTCGCCATCCACAAACTTTCAGTAATGGTAGGTATCCCTCCACATCTCTGTGATGGTACATCTACAAACACACGCTCTCTTTCGCTTATTTCGTTTGCATGAATTAATTTCATCATTTGAGCTTGAACCTTCTAAGCGACAGCTATTGATTTCATCATTAGAACTTAGCACTAACAATATATCCTCGTCCATAAACCCTTCCATTGTGGTGTAAGATCAAGGAAGTACATAGAAGAGTAGATAAACAAACAACAAATGATCTGATATAACTAAGCAAATGAAAATTGCCTACATTAATTTACATTAAATAGTTATGGTAAGTCCAAGCAATAGTTAACTAGAGCATTCTAGCCTGTGAGTTACCAACAAGTTTATTTCATTCATTATGTTCAATTATCACTTTTTTTTAATTCTGGGACATGAGTTTCCACTTGAAACTCTGAAAAAGAAACAGGAGATAAGTTATATGCAGATTTTTCTGAGACATATATGAGTTTCCACTCTGAAACTCAGATAAAATAAAAATAAATAAAAAGTAGATAAGTTATGCAGATGGATGGAAAACAATAATTCTGCATAATAAAGGTAGCCTACAATTTCCAACAATTCTTTCTACTTTCCACTCTATATTAAGACAGCATTTCCTCCAAACAAAATTGAAGAACATCTATAAGGTTAACTATATATTTTTTTTAAGTTTTTAACATGAAGGAAAATTAATCTATTGATAGCTAAAACAGAAACATTAATGAAATGAACATGAATAATGAGGGGGGGGGGGGGGGGGGGGGTGGTTGGTCCAAAAATGAACTACTATTGAATGCATGCCAATGAAGTTGGACGGAAGACGACGAAACGGAGGTGTCCATGAAGGTTTTGACGTGCACAAGGAATTCACCAATCAACTAAAGTTGAAGGTTCCAAACAAGGTAATAGAAGGCCAAAAGTAGTCTATGGCACAAGACAGTGAACTAAGACATGCTTCCACATTTTAAATGATAATAAGGCTCTATATGTCGTTAATGGCAACTGATGAACTGTTTGAGTTGTCTTGCCTTATAAATGACAAGACAGTTCTCAGCATACACAAATTTCTTTCTCAGCAACGAACGGTTTATTGGATTCACTGAAGGTTCTAATACTGATTTGTCATTGCCTTTTATTCTCAAGGTGTCCATTTACTAGATTAAGAGAATTGGTTCCCCCAGTTTAAGTATGACTATTTATTGCAGAGTGCAGGTAATTTGCTAGCACTACTACAAAACACACCTACAAGGACACAACACAGAAACTGTGTCCTTGTTTTAATTCAAGGACACAACAGAAATGCGCGCTCTTTGATGGTGTAAGCAGGCAGAAAGCACATCCTTAAAGTTGGTAAAGGATTTTGAAACTGCATCCTTGTACAATGAAAAAGCATGCTCAAAATAAACAGAGGACGCTGAAACTGTGCCCTTGTATTTATGAAAAAGTGTCCTCGAAATGGAGAGAAGACGCAAAAGCTACATCCTAATTTCTCCAAAAAAGAGTCCTCAAAGTTGATCGAGGATAGTGAGTATCACAAAAATAAAAAATCATGCTCAAAATGAATAGAAGACGCAGAAACTACATCCTGGTTTCTCCAAAACAGAATTATAAAAAAGTGTCTCAAACTACTAATGAGCACTTATACTCCAACCCATCTGAATGTGTTGAAGACCCATTTTTATACGGACCTTGAAGCCCCCTATCGGACTGACGAGTAAACGGGAAAATTTCTGCTGCCATAAGGAGAAAACCTTGTTCTCATCTTTTGTGTAACTGTGAACTATGCCTCTAAGTGGATCGTTTTCCACCATGCTTCATTCATCACATAATGTTTTTCTAAAATCTAAAAATATCAGAAGAACTTTGTGTCTGCATACCATTTTTCATGCTAATCTTGAATCAGAAGAATTAACTATCAGCTAACTGTGACCAACATGTAAGAAAACTGCCTTTTTCTGTGAGCAAATTGTTTCGGACAAAAATACAGGATCAACTTTTAAAATTTGTCGAACCTGTCTAATTGAAAAATTATAGACTTATATCTGATGTAAAAGCTATTTAGATTATATTGAGCAATTCTCATAACCTATATAAACTGTAAGGATCTCCATATAAAAGCAGAGATGGTCCATTATGCTGCTGATGGGCAGAACTGAAATGACATTGCTTAAAAGTTTTAGGACAACGTATGACACAGCTAAAATAAATTCTCCCTACTCAATGTTTCCCATGACCTACAACTAAAATGAAAAACTGCTCAAACCATGAAGTTGACTTGACAAACAGACAAGATGCAATAAAATAAATCCTATTTTCTCCCAAAAAAAGAACAAGGAGAAAAAACCTCAAAATGGGATTCTGGCCGGTGATTAACCACTAATCTCCACACCAAATAGCTTGAATCCTTTCTTAGTCTCTTTTTGCTTGCAATCAGCCTCTAACTCTATGGTACTGCTTCCCGAAGAATGCTCTAGGACATAATTTTCCCCATTTCTTCTTTGATAGTCTATCATGTAAACTTCTCTCCCGAGAACCTCCCCTTCATACTCACATCTGTAAAACATTACTATGTCTTTCTGGTTCAGGTTATTCATCCTGATAAAGTGTCCCCAGCCATTTGTAAACATAAAGTTCCGCGTACTCTGCCAATATGAATATCCAAATGTCCAAGAACGGCTATGTTTATCATAAAAGGTTAATTTAACGTACCTAGCTTCATCTTCTCCTGCATTGATGATGCCTTCAGGTAGGGGAAGGTATTGAAATGAAAATTCCCTTGGGATCAGAAAGCACTTGTGAGTGACATCTCTATGAGTCAGTTCCTTCTGAAAGAGCAAGTGATATGAAATCCCTTGTTCATTCATGAAGGTTGTTGTTTGAGTTCCCAAACCTGATGAATGACTTGAAAGAAAATTCATAAGTTTGGATGAGTAAGTTTTATCCTTCAACATACTCAGAATTTCCTCAGTTGAGTACTGACTTTGGAATATGCTCTCTTCAGCACTGTATTTACTCCAATGAAAGTTGAGTGGGGTATCACCTCTTTGAAGCTTGACGGCTGCTCTATCATAAGCAATAGCTGCCTCTTCCTCCATCTGATATGCTCCAAGCCAGTATGGCTTGTACATATAGGAGATCCTGGCACCCCAGTTACCACTTTTCAGCAGACTTACCCCTTTGAATCTGGAGGAAGGACCTCTTTGTAACACCATGTCTACCCTTGACTCAGATACAAACTCTGCCTCCATTGACTCAGGGGGAAGGGGGAAGAAGGAGAGAGAGAGAGAGAGAGAGAGAGAGAGAGGTGTTCACAAACTGAAGACAATGTTGACAGCAGAGAAAAACTGATATGGTGAAATATGCAAGGCTGTAGTCTATTTAACAAGTGGCTGTGTTGTTGCTATTTAATAGTATAACTGTATAACACATACCAAAGCTAATTAAGGAAATTTGAGCTATACACAGATAAATCAATTTTGTACTTTGAACTCATCCAAGGATATGCAATTTTGACATGGATAATAGTATACACGAGTTCCAAATTGTGATCCTCAACTATAAACCTCATTGTAAAAAGCTATACAGAATCTGTAATGGCGTCTGCTTTGACGAGCAAACATGTCTTTCAATTACAGTCATGCTTTGTCCATCATTACAAAAAAATGCAAACACCAGTTTTATTTTTTTGGGGAGGGCAGGTTTAGATTAGAAAACCCTCTGATTTTTAGTTTTTTCATTTTTTAAAATCTAATACTCTGAATTTTCTAGCCAACTCTGCTTCTTCATTTTTTTGTTTCAATAGAAAATGCCATCAATTAGACAATCTTTGTCAATCTGGAATACCAAAAACCATTTTTGTTGGCTCCTTCAGTAATGTTGTGAGTGAGATGATCAACATAAAACAACTTGCCAATTGAACACATGAAGAAAAATTGTAATTGCGTAAAATAAAAAGTCATAATTATTTATATGTAGGCATAAACTAACAAATTAGGTTTATCTATTCAGAATTTATTCAGTTTCCTTCAGTGTAAAATTTATCTTTTAATTACTGTATTTAATTTGATATGAGAGTGATTGGATAATAGAAGATGCACTGGTCATACATTCTATAAAAGCTCCAGGACCAGATGAGACGTCGACATTGTTTTTTCAACAGTTGTGACCTATTCTGGGGAATGATGTTAATGCTATACTACTAGTGATCCTACTAGAGTAATTATCAGTCGACTAGTGTATGAAATGTTTGTACAAAATAATAGCAAAAGCTTTTGCAACAGCACAAGAAAAATCATATTTTTGTGAAGAAGCATTGTCGCTGTAAAAGTCATTTTCAACTCTGAACTTCCTCTTCTAACAAAGACGACGATTGCCCAAGTCTTGGGGCAAGTTTGTAGGGATGCTTTCATCCCTTGGACTGAATGAGGGTGTCACCGTATTAGTTGTACAACAGAATCTTGAAGTTCCCCGTTGTGAAACCCTGAATCCCATATTGATAAAGCATTGGGGAGATCCTGGGTACCTAAAGTAAGGTCTAAGAATCCAAAAGTGACCTTCAGCTAGCACTTTTGGATGATGCTTGGGTCGTTACAAATGGTATCAGAGCACATTGCCTGTGTGGGACTCATGGGCCATGGCTATCATGACAGTTCCTTGACGATGAGGGAAGAGGCGCCACCATCCATGCACGATGGTAAATAGTTGGGGAGATCATGTGGCCTTACCTAAGGTGGAGAGTCCAAAAGTCAACTTCAACAAGCACTTTTAGATGTGACCTTAGGTTGTTACATTACATCCTTAACTTTCATCGCATAAAACCTTTTGCAACAAAACTTTTTGTTGCCATACATGCTCTGTTCCATGTAATATATGATGTTTTATATTTCTTTGTAGCTTTGGTATTTATGAGCTCTTCTTCCATAAGAATATGTGAATCAACAGGGAGAAAGCATAGTAAAATGGCTCGGGGAAAACTACAATAACCATGATGGCAGCCACAAAGATTCAAAGGTATTTGCCAAACAATTGAAAGGTTTAGGGCCATTATTTGGGGGTTGTGACAAGATCCGAGACTTGACAATAACTATCTGATCTTAACCGCCATCACAAACCCAGGAATGATATATATTTTATGTTTTATTTATTGCACAAATTTAATTGACTAAATTTTCAATTTTATTATAATCGAAGTTGTCATTAAAAAAAAATCAACAGTATTTGTTAAATCAAAATTGGAGAAATTTACCCAATTTTCTGTTAATATTCTAAATCTTACTAAATCAATGAATGCAAAACATAATGTTGGATTTTTTTAGGAATGATATGGTGGGGTGTAACTGGAAATTTCCACGAATCTTACCATCAGATTCCTTTTGGTTGAGTTGCAATGACTATCAGCATTTCACAATTTCGATGTTCTTAACAATATGCTTGCAAATATTCATCTCTTGTAATGTATACTGTCTCAAATATTCTTTTCGATACACAATTCAATGTAGTGGTTGGAAGTTCATCCATTGTTTCAGTTTGATTTCTATAAATTTGTATAGGAAGTGTAAAATGGCTGGAACTATGTTTCAATACTTTTCGTTTTTGTGTTCTAGTGTGAGGTGTGTAGTACCCAACAAAGGAGTGGTCCTCGTTAGTAATTTTATATAAGATGAAAGTTGTTAAAAAAGCTTTTAAAATGGGTGGAGAATTAGGACTGGTGGGTAGAAATAGCGCCACTCCTAATTCAATTATAAGGATATCGAAAAGCAGCAATCTGTCGCTGTAGGTCTTACGCGACGAAATGTTGGTCTTAGATGGTTAAAATGATTTTTGCCATTGATTTCAAGCATGAATCTCCAATAAGCTTAACTTAAAGGGGTCGACTTCTAGCACAAACTTTTTGCATCGAAAACAACCACCCTCTGTCATTGTGAATAGTTTCAGTGAATAGATTCACCACTTTGTCATCAAATGTCAAAAAGAAAGGACTTGAAGAGTGAATTTAATTGACTCCTTAATAAACATGTTCGATAATTCCGTATGCAAGTAATTTCTCATGAACCCATGAAAAACATTTCATCGACCTCTAAATTCATTCAAATATAGAGATAAGGGTAAATTATGATCACATATAAAATTAGGGCCTCTACGAACCAGTCATTTTCTCATTGCTGACAAGTAACTTTATTTCCATAACGCAAATAAACTCATCCAAGACAGATTTACTGCAATTTTATCATCTTAATCTCCGGTATACCTTGGCTTGCGCTTCTCAGCAAATGCTGCTAGGGCTTCCAAGCGATCGTTTGTGTTCAAGGTTTGTTCATAGCATTCTTCTTCTAGTGCCAAAGATGAGGTTTTATGCACCTCCAGTCCCTCGTCAATAGCTTTTTTTGCCATCCTTAGTGCTATGGGACCCTGCTAAAACTATATTTCATAAATTTGATTGCAACCATTACTTGTAACTTTTTTCTTTCTTTGCCGAATATGAAAATTTCAAGTTGAAATTAGTTTCTACAGTCAGGATTTTCTTTTCAGTGCACCTATTACAATTTGGTCATTAAAACGAAAGAGGCAATTGTTCAGTTTTCACGTGATAAAGAAGTTTCAGCTATAGACATCGACTTTGATAGAGATTTTGGAGTGTAGATTTCATTTTTAGATTGCTCTCAACTACAATCTTCCCCCATCGACTAGAAAATAGAAAAGTGAAATAAAATAAAATCTCAGTGAAGCTCTAGTGGATCACATAATTTCATACCTTCTCATTTATATTGCGAGCAATTTCAAGTGCCTTTAGATGAGCTTCACCATCAGGAACACAGTAATTTACCAGACCTGCAGTAAGGCACAATCTCACGTCAAAAGAAATAAAAAAAGAAAAACAAAACAAAAGACCAAATCAAAGCTTTGGAGTAGACATACCAATCGACATTGCTTCTCTGCCACCAATCTTCCTGCCAGTGAATATGAGTTCCTTTGCTAATGCTTTTCCCACAATTCTAGGAAGTCGCTGTGTTCCGCCTGCCCTGTGAATGGACGTAATCAAGAGAGGTTGATCTGTCACTTCATGAATAATTCCAAAGAACGGAAAGAAGAGAAAAACAATTGAAAAAAAGAAAAGAAATAGTAAAATAAGAAGTAATTGTGTGGAAAGAAATTTTTCTAGAAAGGTAAACGATATCAATAGTTTGACATGCAATTAAAAGCCTCCCATCTGTTATGGGATAAGCAATGGTCTGCTTCTAAACTCTCTTATAAGAAGTTGAAACGAAAATGGAGGTTGGGTTCGTCAAACAAGATGCAGGTGATCTGCAGTCCTTTGAGGAGTTTGAACTCATTACTGAGATTTAGCACATACCCCGGAATTATAGCAAGTCCTGTTTCTGGCAAGCCCATCACTGCTTCTTCTCCTAAGCCATATATGGTGGGGGGAAAAAACCACAGACTGAGCATTATAAAGCATTTAAGTAGCTTGATATTTCAATGAGCACAATTGCGATCAGTATAAAATGGAATTACCACATATCCGGAGATCGCATGATAAAGCCATTTCAAGTCCACCGCCCAATGCTGCTCCTTCAATCACAGCAATAGTAGGAATACAAAGTGCCTAATTGTATTAATTTAAGCACGTCAGATAAGTGTCAAACAGAAAAATGGAACCAGGACCTTTTATGGGAGTGAACATACCACACTAGACACCAACAGCATGACAGAGTAAAATTAGTACATATAATGAAGTCTCAACATATCCTGGACATGAGTATCTAAGTATTTTTATCTATGTGCACAGTGTTAATATTACATGTCCACCATTATACAACACTCATGTATGCATATTAGATGCCCACCATTAAACTACGTATGATACCAAAACAAATGCATTTTTGGAGTGTTGTACAGAATCGGAAACACTTTCGGCATAAGAATGAGCATCTCTCATCATCAGAAGCTCACTATCATGATTTGAACACCAGATCAGCGCAAATTCCACATTTTATAATAGCACATTGTGCATTCAATTTGTCTACCAAAATGCAACAAGAAACCTTGAAAATCTTATTGGGCAGATTTAATTATAACTCTGCTCTCCGACCTCCAAAATGCAAATTGAAGGAAAACCTGCTACCCTCTGGGACAGGTGAGCATACCAAGTATCAGCTATGTCAAAACCAACTACTCAACTCCAAAAGATGTTCCAATTATTATCATCCTCAAAGAGATTTTAATACAATGCAATTGAAGAAAAGGTAACCTCTAAAAACGAGAATGTGGCACGCAGCGTGTTGACAAAATCTCGAACTTCAGATGAACTCATCATTTTGCGTTCCTGTCAATCAATTAAAAGGGAAGGACAATTTGACTAGTGAGCACTATCTTCTCCTGTATATATGACCACAGTTCAATACAACTTAAGTAAATCAAACATGGAAAAAAAAATTAACAGAAAAGAGTTACAAGCATAACTAAGAGAACTTAATTGAAGAGTTCTTTGCACATCCAATATAAATTTCATTCGAAACATAACATTGATTAAATGAAAAACATAATTAAACTCCTACCTTCAAATCCGCGCCAGCACAGAACACCTTGGGCACTTTGCTGCGGATCATCAAAACATTAGCAGAAGAGTCCTTACTTATAGCTTCAAAGGTATTCTGCAACCCTCTCAGCATATCTTTCCCTATTGCATTTCTCACCTCAGGCCTCTCCAAACTAACCTCAACAATCCCTGTTGCCAAAACAACCAAATCAGTTTCTGCTTTGTGGGTCATAGAAAATAGGCATAAACAGATATAACCCATTTCTTCTTACGCAATTTGGAATTGAAATTTACCTGAATCGGAGTCAGAGAGTCTGTGAAGGCTGACGGAGTGAGAAGGTGCTTGATCCAAAATTAGACTGCGGCGAGCTTGGTAAAGCCATTGCTGACTCTCTGGAAATGCAGAGGTTCTGGGTTTGTAATGTCTCAGTGACCTGCTTACGGCTCTCAAAGCAGCCACCATTTTCTTTCACAAGCTCAAGTTCAAGAGGTTCCAGAGTAACACAAATCTTACGTTCGTCAATTGGAGGGAACTCAGCGCGGGACTCGGCGGTTGGAGTGGTTTGTCGACGGTTGGAATTCAGTCGGACTAGTCAGCTATTGCGTGAGTTTGAGAAAGAGTGGCAGAGAGATAGAGCGCCCTGGGAGGAGAGAGGACTTCAATACAAGCGTAATCAAGTAAGTATGCATTCAATTTTTTGTTAGAATTTTTTAATTGAGTGCCTTTGATTTGATTCAACTCAATTTTATTTGACCAAAAAAAAAAAACCTAACATTTTAATGAATAATAGACTTTCAATTTCACCTTTTTCTTTTTGCGAAAGTTAGAGGGAGTGGGGAAAAATTCATACACACGGATAAAGGTATGAGCCAATCCGACTAACACCCGATTGGTCAATTTCCCCCTTATTCAAACTGACTCGAACTCACTCCCGCAATCCCTTTATTTTTTCTTTTTTTTTTCTTTTTCTAGTTGTCAATATTTTTTTTTTTCATAATTAATATGTTTTTATCTATATGTTTTCTATATTTTTAGTTGTAATTAATAAAAAAGGAAAGGAAAAAAAAAAAAAAAAGTGGAGAGATGGAGATAACTACCACATCCTCGAAAATTCTACTTAATTTATTTTATTCGATGGAAACCTTAATTTTGATGGGTCTGTGCATAGTACGGGTAAAGCTGATGCAGGGTTTGTTATTCGTGATCACTGGGAAGTTCTTAAACTTGCTGGCTCTATTCCTTTGGGTTATTGTTTAGTGTTGGAGGCTGAGGCAGCAGGTGTAGAGTTTGGTCTTGCTACTGCACTACGATTTGGTTTTAAAAATATTCCTGTTGAAGGTGATTCACAGGTGCTCATACTACGTCTGCTACAGCAGGTGTAGAGTTTGGACTTAGACAAGTTGGTTAGAATGGATGTGCTCCCAACTTTACACCCGAGTTCGAATTTCCCTCTCTATAATTTAAATGAGATTAAAGTAGAATATCGCTTGTATAAAAAAAAAATTATATTGATTCCAACACGGCATGGCCCTTTTATACTTAGTCTAAAGTCATCCCTTCATATTGGGTTGTGAATGAATTTCGGCTATCAACTTACTTTGTGTTCAACAAATAAAAACTTATTGTCACTTGTATATACATGGAAATTAAAACAAATTCAAACTATCTCACAACAAATTATAATAGAACATTAATATGAAAGATAATTTAGGCATGCGCCAGTATGAAGTTTACAATTTTAAATCAGATTCATGCATGCAAGTCATTCTAGTAGGACATTTGACAATTTTGAATTAGATTCATGCATACAAATTAATCTTTGGTGTAAATGAATTCCCATTAGGAGAGATTTGACAATTTTAAATTAGATTCATGCATTCTAATCATTCTTTGTTGTTGTTAACTTATTTTGTATATTATAGGTTATTTCGGTTTACCAGTTAATCAAATAATTATTCTTTAAATACGGTGGTCTCAGACAATTTGTGAAAACACATTGTTTTATTGTTTTCAACAATTTTGTTAGTTGCTTCAGCGTCTCCTCAGATAACCATTGATTGACCTACTATATCACTTGAGCCTGAACTTTCTTGTTTTTATTTTTATTTTTAAAGGATCACTGTCATACAAATTCATATCTTAGGATTTCATTTTGTGAAGGCGTTTGAGGATTAATTACTGTTTGTTTTCAATTAGACGCATTTCAAAGAAGAACAATACGACCAAACACTTCCCGGATCTAAAGCGACAACCTTCTCGAAATATATTTTGAGTAATTTTTTTCTTTTTTTCTTTTTCAGTTTCATTTTGAAATCTAAACTCCAATAAGAACCTTAGGAAAATTCCCTATTTTATTTAGTTTTTTCTTGATTTATATTCTTTTTTGCTTTTTACAATCAGCTGATCTTGAATTTAGATCTCAACATCAGCTCATAGGCCACATAAGTTGTGACTCGTTAAAGCCAATAATTTTTTAATTTATTTTTAAGGTATCATCATTTTATAGATATCTCAAAGATTATTCCAGTGAAAGTTTACAGTTTGGAAAAATAAAAAAAGGGGAAAGCCTATTTTCACAAATTTCTGATTTAAAACATAATTATTTTCATATTTTGATGTCCATTTAATTGATGTAGTTTTCAAATAATTTTATTAGAAATTGGCTTTTCTTATTGTTTCTCTAATTAAATTATGTTTATCATTGTAGAAAGAGTCTTAGTTTGTGCACACATGAAGGGAACAGTCGGCTGCTACAACATTAATGGAAGAAAGCCCAAACAGAAATTTGTGGTACAAGAAACTTGCTCGAGATATTATCGAATCTATGATTTACCAGAAAATGTAAAGGTATAGTGTATATTACATACTCTTTTTTTTTCTAAACTTTCTCGAGACGTCTGATACTCTTAACAGACTCATTGCGTGTTTGTGGATGGCTACAGTTATTCCGGTGGACGAGATCTATGCAAGTATTGTGCATAGAACACGTCGATCTTCTTTAGCACAAAGCCTCCGTGGTTGGAAAATCGAGCGTAGACAAAGATCTAAAGGTAATGTGTATATATATATATATATATATATATATATATATGAAGAGATTAATTTATAGAAAGTGAAAGTTTGGGTATGATTGTTGGTGTAGTACTTCTCCTATGTGGCAAAAGCTCGTATGATTTAAGTAATTTTTTTTTTCAGATTTTTGATTTAACAGCTTGTTAAAGAAGAGGAACTGCCCTTAATGTGCCATCAATGTCAGAGGAATGACAATAGCAGGGCGAGATTTGAAAGATGGAATAAGAAAGTCCCCCATGTTGATGAAGTTCGGAGGGACAAAGAAATAAGAACGTTGTTTGGCTTGGCATACGTCGAGATCGAGCTCCTGGACGCCTTTCTTGACGCATTTTGTCACCCATTCGGCCACGTGAAGTTCGAAAGCCTTGGGATTCAAGTACATTATCCAAGGGACTAAAGATTGTGACCTCAATACTGTTAGTAAAGTCAAAGACAAAACATAGACATCCCTAAATGGCTTGTCTACCACCTTGTTACTTTTCCTTGTTTTCATATTCCTTGTTTTAGGGATGGAAACTCTCCATGTTTCCCTCCATGTCTTGTGCATTGTTTGTAACTAATAATCACCTTGTATACTTGTATATCTAACCCTTCACTAAGTAAGAAACTCAATTGGCAGATTTGAATTCTCTGCAAAACCTATCTTGTTCTTCTTATTATACATTCTCAACTCTCTCAATTACACTATATTTGGCATGGTATCAGAGCAATCGATTTTGGTTGCCTCTGCATAACCTTGTTCTTGCCTAAATCTCTACCTATCCTTGCCCATAATTTGCTGTTATATTATTCCTACCTCATACTTTGCCTTGCCTCAAAATTGGTCTTGATCACAAGCCCTTTTTGTGCTCTTGTTTGCTGAAGTTTTAAGCTATTTCTTCCTCTACATCCTTTTATATACTTACCTCATGGGTGACACCAACGACTCCATCAACGACTCCACGGACGACTCCTCTAAAATCGACTCCACCAAGATCGACTCCACAACACCACCACCACCCCGGTCCTCTCATGACTACTCTCCAATTACTCCTGATAAGTTGGATGGGTCCAACTATCCTGCATGGTCTCGTAGTGTTCGCTTGGCCATCACTGCTCGTCGTATGGCTGGTTTCATTAATGGTAAAAAGATTGCCCCTGCCATTGATGATCCTAGCTATGAAGCTTGGGATGAAGACAACTGTTTGGTGCAGTCATGGCTCCTCAACTCCATGACCAAAAATGTACGTGCCTTATTTGATCACTGCTCAACGGCTTATGCGGTGTGGGACGCAGCTCGGAAGACATATACTGTCACACAGAATAGCTCCAAGTTGTACCAACTCCGTCGTCAGTCAGTCACCACCTCTCAAAGTGGTGAACCTGTGAATGTATTCTACGAAAAATTACACATAATATGGCAGGAAATTGACAGCCTCCGTCCCTGCAAACATACCAATCCCGATGATGTGGCTCTTCACCAACAAGCACTTGAGGTGGAACGTGTGTACGATTTTTTGGGAGGACTCGATCCCAACTTTGATTCCGTTCGTAGTCGGATTCTTGCCATGAATCCGCTTCCAGCAGTCATTGAAGCTTATGCACTAGTGGTAGAAGAAGATAATCGCCAATCTTCCATGCTTGGCGGTGGGAGTGCAATGGCGGTCAAGCCATATCGGCCACCACACCGTACGTCCTCCGGACTTCCCCCCCGGGGTCCCAAAACTGACAATGCAAAGGGAACTGAGAAGTGCACTCATTGTGGTGGTGATCATCTTGTTGAGAAGTGCTTCAAGCTTCATGGTTATCCTGAGTGGTGGGATGCTTTCAAATCCCGCAACAAAACACCCAAGGCAGCATGTGTTATAACTACCGATGCCTCTCCATCTTCCACCCTACTCTCCGACTCCGAATCAGGTACACAACCCACTACATGGATAATTGACACAGGTGCCACTGATCATATGACTTTTGACTCTACTATGTTTTCCACAATATCTTCTAAGTCTCGTCATCCTTACATCACTAGTGCCAATGGAGTCCCCTCTAATGTTGCTGGTGAAGGAACTATATCACTTTCCCCTTCCTTATCTTTATCTCATACACTACTTGTTCCCTCCATCAATTGCAATTTGCTGTCTGTTGGAAAATTACTTGACTCACATAACTGTTATGCCACATTCTATCCTTCCCATTGTCTTTTTCAGGACCTCACGACTCACGCGACGATTGGGCATGGTAAACGAAGAGGGGGGTTGTATTCCTTGACGGTCTCTTCACCACCAAGGGCAGCTCATACTCAAGGTTCCAGCTCACAAGCTCGCAATCAACATCAGATTTGGCTTTGGCATCGTCGTCTAGGACATCCATCCTTTGGCTATCTTCAACGTTTGTTTCCGTCTTTGTTTCGTGGCCTAGATCATTCTCAGTTTCAGTGTGAAACCTGTGTATTGGCCAAAAGCCATCGAACTGTTTTTCCCTTAAGTGATAATAAAACGGAATTCCTTTTTGATTTGGTTCACTCTGATGTTTGGGGTCCTGCTAAAGTTTCTTCCAATGGCAAAAGATGGTTTATTACATTTATTGATGATTGTACTCGCATGACTTGGGTATATTTACTAGCTCATAAAAGTGACGTTTCCGCTGCAATCCGTGAATTTCATGCTATGATTACCACACAGTTCCAAGCTTCCATCAAAGTATTCCGGTCTGATAATGGTGGGGAATATGTGAACAATGTCTTGGCACATTTCTTTCGAGACCAAGGCATCATTCATCAAACCTCCACATCTTTCACTCCGCAACAAAATGGTGTCGCAGAGCGAAAGAATCGACAATTACTTGAGGTTACTCGTGCTTACATGCTGGATAAATCGGTCCCTCACTACTTATGGGGACATGCCCTTCTTTCTGCAGTATATGTAATTAATCGAGTGCCGAGTAGTGTTTTGAAGTTTGAAACTCCACTGAACACCTTGGCTCGTCATGTCTCTCTTCCTACAGTCCTCAAGCTGCCTCCTCGCATATTTGGTTGTGTTGTATATGCTCATGTTCCATCTCATCAAAGAAGTAAGCTGGACCCTTGTGCCATTCGATGTGTGTTCGTTGGGTATGGATCAACTCAAAAGGGATACAAGTGTTACCATCCTCCTACTCGTAAGCTCTTTGTCACTATGGATGCCACATTTCATGAAGATTTATCCTACTTTAAAGCTGCTATGCCCCCTTCTCTTCAGGGGGAGAGAAGGAATGAAGAGAAGGAAGAAAAGGAAGAAAATATCCAAGTCTGTGACAAAACGACCGGTCGCAACCCAGAAGCGATCGGTCGCTTTCCTGAAACGACCGGTCGCACTGACCACAGCGACCGGTCGCATTGCTCCAGCGATGATGAAGATCGACTCTGTGACAAAACGACCGGTCGCAACCCAGAAGCGACCGGTCGCTTTCCTGAAACGACCGGTCGCACTGACCACGACCGGTCGCCTTGCTCCAGCGATGATGAAGATCGACTCTGTGACAAAACGACCGGTCGTAATCCAGAAGCGACCGGTCGTCGTGACAAAACGACCGGTCGCACAGAATCCAGCGACCGGTCGCCAAGCACCAGTGAACTTCAAAATTTGGACATCGATGAAGGTATTGGAAAATTGTCGTTCTTATTTGGTGAAGATCCCGGAGGAGACAATTCAAATGGTTGCTGCGATCAACAACAAAATACAACCCCTTCTTCTCAACCATCGGACCAGTCGTCTCGTGATGAGGAAACACTTGAGGTAATTCCCGAAGCACCTAATGCTATACCATACACTCTCCCACCTAGGACCACTAGAGGAAAACCCAAGCCTCAATATTGTCCTGACCTTACTGCCAAATCTAAATATCCCATTAATAACCATGTTTCAACTCATAGATTGTCAAAGTCATATGCATCATTTGTCAATCAATTATCTACTGTATGTGTTCCAAATAAGTGGCAGGATGCTATAACAGATTCCAGATGGGCTGAAGCAATGGCGATTGAAATGGAAGCTCTGGAAAAGAATTCTACATGGGAAATGGTCCAGTTGCCACAAGGGAAGAAACCAGTTGGATGTCGGTGGATATACACCATTAAATACAAAGCTGATGGATCCATAGATCGATACAAAGCTCGATTAGTGGCCAAAGGGTATACACAAACATATGGAATTGACTACCAAGAGACATTTGCACCTGTTGCCAAGATCAATACCGTACGTGTTCTCATGTCATTGGCTGCAAACCTTGATTGGCCACTTTTGCAGTATGATGTAAAGAATGCATTTCTTCACGGGGAATTGCAAGAAGAAGTGTATATGGAACCACCACCAGGGATCTCCATGGCACTTGGTCCCAACACCGTGTGCAAGCTGAGAAAATCATTATACGGGCTAAAGCAGTCACCACGAGCCTGGTTTGGAAAATTCACAGATTCTATGAAGCGCTTTGGGTACACTCAGAGCCACTCGGATCACACTTTATTCTTAAAGCGTCGTGGTGACAAACTTACGGCCCTTATCATCTATGTTGATGATATGGTGGTTACCGGTAATGACAATGAAGAAATGAAGAATCTGCAGAAGCTCCTTGCTAGTAAATTTGAGATGAAGGAATTAGGTGAGTTACAATATTTTCTTGGCATAGAAGTTGCTAGATCAACACATGGCATATTTCTATCCCAACGAAAATATGTGTTAGACTTGTTAACAGAAACTGGAATGCTTGATTGTAAGCCAGCTGACACACCTATTGAGCAGAACCACAAGTTAGGGATGTATCCAGACCAAGCACCCACTGACAAAGAAAGGTATCAAAGATTGGTTGGGCGACTGATTTATCTATCACACACACGCCCCGACATAGCTTATGCTGTGAGTATGGTGAGTCAGTTTATGCATCAACCAAGTGAGGCACACATGAATGCAGTAACTCGGATCATGAGGTACTTGAAGGCTGCCCCTGCCAAAGGGTTGATATTCTCCAAACATACACATATGAACCCAGAAGGATACACAGATGCGGATTGGGCAGGATCCATCACAGATAGACGTTCTACTTCTGGATACTTTACATTTGTGGGGGGCAACTTAGTCACTTGGAGAAGTAAGAAGCAAAAAGTTGTGGCTAGATCAAGTGCTGAAGCAGAATTTAGGGGAATGGCTCAAGGAGTTTGTGAATTGCTCTGGTTACGGAAATTACTGAAGGATCTGGGAATTAAACCATTGAAAGCTACAAACTTGTACTGCGACAATAAATCAGCTATCGAGATAGCACATAACCCAGTACAACACGACCGTACCAAACATGTGGAAGTCGACCGACACTTCATCAAAGAGAAACTAGAAAGGGGTATAATCAAGTTTCCATTTGTAAACTCGGAAAACCAACTTGCTGACATCTTGACGAAGGCCGTATCAAGTAAAGTTTTCCATGACTCACTGGACAAGTTGGGCATGCGTGATATCTTTGCACCAACTTGAGGGGGAGTGTTAGTAAAGTCAAAGACAAAACATAGACATCCCTAAATGGCTTGTCTACCACCTTGTTACTTTTCCTTGTTTTCATATTCCTTGTTTTAGGGATGGAAACTCTCCATGTTTCCCTCCATGTCTTGTGCATTGTTTGTAACTAATAATCACCTTGTATACTTGTATATCTAACCCTTCACTAAGTAAGAAACTCAATTGGCAGATTTGAATTCTCTGCAAAACCTATCTTGTTCTTCTTATTATACATTCTCAACTCTCTCAATTACACTATATTTGGCAAATACCATAAGAACGATCATGGTAAAGGAAACACATAAATGGCGACCATATGCAAGAGTTTTTTACTCAATGATGTAGATATTGAGAAGACATGTACACATATGTGAGAATGGTGACAATCGTTCCACATTAGAAGGTTATAAGGAGTTGGCTCGTATCTTTCATTGTTAATTGGCATTTGAATTTTAAAACGATGTAGTAGAGTTTTGCTGAAAATTTATACAAGATCCAATCAGACATTGCTGAAATAACATCAACACTTTTGGTAGGGCGGGGGTACCGAATAAGTTGTTTACTTGAGGTCATACTAAACTTAAATGTATTATTCAATACCTACCAACCGAATGTTCTAGTGTAGCAAACGAAAGAAAATATAGTATATAATGCTTTGACACATATCAAATTTCAATTTGTTGGTGGTTGTAAAATCAAATTTCAATATTGTAAATCGGCATTGTTTAAAAATTCTGTTGGAAAAATAGTAGATTTAAAAAAAAATAATTTGTAGAATAAAATAATCTACGAACTATGGATAAAAAATAATAAAAAAAGTTTCAGTCATCAGATTAGGGCAAGCCCAATGAGGATTGTAAATCAAACTTCACCACCTTTGGGCTGAGCAACCCTTGCCAAAAACTCATCCCCAATGAAGCCAAAAAAAGGAGCAAAACTGGGTCTCCAAATGCTTCAGCCCAACGGAGCACTGCAACTAAATGCCTGAATATATGGGCGTGGTTGAAGCCCCTAAAACCCGCGGGGCCCTATGCGAAACAAAAGCTGGGGCGTATTTGCTCTGTATTTTGAGCCCTAACCATAGCCCCATACATTCATTTTGAATTTTAGAGCCTCAATCGTTGGATGCCATTTTAGATTTGTTTGGAGCTCTAAACGAAGCTCTATTTGCTCCTTTTAGAGCACTTCCAGCAAGGAGGCCTAGGGGGAGGGCTGGGGGGGGGGTTTGGGCCAAAATCCGTTTCCAGCAACAAAAAGTTGCCCGGGCAGAGTGTGGGACCTAGCAACCTGGGCTAGCCCGAGGGCAAGTCTGGCCCTTGTGCTGGCCCGAGGGCAAGGCTGACGTCAGCATGTTTGACGAGCCTGCTATAGTAACCCCAACAGCCAGCTTCCACGTGTCGACACCTGGGCTCTCCGATCTGATTTTTTCCTCCAATCCAACGACATCCAATTTGTATGCAATAAAAAAAATGAAAAAAATGAAAAAAAATATTTAAAAAATACCCAAAAGTTCTGAATTTTTTTTCTCTATAAATACCTACCAAAACTCTTCACTTTCAACACCTTATTTGTCCTTTTACTTTTATTTATTTTTATATTACTCTATTTACTTAAGTTTACAATGTAAATAAGGAAGTACCCCCCATTTGGATTCAAATAAAAATACTAGAAAATCAAATTCCCACCAAATCAAAATATGAAAAATCGATTTTAGTGCAAAATACGATTTAGGCAAAAAATGATGGCTCATTAAGTCAATATATACTTCGTCCTAAAATCTCATAAAATCAAGTTTTGTTATTTGATGTGTAAGGAACAAAAGCCGCCAAAAATTATCTTGAGAAAATGATTATTCCGAAAAATCATTTTTCATACTTAGTCAATATTACACCTCCGCTAAAAAATTTATGGGTCCGTCAATGCACATAGGAACCCAAAAATATTGTCCAAATTAATTATTTAGGTAAACAAATTTGTGAAAAAAACAAAAAAAATGAATAGTGTTTGCCCTTTGCCATGGAAACTGCTGGAAACCAACATTGCTAGGGCAGCCACTATTCACATGAATAGTGGCAGCCCTAGCCCCCCCCTTGCCATGGCAAGGGGCAACTGCTGGAAGTGCTCTTAGAGCCCCATTCATCATGTTGCTCTTATTTGGGTAAGATAATTTAACAACAATCACTCCTATTTAAAATATCGTTGAATTTTAGGACCAGTTTGACATTGTTGTGTTGTAATCTCTGTTAGATTTGCTTCAGCCGTTTATGGGCCAGTTGTTTTATGACGGCTGGTATTTGGCCCAGCTCTCTTGTGGCCTTTTGTCGTCCATTTTATCTTGAGCCCTTTAACCCTAACGCGAGTGAGACGACGTCGTTTTCGTTTAAAAATCAGTCTTTTATTCCCATCTACCGTTTCAATTTTCAGCTTTGTGAGTCTTATCTCCCTCGTTTACTCTTTAAACCCTAAAACCCAAATAAAACAAAGCAGAGCAAAACAATGGCTGAGAGAGGCGGCGGTGGAGAACGTGGAGGCTTCGGGCGCGGGTTCGGTGGGCGAGGGCGAGGCGGCGACCGCGGACGTGGTGGCAGGCGTCGTGCTGGCCGGCGCGAGGAGGAGGAGAAGTGGGTCCCAGTGACGAAGCTAGGCCGTCTGGTGAAAGAGGCGAAGATCTCCTCCCTGGAGCAGATCTACCTGCACTCGCTCCCGATCAAGGAGCACCAGATCATCGATGCACTTGTGGGCCCCAACGTCCTCAAGGATGAGGTCATGAAGATCATGCCGGTCCAGAAACAGACCCGGGCCGGGCAGAGAACCCGGTTCAAGGCCTTCGTCGTCGTCGGTGACAGCAACGGCCACGTTGGGCTCGGCGTGAAGTGCAGCAAGGAGGTTGCCACTGCGATACGTGGCGCAATCATATTGGCCAAGCTGTCTGTGATCCCCGTGAGGAGAGGGTACTGGGGGAACAAGATCGGGAAGCCCCATACGGTACCGTGTAAGGTCACCGGGAAGTGTGGTTCCGTCACTGTACGAATGGTGCCTGCGCCACGTGGCGCTGGGATTGTTGCCGCTAGGGTTCCGAAGAAGGTGCTGCAGTTCGCTGGGATTGATGATGTGTTTACTTCCTCCAGGGGCTCCACTAAAACTTTGGGAAATTTCGTCAAGGTTTGACCCAAATCGCTGTCGTTTTGACCCATTTCAGTATTATTATTTTATTAAATTGAATTCTATGATATGCTTTTTGCTGTATATGTTTGTTGTTTCTCCATGAAATATGATGATGTTTCAAACTTAGATTTGTGCACACCCATCAGAATTGGCACTGTAAAATGTAGTATAAATTTAGACAGTCAATCAAGAAATCGCCATTTTTGTCTGAAATGTTTGGAAAATGTAGTACTTTAGACAGCCAATCAAGAAATCCATGTTTTTTTCAGAAGTTTGAATTGTCAAAATGTGATTCTGATGGGCATAAACACCCATTTCTGGGAACCCCGTTAGGTCTTTATGATGATCGAAAATACCTTTATGATGCTGGTGGTTATATCTGTTTTTAGGAGGGTGACTAAGTTTTTGGTATTCTTTTACGTATCTATAACGCAGTGTTATATTATATCTTTGGTATTTGTATGAGTAATTGATGTGGTGTGAATGTAATGCCTCGTTTTTGCAGGCTACTTTTGATTGTCTGCTGAAAACTTATGGGTTTCTGACACCGGAATTCTGGAGGGAGACTCGGTTCACAAAATCTCCATTCCAAGAGCACACAGATCTTCTGGCCAAGCCAACTGGTAAGCTGCTCCTGGAGAATGTTGAGAGGGTTGAGGCTTGAGGTGCGTGGGATTCCAGCCAGAGGGAAGAGTTTCCAAACCAATTTTTTTAGGAACTTAGCTTATGTCTTGGCACTGAAGAAAGTAATAGTATGGTGTTTCTTGGGTAGTTGACTGTCTTGAGTTTACTAATGATGGCAAGTTACAAGAATCAATTTCATCCCTTTCACAATTATTTTGCTTACTCTATGTTCCAATTATTTTGCAAGTGCATCTTTGAGAGTTAGTCCTTTTTATTTTTTTGGTGACACTTTAGAACGGCCAAAGCAGCAAGGACAAAGTCCAATACAAGGAGACACCACCCTAGATAACCAGGGCAGCAAACCAAGTCACCCAGAACAGAGGAGAAATGGGTTTGCTGTATCCAAATTTGCTCATGTTGGGTAAATTCTCCCCTTCATTGCATGTGGATTGTTGAAGGCCGATCGCAATGCAAGTCTCTGGCTCTCTTAATCATGGGACTTTTTAGAAAAGGGCATTATTTAAAATGTTTAATGCTCCAAAGAAAAAACAATAGCTACCAAGTACAATGCTTGGCTTTGATATATTAGGAGTCATTTCTCCTCAACACATGATGTGGCCTCCTTAAAAAACGACATTTGTATTTTTTTTGTTTGTTTCACCGACTCTCTCTCCTCTTCTTCCCCTGCTCTCTCCTCTCATCTCTTCGTCTCTGCCTCTTCCCCTACAATTCTTTAGAAGAAAATTTCAGCCCATTTCTCTTCCCGATCGCTGCCATTTTCCATCCTCAGTGCAACGTCGACCGCCATCTTCCATCTCCGCGTCACCTCCCCTTCCTCCATTCTCCATTCTCTCTCCAATCACTCTTCCTCCATCATCATCATCATCATCCAATCAGTCCTCCTCCATCATCATCACCCAAACACTAGGTATTTATTAGGGAGTTCTGAAAATTTTGGGAATGGTGGAAGAACAGGGTACAACTTGGGGGAGAAAATTTTTCTCCAACATCGCTCTCTCTCCTCCATATCTGAGTTGCAGGGAAGGAGATGAAGAGATGAGAGATGAGAGAGCATGTGAGGAGAGGAGATTGGGCGAAAAGAGAGAAAGAGTGGGTGAAATAAAAATTAAAAAAAAGAAGAAGAAGAAAATAACAAAAACATGTGTCGTTTGTAAGAGGCCACATCTTGTTTTGAAAAGGAATGGCTCCTGATATATCAGAAGCCAAGCATTGTCTACCAACTAATACAATCCATATTTCGGAGCCACACATACGTGGCCTTTGTTTTTACCCACCCACTTTTTCACATATAAAACCCCAGAGTAGACCCCCTAGTTCCTACCAAAATTTTAAAAGGCGAAACATTTTTTGTCGCTAAGCCTTGAAACATTGAGGCGTAAGCCTTTTATGACATGATTTTTATTTTATTTTAAGAAAGAAATTTAAGTTTGCATATTAGACTGAGAATAATGTAATATCAAATAACTAAGATGTTCAACCACAAGGTGTGGTGCGGTTGGCAAACTGCTACATCCAGTTGGCAGACTACCTAGTGCCTCAATGGTAGGAGTTTGAATGCAGTTGGGAGTACTTTGTGGTCAAGGGCAAGCCGAACCCCGAGTGGGGATTAATCTCACCATTTGGGGTGTGGAGACACCTCATGGTATTTTACCAAAAATATAACTAAGATGTTCCCAAAAAAATAAAAATAAAAGGTTTTACTATAGACAAAACGCACCGTTGCATTTAAAATAGCATCCCTACCGTTCCATGATGACATGAGGTGAGAGGAAGGGATGGACAACATCCTCACTGTCCCATTTTTTATTTTCTTAATTTGGTGATTGATCCATTGTTCTATTTTTTTTTCTTTCAGTTTTTTTCATATGCTAAGAAGGTTTGAGCAAAACACATCGTTTCATTTAAATAAAACTCATCCATCATCATATACTCAAACGACATCGTTTTAATGAGAAACTTAAAAAGGAACAACGCATCATTTTCCTCGTGCAGCGCCTTTATGCCAAAAAAAAGAAGTATGCAATTCTCCAGACTTGCCATAGTAGATACAATTTTTAGCTACCAAAACAGAAAAGCCTCTTTGAGGCATTTAATCGAACAAGTGGTGAGCACCATCAAAGGGGCAAATTCCAGCCTCTCCAGGTGATTTTTCGGCGAAAGGAGGTGCAGTTGCACCTTATTGCACCTTAATAGGTATGCCACTGCCGCTAAGTGGTAACAAATAATAACTAGTGAGGTAAAAATGTAGACAAAAAAAAAAAAAAGTAGGGAAAGAGATGACTATTCAAATAATTTTTCCATGATCACAATAATGTGAGAATTAGTTTTGATGCTCAAAGAAACGTGTAAATTACTAAATTTTTTTTGCATGTAATTGTTTTTGGTAATTAACATGTACTTGTTATAAATATAGATATCAAATGATATACATGTGAATTCTACTTCTTTGAAAAACAGCTTGTAGAGACATTATAAATATCAAATGTGGTAGCATATAATCATAGAGTTATCAGCAACATGGTGGATAAGGCTCTAGAAGAGGAATGGAAGTGGCAGGGGGTGGAATCCCGTTGTGTGTGAGCTGAAGTCATCATTTCCATTCATTTTGAGTGAGTTACTGGGTATTAAAGTAATACGACAACTCACTATTTATGACACGATCCGTTTAATAAATCGATTATATAGGTATTTTAATGGGTCATGATGGATTGACTTGAAAATGATTTGAATTTTTATCGTGCTGGTTGAAATCACTAATTTCTATGCGGGTTAAACCTACTAATTTTCTATACGGATTGACCTGAAAATGATCTGATATAGTGGCGTTTGCTACAGCTGAGTTTTGTTTGGTCGTCTATTGGGCTTTAATTTGGTTGGGCTCGTTGTTTAGCTACAGCTGAGATTTGGCCCAGCTCTCTTGTGGACTTTTGTCGTCCATTTTATCTTGAGCCCTTTAACCCTAACGCGAGTGAGACGACGTCGTTTCTGTCCAAAAGAAAACATATCAGTCTTTTATGGTCCCATCTACTGTTTCATCATTTTTCAGCCGCGTGAGTCTCATCTCCCTCGTTTACTCTCTCTAAACCCTAAAACTCAAGCAAAACAAAGCAGAGCAAAACAATGGCAGAGAGAGGCGGCGGCGGAGAACGTGGAGGCTTCGGGCGCGGGTTCGGTGGGCGAGGGCGAGGCGGCGACCGCGGACGTGGTGGCAGGCGTCGCGCTGGCCGGCGCGAGGAGGAGGAGAAGTGGGTCCCAGTGACGAAGCTAGGCCGTCTGGTGAAAGAGGCGAAGATCTCCTCCCTGGAGCAGATCTACCTGCACTCACTCCCGATCAAGGAGCACCAGATCATCGATGCCCTTGTGGGCCCCAACGTCCTCAAGGATGAGGTCATGAAGATCATGCCAGTCCAGAAACAGACCCGGGCCGGGCAGAGAACCCGGTTCAAGGCCTTCGTCGTCGTCGGCGACAGCAACGGCCACGTCGGGCTCGGCGTGAAGTGCAGCAAGGAGGTTGCCACTGCGATACGTGGCGCAATCATATTGGCCAAGCTGTCTGTGATCCCGGTGAGGAGAGGGTACTGGGGGAACAAGATCGGGAAGCCCCATACGGTGCCGTGTAAGGTCACCGGGAAGTGTGGCTCCGTCACTGTACGAATGGTGCCTGCTCCACGTGGCGCTGGGATTGTTGCCGCTAGGGTTCCGAAGAAGGTGCTGCAGTTCGCTGGGATTGATGATGTGTTTACTTCGTCCAGGGGCTCCACTAAAACTTTGGGAAATTTCGTCAAGGTTTGACTCAAATCGCTGTCGTTTTGACCCATTTCATTACTATTATTTTATTGAATTGAATTCTATGATATGCTTTTTGCTGTATATGTTTGTTGTTTCTCCATGAAATATAATCATGTTTCAAACTTAGATTTGTGCACCCTCAGAACCCATCAAAATTGGCACTGAAATGTTTGGAAAATGTAGTATACATTTAGGCAGTCAATCAAGAAATCCATTTTTTTTTTTTCTGAAATGTTTAGAAAATGTAGTATAACTTTAGACAGCCAATCAAGAAATCCATTTTCGTCAGAAGTTTGAATTGTCAAAATGTGATGCTGATGCATAAACACCCATTTCTGGGAACCCCTTTAGGTCTTTATGATGATCGAAAATACCTTTACCCAAAACTCGAACAGAGGCATGAGAAAACCCTAACCAAAGTTGTTATATCTGTTTTTAGGAAGTTTTTGGTATCCTTTTACGTATCTATACCGCCGTGTTATATTATATCTTTGGTATTTGTAAGAGTTATTGATGTGGTGTGAATGTAATGCCTTGTATTTGCAGGCAACTTTTGATTGTCTGCTGAAAACTTATGGGTTTTTGACACCGGAATTCTGGAGGGAGACTCGGTTCACAAAGTCTCCATTCCAAGAGCACACAGATCTTCTGGCCAAGCCAACTGGTAAGCTGCTCCTGGAGAATGTTGAGAGGGTTGAGGCTTGAGGTGCGTGGAATTCCAGCCAGAGGGAAGAGTTTCCAAACCAATTTTCTTAGGAACTTAGCTTATATTTTGGGGCTGAAGAAAGTAATAGTATGGTGTTTCTTTTTGGGTAGTTGACTGTCTTGAGTTTACAAATATGTCCAATTTGTTTTCATTTAATTGAAATCTTCTTATGCTCGTCTGGATTCAAATTGCCGGTGCGATCTTGTCAAAAAGTGAAATTTGTAAGGTCTGTTTGGATCTATGGATTTGATTTGAGGGATTTGAATCTGAAGAGCCAAAATCCAAACCATATTATTTGGGGTAACCTTTCGATTGATTGATTTTCCCGAAAAATTAAGTTTTTAACTAGAATTTGCACTCAGCTTTATTACCATTTGGTACTAGTTGCACTGTCGTTACTATATTAATTGAACCGACGCTTGCCCGACAAAGCTTATTTTTGGTGATGTGTTGAGATATTAGCACTCATACATTAACATTCCTCAAAAATAAAACTCAGTGTTGTTCCTGATATTACAAAAATGAATCCTACAACGATTCATTCAGTTTCTTCAGCTACAAGTTATCACCACGGTTTTTCAGCTACAAGTTATCAGGATGGCTGAAATTGAAGGAAAACCTTCGTTAGCCCTCTTATTTGTTGGAATTGGCCCTCCATCCGGGCATGTGACCTGCAAGTAATAATCAAAATTCTTAAAAACTAAGGAATAATTAGATGCAAGTACATTGCCACACAATATCAACTGTTGAACTAGTTAATTATTCAAAGTGTCGGAGAAAATGGAGTAAATTGGAGAGGTCGAGGCCGAGAAGATGAGCGAGCGCGGAGCAGAGACATTTTTCACAAACAAAAGCCAGAGGAAAGAGAGATAGTATGTGGAGATAGAGATATACCACTCAACTTTTAAGTATCCATATCTACATCCGATATGTGGGATTTGATTTGATCACATACTTGTCTAATTCGTTTCCTTATTTTTCGTTACTTGTTATAATTTGGTGAATTATGTTTCATTGGAAGTGGAGGGATATGCCGGAACAGCTGTACAAAATCATAACTGAATATCTGAAAATACATCTCTGAATCCTTAGTTTAAATTCCAACAAATTTAAATAAGAAAAAGGAATCTTGAGTTTCGGTTTTAAAAAAAAAACATAATTAATTAGAAAAGTAGAACCCGCGTGACTTGATTGCCAGGCAAGAACCCCAAAATCCTAATCTAACTAGGAAACTAGTATATATATATATCCTAATAGCTAGCCGTGCATTTCTCATTTCTACTCTCAACGCCTCACTTTCAGTCTCAGGGTCTCCCTTCAACCTGCATTCTTCCTTTTTCCATTTTTCTTAGAGTTTGCTGCTCTACCCGCATTCTTCCTTCTTTCATTATTCTTAGAGTTTGCTGCTCTTGTTGTTGTTATGGCCGATGAGTATTGGGAGGTGTTGGGCGATCCCTATTACGCCACACGTATCCTCGAAGTCTCCGAATTACCCGAAACCGCCATGAAATCCCAATTGTGGCTAGACATCAACGCCACAGTCACACAAATTGTGTTGCCCTCGAATTTAGAGGACGATGAGGATTTGGAAGATCACTACAAATTAATGATGTTAGAAGACGATCACATGGGCCAACCCACCGAGAGCTTCGATTACCACGACAAACTTGAGATTGACCTACTAATTGAGGACTGCTCCAAGTCATCTATTTTGGCTACCATATCCAACGAGCTATCCAAGTCTATCCACGTCTCGTCCCAGGACCTTCGGTGCGTCGCTGCTACTATAGTCCATGACGCCTCACGGAGTCTTGTTGGGAGAGTGTGTAGCAGCGGCAGCAGGGGGTTACGTGTGCATATGGAGGCGTGCATCAAGATTGATGCGATCGTTGAGGACGTGGCGGCGGATGATGAAGTGCAGCCCGCGTTTGTACCGGCGAGTAAATCTGCAATTGAGAAGCTGGAGAGGGTGAGAGTGGAAACGGCTGGGGTTTGTTGTTCGGTTTGTATAGCGGAGATTGCGGTGGGTTCGGAAGGTCGTGGTCTGCCATGTTCGCATATTTACCACGAAGCTTGCATCGTGGAGTGGTTGGAGAAAAGCCACTTCTGCCCTCTGTGTCGTTTCTCCTTGCCTGCCTAGTCCTAGTCCAAGTCGATTATGATGATGACGTGGAGTTTAGGGTTCCCACATTGAAATTTTCATGTATTTTATCTGATTCATTTCATTGTTCTTCCAATTAAATTCTTAATTTCATTTCATGTAATCGAATTTATTGTTCCAATTCAGTTCATTAATTCTACTTTTTGGTGGTTGTGATAATTGTCTATTAGAATTTAGAAATTTGATTCTACTTTAATTCTACTTTTTTTTTTTTTTAATGATATAATTTCATACAGTGCTGCCATTAGAATTTAGAAGCATGGATAAAGTAGAAATGACAAACAATTACACTGTACTGTCTTACTGCACAAACCAAGCAACCTTATTAATGTAGAAATACGGTGAGAAACTAGAATTATACAACAGCTGCAAGTAATGGTAAGCTTGTTAGATCGAAACTACCTGGTTAATACAAAGTACTCGTGAGACGGAAGCTTGTAGGGCAAGAAACTAGAGTTCAAAACAAGAAAAGATCAGATGCACATTAAGAAAACAATTAGAAGGTTTTGATTGACCAGTCTGATGAGCTACTAGCTTCCTCAAGTGGTCAGTCAGGTTTGTTTCTTCCAGCATTTGGAATGAATCACAAGCACCATTGCTTCTCAGATAGTTCCTTTGAGAATACATACCGGAACCTTGAATTGTATGGCAACCACTCTATGATCTGAGATGCCTTCTTGCTGGATTTACTGTCAATGCATTTATGTATTGAATCATTAAGCTTCTCATCAGCATTCTCAGTGACCCATTTGAGAAGATCATTGGAGCCAAAAGACGCTTCTCTTGCAAACCTTTCAAGTATCTTTGGCAGAAAAACTTTCCTTCACTTCTTCACCACTACATTTGCTTTAATAAACTCCTTTGCCTCTTCAAGTTCATCTCTAACATTTGGGGCTGTGTATACTTTTAGCTACAAGTAATCCCGTTAGCAAAATATATAGTGGTAGCAGTATATCACTGATCAGAGTGTGTTTTTAGAAGAATGATTTACAATCAAAACAATTCAGTAGTAAAAGTTGCTACCATATGCTTTTGATTATATTAAAAAATTATTCTGTTTTTTAAGTAGTTTTCTGCAGCAGCACCAGATTTCTTTAAACATAGAGATAAGGCAGAAAAGATAAGTTATGAACAGAAATTTCAAGGGAAAATCATGTGCCAAAGCACTGTAATTGACCAATAAACATGTGTAGCATTAGGGGAAAAGACTGAAAATAACAACCTAACATTCATTAGACAATTATATATTAAATCTTCAATACAATGTGAAAACAGGACCAATAAAAGCAAAGTGGTTACCGCAGGATCAGAAAAGGCTCCAGTACAAAGAGCAAAGCAAACAAGGGGTTCAGAGAATGGAAGACCCAATTTGGAATTGCGAAGTTGTCCGTCTTCACCAAATTTTTTCCTCCAGGCAGTTGAAAGGAGGGTTTCAAGCCACTGGAAACACAAAAGTAGATCAAATGAGTATTCTAAAACATGGTATTCATATAAAAGAAAGAAAAAAAGAAAAAAAGAAACAAACGAAAATCCACTGTTCAAGTTGTCATTCATAAGAAGAGCTCAAATGATTTGCCACACCATTTAAATTATGAAATAAACGAAATAATTCAATGGATGTCAGCATTCCTGTTGCATATCAGAGAGAGTATGGTGAGTAGTGAATACCCGTCCAATTCAGGGTGTTTGGAAGCCAAACATGGATTGCTCTATGGCATTCGCACTGATAACTTGGCCCCCAATATTGTAAGCAGCCTGCACGATACCAAAAAGCTCATCATCTTTTTTCTTTTTCTTTCCAAACTTAGAATACACAGATAGACCAAAGCATTGGTTCTTTTTTCTTGCTCCACTTATCTTAGATTGAACCTTTTTTTTCGGGCATGAAAACCAAATATCTAGATAACTTCTCAAACATTGACAATAGAAAATGAAAAGGTATTTGAGCATTTTACGTAATGGCCAAAAAGAGTAAGATAATATTCTGATTGTCTTTAATGGGGATCTTCTAGTCCATGTCTCGAAAGGCAAGAGCAATAGACTTGAATATAAAAGAAGGAAACAAAGATCAAACCAACTAACTTTTAATTTTAAAATGGGATGAACCAATGAATGTATTAATCCATCTTTCAGAAAGAAAAAAAATACCGAAATGACACTTGGTGGACAGGACTTCAAGAGAAAGCATTCATTTGTAATGAGATACACAAGTCTTCTTTAGCTGCCAGAAAAACCCATTGTACTAGCAAATAAGTGAATTACCTTGTGGATCAAGGCTAGCTTTCTTAGAGAGCTGTGGGGAATTCCATATGATAAATATGCCTGCACAAGGGTAGGGAGAAAATTTAGAGAGACTTACAAATCAATGGTTGTTTAAGAGACTTTTACATGCATAACAAGAGCATTGTACGTGTTGATCCAAAATGCAATTTGGGCATGCAATTCCATCAGAGTGACATTCACCCTCTCCAGTTGTCTAACCAAGATTCTGCAATTCTAGTCAGCACTCCTGATGACGTAAAACATAAGAGGAGATCCATTGCAAGTGTGTTAGCTGCATTTATGTGTATCTTAAACTATGTGCCCCACATACAGAAAATTAATAAGTGTACAAGTCATCACCCCATCAACCATATTAGGATCCAAAATTATGGATTTGTTGTTTAATCATATAGCTCTAAGATTTATGGGTTGGGCATTATTGTGCTCCATCACCATATTGGATATTAGAATGTTATTAAGCAGATTAAATAGAAACAAAAAGGTTATAATTTAGATAAGCATCAGCGGGGGGATCTCTAAAGACAAAAAATAGAGTTAATTTTTTGGGTGATTAGATTAAATGAAAAAGCCAACCTGTAGTTATTGATGACAAAAGAAGCATGAGGAAGCTTGCTCTTATTAGTAGATATCCAAGTTATTTCTTCTACCATTGATTTACCAGACCAATCTGGGGCATCTCCAGCACCATGTCGAGGTTGATAACATTAGTTGATGACCTCGACAACAAAGGTGATTTATTTTTTTCGATGTTCACAGATGCTGCATTGCAAAGCCAATAATAAACAACAGCCATGCATCTGACCACTTCCTCAGATAACTTGCTAGGGCACTGGTGGAGAGATGATCTTTCAGAGTTCGCAGCATAGAATTTTTTTCCAGGGCTGGAACCCTTTCACGAACCTGGAAAATAAATTTCTTGAAATCACTTCGACGAAATAGAGCATTATATGACCGGCCAGTAACATGCTAACTTCAAAATAGAACATACTAACTTCAAAATCTTCTGCAATAGTAACGGGTATCAGAATATCCCCTCTTTTCATTTTGATTTCTCTGAGTGGCCTGAATGAGAAAATCACTATATATATATATATATTATGTGTGTCACAAACAAGTAACGTTCTTCAATAAAATGACACAAATACATTTAATAAATGTCCATCAGTGAAAGAAGAAGAATAAACTTATGTTCTACCTTTGCTAGGTTTGAACAAGTCTTCGCAAAATCGGCGTCACTTTTGACACTGGATTGTGTAGTATGCCTAGTCTTTAAAGTTTTTTTTTCCTGAGTCATCAATAGCAACTAGAGCTCGCAAATGTCTGAAAGGAAACTTTTTTGAGGAACAAAATGCACTTGAAATGATACTCGGATGTTTCCTGGATCCATTCTTCATATGGGCAGGGGAAGCCAAAACTGAGTTCTGCTCAGAAGGTGGCCTGCTAATGCAATGCTAAAAAATACTTCTATAGAGAGAGAGAACATGCTGCTCGCGGTTTGCAACTTCTTCTTCAAGTAATTCAATTTCAGAAATCAATTCCTTTGTCTACACAAAAAAGAAATAAAACAATTTGCAGTCCTTATATCAATAAGTAGATATAGCAAATTTGAAAAAAGAAAAAAAGAATCATATATATATATACAGACACACACAAACATATATATATATATATATATATATATATATATATATATATGTTTGTGTAATTTATACGCATTTAATTTGGGGCTATTCATGTTTTACGTTGTGCTTGTGCTGGTCCATTAACATGCTTGTCATCCTGACTCAAATAGCACAGTGATGTGCCTATCAATGTCATGGCCCAAAAACCTAGAAGCCATTCGTTTCAGTGGCATGCCTTTTAAACAACTGGAGCCCAAGAGCTTGGTTTTCATTTTTTCCTTTTAGGCCTCGTTTGGTTCACATAACTGATTTGAGGGAAAATCACTTTCCATGTCATTTTTCAGGGGAAGAGAAATGGAGATTCATTTCCCATGTTTCGTAATCATGGGGAAAGTAACCAAGAAATACCACTTTATTTCCTTTCACATATTTGGTTTGTGTAGGAATGTAAAACAAAGTTTGTTTAATTTTCCAATTATACCCATATAAAATCAAATAAAAAAGAATGCATTTAATGCTATATTGTAATTCTAACTTGTTAGGAGTACAATATGGTCATGAAAAATGTGTATTTAATGTTGGCTCATTTTCCCAAACTTTCCCATGAAGAGGAAAACAAAACCCAATTGGGGAGGGGGGCTTCAGTTTCCCCTGTACTTTCCCATGTGCAAGGCAATGATTTCCCATGCATGGACTTATCAAACATAGGAAAGCAATTGATTTCCCATCCCCAAGCCTCGTTTCTCATGAACGAAACGGGACCTTAAAGTTTGAATCTTATCTCACTTTATTACTATTTTCTTTTATAATTAAATATTATATTAATTTTTAATTGAAAATTTGAAAACGAACATCCAAAGCATAATGAACTCTCTTTCTTGGTATGGAGCAAATATAGTTGTATTACCTTGATAGTTTATTTTGATTACCGGTTAATTAAGAAATTTTCCATCAAATACTTTGTACCTTTCAGGTTTATGATAACACATTAATATTTGCTTCAACAAAGTTAATTTCACTAATTTAAAACATCAAACCTCCTCCATTTTAGATATACATAAGAAAAGTGGTGTAATTCATCATACAATTTTGCCTTTGGGGGGGTGTTTAAGCACCAAGACACTTAGCAAGGTAAGCTTTCATGTAGTTTCATATTGTTGCCTAGTTTCTCGCTACTTTGTGCCGTAATAATTTTGTCGCTTTTATAAACTTGTAGTTGTTTCAACAACTCCTCGAGTAATATGCCTACTTACTACTGCATTAATTACAATTTACCTTGTTTGTTTAGTGCTTACCTTTTATCGAGCTTCAAATATTAGGATTCGAAATTGTGAAAGCATTTCAAGGATTTGTCAAATCGTACGTTCCTTGCTATTGGTGCTTGACAATGGAAACCGATAGGGATAGTGTTAGGGATCTAGAGTGACGATTTCTCCAAAGATATTCAAGGTAATTCTTTCTACTTAGCTACATTTTGCGATATATAATTTGATAAGAACTATGATGAATTATTCCTTAATTTGACTGGTGGAATCTTGAATTTTGATTTCCAAGTTAACACATAAATCACATATATAGTGAATCGTTAAGGTAAAAAAGAATTCTCTTTATACTCATTTTATATATGATCTCAAATATTATTCTTTCTTGTTTCTTAGATCATAAATTAACTTTTTATTTATTTTTCTATGAAGAAATGGTACCCAGTTAGTTTCGTCTGTAGTATAATTTTTAGGGGTTCTTAGATCTAGGTCCAAAACGATTAGCTGTCATCTAGTCCTCGTGTTTTTGGTTTTAGATGTAGGTCCTTTGACATTTATTACTTTTTTGTTGTGTCGATTTTACCCTTTAAGGTAAATAAGGAAAACACATTGAAAATCTAAATTTAATGCATTATTTCCTTGAAATTGAATTCCAAATTTTGAATTTTGAATTTTTTTTTCCTTGATAATATTCCTAATATATAGATAAAATACAATTTAATCAATAAAAAGTAAAGACTCACATTTTATACCAATCGATCAGACAAGCACCCACATTAAATTATGTACCTGACATACATGTAAATAATGTTAATACATACATGTATATATGTACCTGCCTTACAGGTAAGTGTTTTTTTCTTGAGTTTTCTTAAGCAGTTTTTTCTGGAGGTTCATATTTATATACATACATACATGTCTTTCATGTAATAGTGTTTTTTCCTTTTTTCCAAAGAAATTTTGTATCGATTTTTATCTCAGTTGAGTTTAAAGATCCATACCAAGATATTATATGAGTTCAATTAGCTGGGCTAGAGAGTATAACTACCTAGACTAGAGGTAATTTATGGATTTAATTACCTGGACCAGAGGTAATTTATGGGTTTAATTACCTGCATACTGCATACTGCATACAAGGTGTATGCATAGGTACCTTATCTATTGTTAAGGTATGAAGTTTTTATGAACTCTTATTACAAATTTTGATGTCAGTATACCTTGGGAAAATTTCAGAATTCAATAAATAGATTTGCAATTAAATTCAAATCAAATATGATAATTAATATCCTACAAATCAATAACTTACCAGTTTTACAAATTCATAATTTACCTTATTTATGTTTTAGGTGCATAACTGGAATAAAAAATAAAAAATAAAAAAAAGCAAATATCAATAAATTGAAATAGGCATGTAATCTTATGTGGCGCAAAAGTCAAAGGACTTGGATCAACAACAATTTCTGCGTGGATTGCACCCAAAATCTCTCCTCATAATTGGACTTATGCCAAATTTTCTATAATTTTTAGTTCAAAATGTATTTTTACTTTCATCTTAATAAGTTAACAATCAAAATTAATTATTGGAGGGGAAAGGAAAATCAAATACTAGAGTTCTGGTGTAAAATAATAAATATTCTTTGGGTTCCACACCTGTAATTTGTGTTTTTTTTTTTCAACCTTTGGGTTCAGAGTGCAATCTCATTCATTCTACACTTGCATGTGCATATGTGTTAGATTAACCTCTATCCACATTTAGATCCGGATAGCATAAATCTCTTCGATTTGATGTTAGGTTATAGATTTATATAATCTGGTGCATTGTGCAATTCCTTTCTTATAATTTTGGATATTTTATGAACTTGAATTTGTGTAAACAAGTGAACACTTTATTTGTATTTTAATGCATACATAAAACTTTGAATTACTCCTACGACATATTATATCAAACATATAACAATAAGTGAAGAGTTGTATCTCATATTAGGTTGGATTGGATTAGTCTTTATTAATTTGTATTTGAATTGTTAAGCTGATGGATTATTAAATCCGGATAATATACTTGGGTTAATAGATTGAAATAATGGTCAGTTCTGGACCCAAACTAGTGTTAGAAATGTGCCCTAAGAGCCAATACATTTGATGTAATCTCCTTGGAATACATTTCGTATATGATATATAAAGGGCAAACTTATTTTGTTATCTTTTACATAGTCTAAAAGAAACAAATGTCTAGGGTATGCTAAATAAGAGATAAAGTAATCTAAAGAAGATTAGATTCACGAGACCTTTAATCTCTAACTGCAGTATCCCAAAATGTTCCTAATCATAGGTTATCAAATGGGCATTGATAAACCGTCAAGATTAGCGCATATTATGTATGCTCAATTGGGAGGATGGTTAGTCTCAAACCATTTGTGTAGTTGACACTAATACAAGTATGTGGGTGCTCATTAGTGAATGAGTACACTGAACGCGATCAACCGTAGTTCTCGTATGGAGTATTTATCTATATGTCAAACGAGAACTCATAGTTGCAATAATGCAAATTAGTCCTTAGACCTGAGGCATCATGGTTGTCCTATGATGCGTTATTGATCTTTGATAGCTCTTAAAGGCAAGCCGTAATAGATTTGTCTTAAGTGTTGTTGGGATCTCTTAATTCATCATAGGGGCATGTGAATGTACAATAAGGAATCTCTACTTTCGATAAAGAAGGAGAATGTTTCAAGATGTGATTCAGTAAATCTTTGGCCAAAGTATTTTGAGCTTGATTTAGAAAGTTGTTCTTAATCATGTTCTTTTAAATCACATGAGGTTATAAATCATATTAGGGGTTTGACATAATCAATCCGTACCCTAATAATATGATTTGAAACATTGTATAAGAGAAGGACCGTATTGCATTGCAATTCCAACTGAATAGGTTCTTCATCTATTCTGGTTAGCTTGGGTAGCCTTGATATATTGCTAGATGTCACTCTTGGCTTGTGGAAGTCCTATGATTGATTGTGATCGATCCAAATAAAGGAAGAATTAAAAAGGGGTTTTAATTCCAGTTGGTTAGAAAGAGTTCTAATATTTTCCCACTACCTTGCTAATTAGAACCTAATGGATCGCACACCTTAAATGGTTAACTTTGAGTAATACAAATGAGAATGAGGAAATCAATTTGATTGATTTGATGTGGATGATTTACTACGTGTAAAAACGTATTTGGGCCTAAGTAATAGTTAACGGAAAACCCAAATGGTTGGGTATCAAGCCCAAGGGCTATAAGACAACTAAATATTATGGTTTAAGTGTCATAAGGCCCAATTTTGGAAGCCCAATGGGGTTTGGCCGAAAATGCTTAAGTGAATGTGTATGGGAATTGTTTCCATAAGCTCATTCACATACAAACACAATCCAACATCAACCAAATAAGTTTGGGAGATCAAAGAGAGATAAAAGATAGTAGTTTTCAAGAGTGAAACACTTTCATCTTTCAAAGGGGTTTAGATTGAAACTAATCTTGAGAATCTTGTACTAGCATCCTTGTATTCTCAAGATACTTCCTCTCTCATCTCAAGGTTCCATTGGTGTGGAGACTTAGAGGCCATATACTTTTGTGGCTCACATGGAGGAGAAAGATCAAGGAGCAAAGATCAAAGATCAAAGAGGAGATCAACAAAGAAGAAATCATCAAGAGAAGACCAAACACAAATTGGTTCATATAATTGCTTCAAGGTTAATTAGATCTTATCCTTTTCTCTTGATTTTTCCATTTATGAAAAACATATCAATGTTCATGGCTTAAGATACTTGGAAGAAGTTTTGTTTTTGAATTTAAACAACCACTATAGACTTCCGCTGTGATTAATTTGATTAAATGCATGTTTAATTTTCAAATGAACTTCGAAAAAATGTTTTGAACTTCCAACAACTAGGATGAAATAAGCACAATTAGAATCCCATTTTCAGTCTAGATAGCTAATCTCTTATGAGTATGTTCCTAAATTGTGAATGAACACGGCTTGCCTCATTTCGTGTGAACATTCCTCCTTCCAGCAAATCATGGTTTGACACATATACAAGAATAATTTTTAAAAATACAAAAAGAAAACTTTATGCACACTTATCAAATTGTGATTATAGTATAAATGAGGTGCTCTCAACTCAAGCTAAATTTACTCTCGACTGTGATGAGTTTGTAACTTGGATGGAGGATTGCTTACTGTGGATCTCCACGTGTGACCCATAAAAATGGGGTCTCACGTGCAGGGGAGTGTTGGAACTCATTGTTGTCCCACATCGGCCAGAGGGCCGAAGAGAAAGTAGTTTAAATAGAAATACCCCTCTCTAACTAACACCGAGGCCTTTGTGATAAAACCCCACACCTGAGGATTGTGCTGGTGGTAAAGTGGGGACAGTATCGGTGTTGTTGGAGTGGGCCCTCGGCCCGTTAACCTGGAAATATGAGGAATACGACATGTGGAATTTGATTCAGGGTTTGTGGTTCAAGAAAATTCGATACGAGTTAAAGAACACAGAAACCCTGTGAACACGGCTAAGAACACAGAAACCCTGTGGTTCAACAGTATCGGTGTTGTTGGAGTGGGCCCTCGGCCCGTTAACCTGGAAAATTTGACTTGGTATCAGAGCAATCGATCCTCGGTTGTCTCTAAATTCTCATATCAAAATTTCTCCTCCCCTCCTCTTCAAGGGGGGATGGGGAGTGAAAACGGATCTGTTTCTCTTTATCATGGAGATTTTGTCTCTTTCTTGACTCCGACATACCCTTCTCTTCAGGGGAAGAAGAGAATTGAAGAGAATTGAAGAGAAGTTTCTATGTTCTTAAGCCGTGTTCACAGGTTTTCTATGTCCTTTAGCTGTGTTCACAGGGTTTCTGTGTCCTTTAACCGAATTCACAGGGTTTCTATGTTCTTAGCCGTGTTCACAGGGTTTCTGTGTTCTTTAACTCGTATCGAATTTTCTTGAACCACAAACCCTGAATCAAATTCCACATCTCGTATTCCTCATATTTCCAGGTTAACGGGCCGAGGGCCCACTCGAACAACACCGATACTGTCCCCACTTTACCACCAGCACAATCCTCAGGTGTGGGGTTTTATCACAAAAGGCCTCGGTGTTAGTTAGATAGGGGTATTTCTATTTAAACAACTTTCTCTTCGGCCCTCTGGCCGATGTGGGACAACAATGAGTTCCAACACTTACACTCTGATGTAGGACAAGTCTGTAAACCCAATTTACAAGCAAAACCCAAATTTGGGTATTAACAAAACGAATCCAAGTCTAAAACCCATAAATTTATGAAATCTAACATAGAACCTATACACTTTGCAGTGCTTGAGATTATATTTGGATTATTCAATATTAAAGCCAGCTTTAGAGAAGAAAGAAGAATTTATAAAATCTATTACAAAGGAGTATGAAAATATTACTTCATGCGATCTTATAGTTGCTTATAAGATTTGGAAGTTTACCTTGATTCCAAATTATTCCATCGAGGAATTTAGTAATGATGGTAAATCTCTACTTAGAGAAAATGGTTCACCTAGGGATTTTAATGTGATTTTTGTAGGCATATTAGAGGAGTATGCAGAGCACGTGTTTAATTTGACACGTAGTGTGAAAGGTGGAGACATTTTATGCATTTTTTTCTTTTTGTTTTTCAAACAAGACTTCAACGAGAATGATGTGCCTCTCTGTGATAGAGAGGCTATGTTGAAGAAAGGGTTTTGGGGTCTATGTTACGAGAAATATGATATGTCATTGTCAGATTGGTGTGGAAAGTAATAAAATCAAAAGCAACAAAGATAAGAACGTGATTGTGAGAGATCAAAATGGATGCTAATCCGATGTCTGGCGTCAAAAAATTCTGTTAGTAGTATTTTATTTTATTTTATGCAACTGTATTTTTATTGTTAAGTGTAATTAATACTTTTTGTTTTATGACTAAATCTTTTTAATTTTTAATTTGACAGTTCAATGTTGATAACAATTTCTAAGATTCATTTTTGCAAAGTCATATCATGGTGAATTGGGTGAGAAAAGTTCTTATGTATTTCTTGATGGACAACTGTTGTTAATCAAAGTTGAGAAGACGTTGAAGGCTATTAATTCGTCTAGTCGAAGTTCCATATTGAAGGATGATTACAAGAATTTTAGAATCTTATTGAAGGATTTGCTTGAACCCAATAAGTTTTGGATGGACGTGATAAGTTTTTCAATTGTTTTGATGATCTCAACCACTTAGAGTGAGTTTTTGTTTCCCTGAATTGTATTGATTGTGAATTGTGTTGTTAGTAGCTTGGTATATTTGTTTTATGTGCAGTTATTCTTCCTATTTGGATATACTTCTTAATCATCCGTTTTTAATGACTGCCAAGGAAAGAATGGATGAATTTAGCAAGCTGCTTAAAAACTTGGTCTTATCAACACCATGTTGGGACATTCTGATTTTAGTTAGTTCTTGAGTTGGAACAAAACTATTTGGGAGCAAGTTTTGCTGAATGTGTATGAGTATCGTGATTCCAATCAAAAGAAGATAAATTATACTTGTTCTAGATATCCATACTCGCCATTCCATACCCAAATTTGGGGATTTCGAACGAATCTCAACAGTTACACCACAGAACCAGTTGGTGTAACTTGTGAGCATAGTTGTGAGCGTAGTTGCTAAGGACATGGAGTATGTCCGCACTTGATGGTAGACAAAGTTGGTGTAACTTGGGTGTTGACATCTTACTTGTTCATGTGTGGATGTTATGGAAGTGGTGCTGCCGAGTTCGAGTTTGGGCGTTAGTAGGTAGGTGGTTCAACTCGTAGTAAGGATGATGTCTAACCTTGGTGAATTGTGATGACCTAAGTGTTTTGGAACTTTTATTTCGAGGCACATTGATGTGAGGGTGTGTTAATGAGATAAGTGAGGGAGAACCACGAATGCCATGGAGGTATAGCAATGCAGATGCACAAACAAATGGAGGTGCCATGGAGGACATGCAATTGGCTAATGAGTCACACCCAGGCAAGGTGCATCTCTTTGAATGTGGAAAATGTTGAAGTACCTACCAACGAGCTATGTGTTTGTTCAATAGTTGAGTGCGACAAGAAACGGAGGTCTCGGCCCAAAGAGGGAAAGACGAGGAACTTCGAGAGAAGTTGAAAAGGGTGAACACAGTGGTGCATTGTGATCCATGGAGCGAGGAAAAGAGGATATTCCTATATGGTGTTGTTATGTGGCAGTGCAGTGGGCACGTCGATGAGGACATCGACACTATCAGTGGGAGAGAATGTCACGGATCGCACATAAGCGAGTGCTATCGTGACTCTATTGGGACATCTATGCGCTTACGAGATAGTCTAAGTGTGGAAGGGCGAGGGCTTAAGAGCTAGAATGGTTTGTGTTGGCTGGGTTGCACATGTGAATGGTATTTTAGGTATTTTCGAAGGTTATGGGAGGAATCTGAGGAAGATAAGAATACTGGGACGTTCGTGATTCTGAGATACATCCAACGCAACTGATTGCTCGCCATTCGGAGTTCGTATGAATTAGTTATGCTCAATTATGACTCATCGTGCATAAGTGATGTTTTCTTCACCCCCTCTCATGCTTACACCCTTGTGGCACTAAGCGAGCATCCTTATGACCTTGGAGGTAGTCATAAGGGCGGGCATAAGATTGTTGAAGGATAATCTATGTCTCTGAGGGAAAGGACTTCCCGAGGACAGTACGAACACAGGGGGCCGTTCGTATTGTGCATCGTTGTGAAGAGTGAGGTCAACGTATGGCATTCACTATGCCGTCGGCAAGCGAGGCATTTGACAATACTTGATGGACTTGGCTTGGGTTTGGCCTTGTTCAATTAGAAGGAAGATATTTGAATGCCCGTACGGATGGGTTGAGACCCCATAAAATGCATAGATGATTATGTGGGACATTCGGAAGACATATGTCGCCAAGGCTTGGGCGACATGCGAGCGTGACAGCTTGAGGATGTTGGCTATCTCGGTTGCTAACGGAATGACCGACAGAAGTATGGGTAAACCGATGGTGTTGGATCGCTATGTCTTGACTTGGACATGAGTGAGCCACGAGTTTGGCATGCGACGTGGTCAATGCATTTGACGTGTCTTATGCAACGCTTGATGTATGGGCGTCGAGGGTTTTGCCGGATGCGGGGTAATTGTATTGTCCCAAGGTTGTGTGACTCGTTGTCTAGCCATGGAGCAAGGCGCCTATGGGAGACGACACTTGATGGTGAACCTTTCGCGGAGTTAGGGGTGTAATTTAGCCGTAACAGATCGGAAACACATGTTCCGAATTCCGATCCGAAATTTTTCGGAATTGAAAATCAATTTAATAAATCGTTTAGTAGTATGATCAATTTAATAAATCGTTTAGTGGTATGATCAATTTAATAAATCGTTTAGTGGTACAATTTGATTCAATTTAAGTTAAAATCAAAGGAGAAATCAAACTATACCAAACTAACATAATTCAACATTCCAAAGTAGTACTAGTCAAAGGAACCTAGCTACAATTATGACTAGTGAACAAAAAGAGATACACAATAATCATAGAATACAAAATGAAATGGTATTAAATTAATATACTCAAATGTTTAGCATATATGGATGTTTAATATATAGTCCTAAAGTAATATATGCTCTTATGTTTAGTAAACATGTACATATGAATATTTGTATGTAGGTACTTAAATAAAAATAATAATAAATGACACATATATACAACCTATAAATAAAAAACAATGTAATGAAAAGTATAAATAATAAAATATTATTATAAATTCGGAATTTTTCGGAAAATTTCGGAAAAATTCGATCGGAATGGGTTCGGAGAACTTCGGAAGTTTTCGGATCGAAATTTTCGGAATTTACAAACTCATTTCAATTCCGATCCGAATTTTATCAGAAATTTTGGATTTCAAAGGTTTCGAATATCGAAGGTATTGGAGTCATATTTTTTCGGAAAATTTTGGACCGGAATCGGATTTTCCAATCCCATTTACACCCCTACGCGGAATTGTGAGAGTCATGAATATCATGAACTTAAGTGAGCGAAATGTGTGTTTTGCTACCGCTACGTTGCATCGCTCGCTCATCCGATGACACTTGGCAGTCATTAAAAACGGATGATTAAGAAGCGCATCCAAATAGGAAGAATAACAGCACATAAAACAAATATACCAAGTTACTAACAACACAATTCACAATCAATACAATTCAAGCAAACAAATACTCACTCTAAATGGTTAAGATCATCAAAATAATGGAAAAACTTATCACGTTCATCCCAAAACTTATCGGGTTCAAGCAAATCCTTTAATAAGTTTTTAAAATTCTTGTAATCATCCTTCAATATGGAACTTCGGCTAGACGAATTAACAACTTCCAACGTCTTCTCAACCTTATTAACAACAGTTATCCATCAAGAAATACATAAGAACTTCTTTTACCCAATTCACCATGATATGACTTTGCAAAATGAATCCTAGAAATTGTTCCCAACATTGAACTGTCAAATTAAAAAATTAAAAAATTAAATCATAAAACAAAAAGTATTACACTTCACAATAAAAATATAGTTGCATTAAAATAAAAATATACTACTCACTCAATTTTTCGTCGCCAGACATCGGATTAGCATCCATTTTCATCTCTCACAATTACGATCTTATTTTTGCCGCTTTTGATTTTATTACTTTCAACACCAATCTAACAATGACATATCATATTTCTCATAACATAAACCCCAAAACCCTTTCTTCAACATAGCCTCTCTGACACAGAGAGGCACATCATTCTCGTTGAAGTATTGTTTGAAAAAACAAAAAGAAAAAGGGCATAAAATGTCTCCACCTTTCACACCTGTTATAGACTTTTTAAAAGTTTATCTAAATCCAAATTGAATGCACCCGGATTTTTAAAATCTTTTTAAACGCTTTATAATCCTAATTTAATACACCCTCCTACGTGTCAAATTAAACACGTGCTCTGCATACTCCTCTAATTTGCGCAATTGCATATAGAGTGATATTCCGAATATTCCGAAAATAGTAACTTCCGAAAAATTTCCGAAATTTCCGAATGTGCCGAAAATTCTGTATCAGAATAGAGTTGTTATATTCCGAAATTTTGGAATCGGCATCGGAATTTATTTTCAATTCCGAAAAATTTCGGATCGGAATTCGGAACATGTGTTTTCGATCCGTTCCGGCCGAATTACACCCCTAATAACTGCACATAAAACAAATATATCAAGTTACTAACAACACAATTCAAAATCAATGCAATTCAAGCAAACAAATACTCACTCTAAATGGTTAAGATCATCAAAACAATGGAAAAACTTATCACGTTCATCCCAAAACTTATCGGGTTCAAGCAAATCCTTTAATAAGTTTATAAAATTCTTGTAATCATCCTTCAATATGGAACTTCAGCTAGACAAATTAACAGCTTCCAACGTCTTCTCAACCTTGATTAACAACAGTTGTCTATCAAGAAATACATAAGAACTTCTCTCACCCAATTCACCATGATATGACTTTGCAAAATGAATCATAGAAATTGTTCCCAACATTGTACTGTTAAATTAAAAATTAAAAAAATTTAGTCATAAAACAAAAAGTATTACACTTAACAATAAAAATACAGTTGCATTAAAAAAAAAAAATACTACTCACAGAATTTTTCGACGCCAGACATCGGTTTAGCATCCATTTTCATCTCTTACAATTACGTTCTTATCTTTGCCGCTTTTGATTTTATTACTTTCCATACCAATCTAACAATGACATATCATATTTCTCGTAACATAAACCCCAAAACCCTTTCTTCAACATAGCCTCTTTGACACAAAGAGGCACATCATTCTCGTTGAAGTCTTGTTTGAAAAAACAAAAAGAAAAAGGGCATAAAATGTCTCCACCTTTCACACTACGTGTCCAATTAAACACGTGCTTCGCATACTCCTCTAATATGCCTACAGAAATCACACTGACATCCTTAAGTGAACCATTTTCTCTAAGTAGAGATTTACCATCATAACTAAATTCTTCGATGGAATAATCTGGAGTCAAGGTAAACTTTCGAATCTTACAAGCAACTATAAGATCTCGTGAACTAATATTTTCATACTCCTCTATAATACACTTCATAAATTCTTTTTCCTTTTCTAAAGCTGGCCTTAATATTAGATAATCCAAATATAATCTCAAGCACTGCAAAGTGTATATGTTCTATGTTAGATTTCACAAATTTATGGGTTTAGACCTGGATTCGTTTTGTTAATACCCAAATTTGGGTTTTGCTTGTAATTTGGGTTTACAGACTTGTCCTAATTACAATCTTTGCCAACTTTGGGGCTGAGAGGCACTGTCTAAGTCAATTCATTGTTACTCTGGTAATTTGTAACAGTTTGCTTACTTGGAATATGGATGCGCATTTTGAAGTTCTTGGTGTCATATTGTTAAACCTGGTTTTGACTTAAGGGCTGAACCTTTGGTTTGTTTTGGATTGGTTGATTTTATTTTGTAATGCTAAAGTTGTGCTTTAGGATATGCCCATTTTGTTTTAGTTAGCAGTTGAATTAATGTACTTGGTTAATAGATGTTAAATGTTTGCTTGCGCAAATACCTTTCAACTAAGTTGCTTTGCTAGGTCCACAGTTGTTACAAGGTCTTCATCTGATGCTAGTATAACCTCATCACGATCATCATCTTCATACTACACAATTTTTCACCATTTAAAATAAGATTAGGCTGAGAAAACTCTAAAGTCAAATTCAAAAACCTTTTAAAAAACATGTAATCTATCTAAAAAATACCAAAATTTGAGGAAGGTTGTTGCGGTCAATGTCATCACCCATTCTTTGAATTATTGCGGTCATAAGGTATGTTAGACTCTGAATATCTAAAAAGAAAGACAAAACATAAAACACCCAGTCAAGCAACAATTTTAGCCAAACTGTTCTTTTTGGGAAAAAAAAAAAGTGTTTATTTCAAAGCTACCACAGACACACATAAAATTATGAGTAACTGTGACAAGGAACTTACTGCAAGTAAATCTATGCATCAAACTCATGTTATCTTCAACTTTGAAAGCAAATGTGATAGATAAATTTGACGATGGAAAGAAAAGTGACCTCATCTTTTCTCCTTCAAAAGCAACACTGAGATGACAATGAGATTGTGTAAATACATATAAATGTAAAATAAATTAAGTCAAACATCATGTTGAAATAGAGAAGATACGCATATAAACAAATATACAACCTTCGAAAACCCTTATCTTTATTTACCAAGGTAGAATGCCAAAACAATTGAATCATATAGCTTGTAGGCCCATCACCCAATGCATCAGTAATACCACTTGATCCATTAGTCATTTTAACCTTGTGAACAAACAAAATAATGTTAACAGTTTGTTCTTTGGCCAAGCAGAAAAATAAACAAACAAATAAAAAATTAATTGTAATGATTTAAAAGTAGGTAGTGACCTACATAAGCCATAACAACACGAGTAATATCAGCTACATCAACAACAGCAACCATATTTCCACCTATAAACCAACATCATCCGTACACATCAGAAACTAAAAATCTCCTTTAAACCATACAAACAAAACAAAACAAAACTACTCTTACTATATCATCATCTTACCTTCATCTACTATAGGAATGTGTAAACATTTTCTTTTATGCCTTTTAATCAATGCATCACAAATTGGTGTATCAACTGTGGCACATTTCAGATTTGAAGTCATGACCTATTAATCAATTCAGTTACATAAGAATATTAAAATAAGGAGAAGTAACAACTTCTGGCCAAATAAGACAAGGACATATTGATTTAAATTTTTCCCAAATTGAAAAAGATATTTACATTCTCTACAATAGTGGTCTTTGGAGAAAGATTTTGTGCTATTATCCGCATCAAGATATTCTTGAACTGACAAGAATCAAATGAGAAATTCACAATTCATTTTATATGTAAAATGATATAGTGATATTGGGGGAAAGGAAGTGCAATATCTTTATGTAAAGAAAGAGAAGACAAGAAACTCACGTAAGAATTCCACACAACTTGTTATCAACTGTAACAACTGCCATCTCCTCCATCTTCTTTGTTGTCATCAAAACAGTATTTGATGGGGAAACTGTTAAAACCCTGAAAGACGTAACTATCAGTAAATAAAAACTTCAAAAAAGCTTCGAGATATCTAGCTATATTAAATATTAAAAAACATAAACATATTACACACTTTGAATTTTCCAGAATAATTGTAGACAAGGATGTCTTAAACAACCGCTTCAGAAGTGTCTCAACAAATTTATTGGAAGTTGCATCTCAAATAGAAAGCGAATTGTCAAAGCTGCAAAAATATCAAAAGCATATGATAAAAATTTAGAAGAAAAAATGTGCCCCATTGTTTTTCAATACCTCAAACAGCAGAAGCAATAGCATTTCCCTTTTCAACTGTCTTTTTCATTCGACCAATAGTATCATGTAAGCACTTTCTTATACCAAGTAAACCAACGAGCTCTCCATTCTCAAGAACAGGCAAATGCCTGAATTTTCTTGTAAATGCATAAATCAGTAACATAAAACATGAACAAGACAATTATAGAGACGGAATTTCGTGAAGTAAATTTGCCTATAATTTTTTACTAACCATCTAGCATTTTTTGAAGGGCTTCAAAAGTGGGAGTGTCAGAATGAACAAACTTCAGGTCCCCTATCATTACTCTAGAAACAGACGTATCCTCAAGATTACACTCAAGAGAAATTACTCTTGTTGCTATATCCTTCAACCACCTAAACAAATAGATACTTAAGAAACATTAGACAGCAAAATCCATGAAAACATACCAAGACACCTAATTCAAAAACACACATTGTTCGTAAGTATTCCACTGAGATTTTCAAAAGCATTCTTTAACAACAAAGCATCAACTACACTATTAGCCATTCAACGACAAGCTTCTTCTTTGACACTGGTATTTTGACTTTAAAACAGAGCCTTTGATGGCTGCAGCCCTTTTACCGTACACTTTCCAGTTAGCTTACTGCGCAAAACACAAGAAGAGAAGAGCTTCTTCTTACTAAGATTCTAATGCACAAAATTTAAACAAGCAAGCCTATTTCCAACAAATTAAATACGCACCTAGATCGAGAACCTTTAAAAGATTTTCGGCTGGTTTCGGGCCTCCGATTCTACCACCGGAGAATTTCATCTTGTCCGACAACAATGTGTTCGTCAATGAAAAACTTAGGGTTGCGAGACCCAATGCGAGTTAAGATGTGTTTGCGAGGTTTGCAAGAGTTAGGGTTGCGAGACCTGATTCATGGCATATGGCATAACAGACTTACATAAAAGCCCATGAGCCGGACCCCAACTAACATGATGAACCTAAAACCTTAATAGGTCGGGCCAATGAACCAACAAGCCGTACCGGATCGAAGGTTACACCTGAAATAAACAAATCAATAGAGTCAATAAATCAATTTATTTATATATATAAGTCTGAGTTCACAATCAAGCAAAAATGCAATTTTTCTTTGTTATTTTGGTTCTTGGTACGTATCATATGATTATCTATACATATATTTCTTTCATTGTTACTTTTTGAAGTTTTTATTTTTATTTTTTGCCAGACCAAAACTACAAAGTAGGAATATTGTTGAACCAAAACAATGGTGTACGATCTCAGAGATAGAAAGGACGAGCTGGGATATCAAAGTAACTAAAGTAGTTCGATGTTTGCACATGATGAAACAGATAGTTCTGATGATCCTGAGTACAAAAGGAGGCCCCCAAGAAGGCAAGCAAAGAGCGCTAGCATTTTTTGAAAAAGTGAAGTAAGCAATAAACAAGAACTAACTGATGTTGCTCAAACATCTGAAGTGGAGACAGCTATAACCTCAATTGGAAATTTGAGGTAAGAGGTGCAACGAGGTATTTACTTACACTGATATTTAATCGTATTATAATTTTGTTGTTGTTGTACATAAATGTTGACATAAATGAACTTTTGTAAGAGATTTTTGAGAAATTGGAGCAGATGGTTGGGGCCAAGAATGATTTAGACAACAGATGTTCTTGGACTTTCTCAAGAGAGAAGATATCAGAGACCATATTGAAAATTTGCACTAATCTTTTTAGGCATTGTAGATTGAGAGACACGTTGGGGATGAAAACATAGGCAGTTTTGAATCTCTCTCTCTCTCTCTCTCTCTCTCAACTGAAAATAAATTCTCATGTAACGGGTATAGTACTATTTAGCTATCTTCGGCCAATAACACGACACGTAAAAAGTTATCCCACGTGTCATTGTGTTATTAGCCGAGAATAGCAAAAATTGTTATCCCCTTTGCATGAGAGTTTCTCTCCTCTCAACTGCAACATTTCCTCAGATAAATTAATTAGGGCATAATTCTTCAAAGGACCTTATACTCAGTCTAGAACATTTACAAATCGAAAGAAGCTGAGCACCATAAAAAAACAACCCTCCAAACACTAGAGCAACAATTAAACTAGTTTTCTTTAGAGTGCTGCTAAACGAAACCTAACATTAGCTCAGTACACCCTAATATTTAAATCAAAATGTAAAATTAACTGAGTACATGTAACACGCTGACCCAATTTATCGTTTTATTCAAGTTATTTCCATTTGTGAATTTACAATTTTGCCATTAGGGATAGGGGCACAATGGTCACTTCTTGTTCGGGAAGGATTTTGAGAAATTGAGTGGCACCATTATGCAGAGCTCAGCGATACGTGTTCGTAAACATGTGGTGGGCCCAAATCGAAGTTGTAACGAAGGAGGAACTGGCTGCATCGAAGCCAAAAATGTTGGCTAAAAATGGGTATATAATTTACATTTTGATTTAAAAATTATAATGTACTTAGATCATATAGTGTACTCAGTTAATTTTAGGGTTCGTTTAATAACACTCTATTAGTTGTTTCATAATTCAATATATCCTTTTTGTTAGTCATGTTTCATATGATTTATGCATTTTGTAATGTTGTTGACTCTCTTTTTGTTTATAATAAGTGGTTATTCACAAATCGCAATAATGGTCCTCATACGATCGCACACTTAATTTCTTTTTAAGGATTGAAGATTTGACAATTTTATTCAGCTTGAAGTGTGTTTCTAAGGGGTGTAAAAATGTTAGGGGCTTATTTGTCTTAAGCTTGAGGGTATAATGGGCCTTGCCCAAGGCTGGTCTTTGGTTGGGCATCGAGGGTGATTGTTCTGGGGCTCGAAACAAGGAATAGTCCCCCTCATTCAACGCCCTCACCCACAATCCCCTCATTATAGCCTATATATAACTGCTAAAAGGTCATATTACAATTTTTTTCTTAGGCGTCCAAAAACATAAGAGCCCAAATAAAAATCACTGCAAGTTCTTAGTAATTTCTAACTTGCGTCATCATCTCATGTAACTTTTACTACTATGGACAACCTTAAAATCACACAATCTTCAACTGGAAAGGTGGTAAAAAGCTTTATAAGCTAGAAATCACACTAATGATTGTGCATGTGCTCGACATGATATTAAGCTAAGGTGCAATGGATTTCAAACTGTGGAAGTCATTAATCCTTCAATCTTGAGCAAATCTGACACCGAGTGTGTTGTCAACAATGGCCAACCTATTCGTGGGCGGGGAAATTTCAATTTCACCCATGCTTGGGACACTTCGTTTCAATTTCAGCCACTCTCCTACCAAATTTCTTGTCCTTGAATGAGAAATATTTGAAGAGTTTTTTATTTGGAGGATTTAGTAGCCCTTCTTTCTTTAATGAGTAATAAGAGCTCAATTTTGTGTTTATATGAGTGGATAATATTCTTGTTATTGTTAACGGGTTCATAGCTTGGTGATAAGAGTATTTACCGGCATATCAGTAGTCTCAAATTTGAACCCCGATAATACTACCAACCTCACCCCCTTCCAAACTTGGTGAAAGAAAAAAAAAACCCCTTGTTATTGAGTATCCATATAATTTATAAAGAAAAAGTATTTGTCTTGCCATGTTTGTCACACGATATCAACCAATTGGAACTGGTGGAGAGGTCCATGACCTTATATGATTGTAATGCAATGCCTAACTTTCCCGCTGTCGTTGGATCTGTGCTTGATTATCAAAATTGAAGACCATAGGTGTAGGTAGGCCTAGGGCCATTAATCGTTGCTTTGGGCCTGGAGCCCCGATTCTCACCAAAAAGAGGTGGGTTATCTCTAAACTATACCATAATTGTCAATTTACCTTTTAAATTAAGAGCTTAGATTATACGAAATAGACCAATTTGGGACTAGCCGTCAAGTTTTATTTAAATACCCAAAATGGGGTCTGAAATTATAAAAATACCCAACACCCAAAACATTTTATAATCATACCCAAAACTCATCATTACACACACTCAAAACCCATTTATAAACATACCCAAAACCCATCATTACACACATACCCAAAACCCATTTTGGGTATATTTCTATGTTTAAATAGTGCTTGGGTATTTTTATAAATACATGTCTAGGATTGGGTATTTTTATAAATATCTATTTTATTTATTCTTTTATGTCATTCAAATTTCTATCATGTGACCTGCACATGGTTATTTTTTCAGGGGAAAAAAATGTGGAGGAAAAATGAGAAGAAATAAAAAGGTTCCCAGCTGCAACCTCCATCTCCGCCCAGCCGCTACCACCAAGCCCAACCCACAACATCAGCTCCCCATCTCCACCATCTCCCCTACCAGCCTCCTCCATATCCATGGAATTACTCAACACACCCAACATTTTTGCTCAAGAAAAAATCTTAGCAATCTTATCCCTTTATGGGCCAAATTACAGAAGGAAGAAACAAGCAAACTCCACCCTACGAAGAAAATAAAAGAAAAGCATAGTGATAATAGCAGCAACATGAGTTATTGTTAGGCAAGATTGTTGATGTAGTTCGGAAGCGAGGGCTAGAGGAGGGCCAAGTGGAGGGGGTTGCTGGGGAGGATCAGGAGCAGGAACTCTCATGCCTGGTTGTTTCTTCCTCAATTTACCCGAAAAAAAATGTCTAGGTGTAAGTTTATTATTATGATACAGTACAGGGGGCAAAAGAATCACAACTGCATCCGAAAAACTAAAATACAAAAGAACCAGGAGAGAGACTGAAGAAGGGTGACTATATCATATGTAACAAGAACTTGTAAATCATTAATCTAATATTGATAAATTGAGTCTGATTTTTTTTTTTCTCAATAATGTAAAACAATGGGAGGCTCATATAATTTAAAGTACTACATTGAGAAGGTGACCAGAGTCTCCTGCGAGGGAAAAATTAGTTCCCCATCTCATTATATACTTTCTAAAGCCGAAGACGTCAGTCGTCTCCACTTTTTGTAACTTCTAATAGCATCTGTTGGCTAGTGTTTGTATCCGTCGAGAATGATATTGCAACTATTCATTGTGCCCGCATCAAGCAGACCGTGATTCCAAAGTTTGATCATGAAAAACCTCCAACACCTGAGTTAATATGCACTTGACATTTCAAACACAATTTTCCAATGAATCGCAAATACATGCATCACTACCAAAAAGCAAGAAAATAAGTGAAAAGTTCCAAAATGCAACAAGGATGTTGGCCCATGTGGGAATGCTTCTATAGGAAGCAATTGTGCTCAGAGGAAGCGCTTTTATTAAAAGAACGCTGAAATTTTGTTAATAATCCAAGTGAGAAGCACTTGGAAGTGCTTCCTAAAGAAGCACCTGTTAGGTTCTTTTCCATAAAGCGTTTTTATTGCCCATAAGCACTTATACATTTTCCTACCAAACGCAGTCATAAGAATTGTTTTTAGTTCTTAGGAAGTGCTTTTATTCATTCCAGAAGCACTCCCAAGCAGGAAGTGATATGCATAATATGACCATTCTTCATAATGACATCAACAGTAATTGGTCCCTCTGCTTCTACTGCAAATCATGTTTCATTAAATGTACCAATGATTAAGAAAATTAATGCAACAACAGTACCAGAAGAGAGCCGGAGAGGAGACTAGCTCCTGTCCATGAAGTTTTGAAAATGCTTCGCAAGCCCAGGGAACATGACCATCCGCCAGCACACTGCCACAATGAAAATAAATCTTTCTCATCAAAGAAACCCCCAATAAACTGACAACTGAAATTTCCAAAGATACCACACACAAAAGTAATTGAAAACTTATCAGAAAGCCAAAAGCAGCAAAATATAATCACCTTTGCTTTCGCACAAATGAGTTCCAGAGATGCATCAGCTGCTTTTCATCTTTGGTAACATCTACAAAATCATCAAGCATCTGCCACATGACAATATGATATTAGTTTTTGCGTTCCTAAGATTAATAGTGTTAAACATGGAGTGTTTGGCCCAATATCTAAAAGAATATCATGCATACCCTCCGATCTTCAAGATCTGCAATGTCGTCATCAACTTCATCTTCGCTATCCCGATCAGATAATACTTGCTCTAACTCCATAGGCTTCATATAAAAAATCATGCATATTTTCTCAGATTGGTAACACGTAATAAGTTTACCATAATATAGATCATGTGCGCAGCATAAATGTCTACTTGCGATTTCAAATGCACATGAATAATTCATAATTTAAAAGCTATTCTTAATGAATCAGTTCTTAGGAAACCTATTAAAGATAATTGCATGCCTGGTGCACGCATTCCCAGGGGCAACAGATTAAAAATGTTGCAAATTCAATCCTTCAAATCAGAAAACCACAAAAAATAATAAAAATACATGCAACCCTAAAATACATGCAAGGAGTTTGTACTAATTATGTATATATTAAATAAATGCTTTTATATGTAAAGAAAGAAAGTCATCAGGTCATTAAACAATAAAATTTAACCTTACGCAAATTAAGTACTAAAAAAAAGGAAAGAAAGTAAGTGCATTAAATTACTATCCAAATTGTTGAAAAATGGAGTATTACAAGCTCATATCCAAGTTTCTCGATTGATAAAGAAACCAACAGTTCAAGTGTTAAACCTTTGGAAAATCAAAGATCTGAGTTGACACAGCATGGATATGCAAGAAATAATAAGAAAACTTACATGCAAAAGAAGTACATAAATGAAGAAACAAGATTTTGAAACAGCTAACAGGTTAGAGATCAATAACTACCTGAACTCTATGAGAATGAAAGAACTGTCGTTTCTGCAGGAGCATACGGCTGGACAAACAAAAATAAGAAGTATGAGAAGTCTCAAAATCAATCAACAGCCTCAATATGGGCCCTTTAGATAAGGATAACAATCTCAAGAGGGTGGAGACATAAGTTCTTTACTTTTCATACTGTAAAAACACATCCAAAGGTTAAGTGAACCAAATGATAGTAATGACCGTGAGAAGACCATTAATCAAATAGTGATTATAAGGAAAATCAATATAAGATACTGAAAAACAATGGACATGAACTAAAAATCATGGCCTAGGTTGACATACTTTTTTGGGTCCGATCGCTCTCCATTTAACTTCCTTATTTTAGTAGGTGGTGCGGAATCACTTCCAGATAGAATTTTAACACAATCAGGCTCCAGAGATCCAACTGTAGAACCAGGAATATTGGAACTTGATGTTACACATTCTACAGAACTAGGATGATCAGGACCATAGTTATCATGTTCATGCCTTCTATGCCGGATATCTTTCCACTCGACGCGAAGCTTGGAAGCCTTCTCACCTTCTGAGGATAGAACAACCAAAAATGAAGTTAAATTACAGTCTGCCAAACAAAGGAATACGAGAAAAGAAATATATGAGTAAATCATTAAATCTTCAGCCCAATTGCTAGACAAATTTGGAAATTACTGCACCTGTAGATGGAAGCTGGATATCTTTCCAATGCACCTTGGAAGCCTTCTCACCTTTGGAGGACAGAACAACCAAAATTGAAGTTAAATGACAGTCTTCCAAACAAAGGAATACGAGAAAAGAAATATATGAGTAAATAATTAAACCTTCAACCCAATTGCTAGACAAATTTGGAAATTACTGCACCTGTAGATGTCTGAACTGTGCTATGCGATCAAATATTTATTTAATAAAAATGGCCAAGGGAAACCATTATAAACTAAGCATGGCTTGAATTTAAAAGCAACAACATTCAACCCACTTCAAGTTCAATCAGAATAATCAGAGACTCCTCGCAACTGAAATTGAGCTTAAATTTGCCACAAACAGGTAGTCTGCTGGAACAGTGAACATTCAAATCAGAGGATGCAATTCAAATATTATAGAATTAATCAAACAGGTAGTCTGTTTGTGGTTTATATACAAAATTAAGACGGATGCTACATATTTTATGTTAGTTCTTAAAATTACGAAATCTATTATAATTGATTCAAACTACAACAAGACTTATCTGAGCCATTGACTGACATTCCAGCAAGAATATCCCATGGAGTTACTATATACCACAGAACAAATCAACCAGATTTACAAATGCATACCAACTTGACCAGCTATTTTCGAGGTAAAAAATAACTAAATAAAAAAGAAAGAGAAGAAATGTCATAATTCACTGGGGCCCGCTTTAGACATATTTCATGATCCTGATTCTATTATTAACACACCATTTTAAGCATTAGCTCAGTGATCAGCCAGAGAAGAGCAAGAACACCTCTTCAAGTTTCCTTGTTACTGAGGAGAATTAATTATGCACAAAATGAAAAAGAAAACTCCAATCCTAGACCAATCTGATGTCTTACACAGATGTGGATATATTTTAGGGAAACATCAAATTTCCAAAAAACATTCTTGTCAGAGATTACAGGTACTCTGAATAGGCCAGTGGTGATACATATTTCATATTTTCTCCAGTTCTTTGCAGAAAAGAGGATATAACGGAATTTTTCGTCTCTTTCTCTTGAGTTTCTTTCCCTTCTTCACTAGTTAAAAATGACCAACCCAATGTATCACAAAAACCAAAAAAACTTACCATCATCATTCTCAAAAAGTCCCTCGTGTACAATTCCATTGGCTAGTCTAGGTGAGTCTAACTCCAAGAATTGTACATTAACATGCTTTTCATTTTGACCATGGTTCTCTGCCCTACGTTTTCTTGGCCTTGAACTGCAAAAACAAATTTTTCACCAAATTAACTCTGAATTCCTATTGAAGAACAAATAGGATGTTAGCCAGTAGCTTTAAGTTGTACCAAGGATTTAAACCGACCAGAAGAAGAATGTTTGAAGTTGTGGGACTGCTCCATCTGCTACAGTCTGTATACAAAAAATGTAACAGGATATGTTTAGCCATAAATAACTTATTCATTTACTTATTTTAAAGAAATTCATAAATAAAAAAACACAGAAAATGATCCACTTGCAAATTATGACTAAATATGATGCTCAGTTTCTGTACCTAAACACTGGCATAAGAAACTATCACAATGATTATTTGCATTTCTGATTTGGAAAATGGAAACAGGATGATAAAAAAGTTCTTACCTCAGATCTCAATATATCAATTTTCACAGAAACGTTTACTGCCTGGTACTCTCCAGTTACCTACAAAATAAATGTTTTATGAGCAGCCTCTTCAGAATAAGCAGAAAGAAACTAGATACTCATTACCAACCCAAAACTCGAAGTTGAATAAGTCATGTGAAGAGCACAGGTGATAACGCAGACCCTACAAGGGAAAATGAACGTTCTCTTCAGCATCAAGCTAAATAAGTAAATATTAGTAATTGAACCATATAAGCTGTGAAAAAAAAAAACATGGAAATAGTCACTTAAAAGAAAGGGAATAACGAAAAAAGGAAACCAAAAATATTATGGTCGAATAAATAAATTAGGTTTCTTCAGTAGAACAAATATACGCAACATGATTACAAAGTTGAAACTCCTGCCAATACAGGTGGGGATGTCGATGTCATTTCACAAACAATTCAGCCTCTCATATCAAATAGATCTATAACAATTACAAATAACTATCAAATCAATTTTGAGGAAAAAAGAAGCTTAAAAAAGTTGAAGAGTCAAAGCTTAAGTTTCACAGGAATAAACAAATGTGTGTATGCATGTATATCTAGGAATAATGTAGGAAAAATTGATCTTGGATATGGACATCACTAAGATTTTCATACTCGATGAGCAATTCCTACCATGTTGTATATGAAAACATAAATGTTGGGAGTCTTTGGGCCCAATCTTTTCGCATTTGCTGCAAACACTTTAAAGGTTTTATGCAAACTTCAAAGTACATGAGAAAGTATTCCTGATGTGGAGTAGTTTTCCTTTCTCTCCCTTACCTCTAGCATTGGATATTCCACAATTTATGTTAAATTTAGTCAAAACATAAATGGGACAACAAAGAGTAGTACACCTCCACATTAGTACCTACCTTAAAGCTTGCACATTGCATCAAGCAAAAGGGACAGGTGAAGTCTTCAGTAACTGAATGTTTAAAAAAGAAGTACACATAATGATTAGTGTGTCAATCATGTTGAATTCAAGATACTTCTGCTGACGAAGATAAGTTCATATAAACAAAAATTTACAAACTTCAGGTTTACCATAGGCTTGAAGTCATTTACAACCAGTATAACCAAGGTATCTAAATGTTTAACCTCAAATGCGGAAAAACTAAATTATATATTTGTCCTAGGAGTGCATAGCACCATGCAGCAAACCAAACCATTTCAAATAAGAAACTAAACAATACATTTTCCTCTTAAAGAGAGAAAGAAGAGAAAAAAACGCATTCTATAGGATTTTTCATGCTTTGTTGACCTTCTTGTGGACACCCATTTTCCACTCTCATCAAGTTTTTCAACTTAAATCATCGTTATTCTACAGTCAACATCATGCTAAGTAGGGGCAGTTGATGATACCTTCAGTCTTTCGTAACGTGTTGTTGTAGTCCCTATAGTTGAATATTACAATCCCAGTCCTGAACCTAGACAATAGCATGCAGCCAAAAGTATTAATTGTCCTCTAAAAGTCAGCAACAAAAATGTTTTATTGAAGTCCTCACAGAGAAAATAGCATGCTTGTGTGTTTGTGTGTTTGTGCGTATGTGCCATGACAAAATGAAATAAATCAGAGCAATGAACACAAGTACTAAACATAATATTCATACATAAACACATACTTCCATATGCGTGTTTGTGTGTATTCAAAGATAGAACCGGTACCTCCTTTTGCGCCTTGCTTGGATTTTGTAATGCAAACATCTACGCAGAAATAAAGGCTACAACATAGAAAGCACTTGATTAGACTATAAAAACACAGACGGCACCATTTTAACAAGAGTACAGCAATGACCATTGAACACCTACAAATTCCCGAATGCATTTACATGAGTGTGCAAATAAAAATATAAGTATGGAAAACATAAACACAAATATTCCTTTTATCCCTAACCAAATACATGTCAAAAATAAGAAAAGAACAAAGGTGTCTGAATGTGCAATCATGATCAAACTTTGACAATCACGGCCGTTATCAAGCGGATTATCATGCATGAATGTTCAATTCTAACCGAAAACTAACACATGGCACGATGAAATAAATAAATAAAAAGTTGAGCTGGAACAAAATGCAAGAGAGTGAAAATATACATTGTGCAGAGCACGAGGGCGAAGGATATTGTAAAGCTCAACTGGCTTGCAGTATATCAAAAGACTCTCTTCGATTGCAACCGCCTCCTCTGCCGACAAATGCGCACAAGAATTTTGAAGGCACATCTTATATCCCTACTGCAAACAAAATAATCAAAAACAAACAACAGAAATCAAAATTCCGATTTCTAGTTTTCACAGAGATCTGCTACATATTGTAATTTGAGCTACAAAACTTTTTCAATTTTGGTTCGTTGAAATTAAAACATAAAATTATCAAGAAAAAATAAACACCAGTTCAACAGAAATAGCATATTTGTTCGGTGTGAGCTAAATAATAATAAGAGAAAGCAAAGTATAGCATACAAAAATGTAAAAAATAAAAAATACGTTCTATGGAGAGAAGAGAAGAGACAGGAGGCTCGCCTGTTAGAAGTTTTGGCCGGAAATTCGCCGGAGAAGAAAGAGTTTTTAGCCTTTAGCTTTCAGAGCGCAGGCGAGGAGGAGCTGTTAGAAGTTTGGTCCGTAAACGTTAGGATTTTTCTTTTTCTTTTTTCTTTTTTCTTAATAATTTTTTTGTCTGGTATGAAAATGAATCCGGAACGTTTTTGAAGTCTTGCTTTGGACTTTTTCGTGTTTGGTGCATTCTTTTCTTTATTATCCCTCGGTAAAGAAAAAGTTGAAGTATTATTTTAGTGGTTGATTACAATTTCAAGTTACATAAAAGTTGAAGTCATATACACCTTATTAGTATTAATGATGTAGATAAACTTTACACTATTTAATTTTTATAAAAAAAAATCCAAAAAATAACAGCTGGCCTTATTGAATTTAATTTTGATTATTAAATTACTTTGATGCTCTATTGAGTGTTTTGGATTTCTTTATGAAGTTTTGGGATTGGGCTTGTTTTAAGAAATCGATTGCAGTTTTGTAATTTATAGGAAATTCAAAGCCTATTTGTTATGTTGTAAATGGACTTTGGGTGTGTAAAGTCCATTTCATGTAGAATTTTTTTATAATTTGGGCCCTTGTGTTGGGTATAATTGCGAATCTCCCATCATTTTTCCCTCAACAAGCACAAAAAACTTGTCATGCAAATAGCATTGTTTTGTCATCCTCAATACAAATAGCACTATTTTGTGATTCTCAATTAATCACATTCCACCATATAAGATATTGAAAAATAGTGACAAAAAAATTTTTTCAAAATAATTAGATATTAGTGATTTGGTAGAAAAATTATTTATAATTATGAAAGCCAAGGGAAAAAAATGTGAAAAATTCTCATTTTTAAAATAACCTTTAAGATCATAAAATCTAAATTCAAAACATAAGATTTAGAAGACAATTCATTGTACTCTTCTTCAATTTATAATATCTCATAATTTAACTGAGCAGAAAGAATTACCTAAAATATCTTCTGAGAAGACCTTCTTTCTAGATCTAAATTGTCATTCTAAATCCTTCAAGTCAAGTGTCTCCCTTATTGGTTGAAGAAAACCGATAGCTAGAGCATATAATCGCTAAATCCCCGAAAGTTGTTCACAATTTGAGATCTTGAGATATAAAGTTATGTGATAGAGATCATTGAAAAGCCAAGCAAAATTGTGCTTCAACGGTGTAGGAGGCATAGATAGTACCAGAGTATGGAGTGGTCCAGTTTATGCTTCAAACCACACACCGAACCGATGTAGCATTACAAATCAAATTGCTTCGATTTAAACTTCAAAGTAGTAGTTTAAGCAAACCAAACTAATTCATATTTAGTGGTTGATTTGGTTCAGTTTGATTCAGTCATTTCCCTTCATAAGAAATTAACCAGATATATTAGAGTTTTTACATATACCAAAGGGAACTTTCATATGTAAGAAAACTTCTTATTTTTTAAGATGATGAAATTTTATGAGAGAAAAATGACGTCAAATTCAAATGGGTTAGAGCATCTCCAACCGATATGTCAAAAGTATCATATAGACATTTAACGGCTAGAAATAACATCTCACATAACTCCAACTGAATTGTCAAAGTTGATGTGGAATGAAGGCTGGAGGTTCAGCCTTTACTTTTGACATCCCAAAAGCAAGATGTCAAATGAATATTTTATTATTTTTTAAAGACAGTTGGCTGTTACTTTCATTTATTATTTTCCTTTTTTATTTTTTTCTTTATCTTGAATGATTTGATTGTTACAATAATTATTTATTTGACATATCGGGAGGAGTGTAAAACTGTGTAAAAATGTCAAATTGCCATATCAGCCATTAAATTTAAATTTGATGTTTGGTATTTGACATCTCCCTTAAAGATGCTCTTAGGGATTTTCATTTTCATTTTAAATTGTTGATATTACTATGGGAATGACACATAGATGGTGACAACCTATAAATGTCAAAAGATAAAAAAACCTGGTTTTGTTTGGATTAGGTGGTTTTGTAATAGGCAAAAAAATCGAATCAAACCAAATTAATTGCAGTTTGGTTTGGCTTGGATTGATAACGAAATAGTAGGGATAAGATTAAGGGCTAGTTTTGCGTTGTTGTGCTTTAAAAAAAAACTGCTTATGCTGTGCTGTGAAAAAAGCTACTAAGCGTTTGGTAAACTGTTTTTTAAAAACTGCTGTGAGTAGTCAAAGTGTTTAGTAAATTTTTATCAAAAGTGCTTTTAGCGTGTATAATAACCAAAAAGGACATGATGATGAAACTGTTTGCTATTTTCTTCATTCTTTTTCTACTTTTTTTTATATAAAAAACCAACTTCACTACATAAATTTTTTTCTTTTTTTAATTTACACTTTTTTTTTGTCAAAAACTTTAATCTACAATTAGCATACATATTTTACCATAAATTATAAATTACTATTGTAACAAAAGTAGTTCTAAATATTGTTATATTAATAATAACAATGTCTTTTGAGGGTTTCGAACATAACAAATATACAAAAATTGTTCAATTTTAAAATGCCTCAATAGATCACTACAATATAAAAGAAGCTAATTAGATGCATTCATTAAACTTGTAGCGATGCTATTTCTCAATGCATTCATTAGCTTCTTTCTTTTGTGAACAATAAATTCAGGTCCAAATCTGCTATTGCCCACACCATACATATATATATTCAAAAATTGTTTCTTTCATAAAACTTGAAGATTCAATAGTAATTACACAGTTTACCAATCTTGACTCCAACTATATCCATACAAAATACCATATCCATAAAATTAAACTATAATTAGAAATAGAGGAGCTACATGTGATTGCTCCTAAATTCTGCCCATTCTCATCAGGGGCGGAGCCACATTGGGACCAGTGTGGTCACGGGCCCCCACTCAATTTTTTTATATTTTAAAAATAATATATTGTTATGTATTTCTATATGTATATTATTTCAAATACTTTACGTTTTGATATGTACCTACAAGTGTTGTGACGGATCTATTAAGGCACAAGGAGGTGCTTCAAATTGCCCATTTGCTCAGTTGGTATTGGTGTACTCTAGGTGTACAGATTATCTTATTTCCATTTTCAACATTTAAGTAAATGTCTTTATCCTTTTACTTTCATTTATTTTTATATTACTCATTTTACTTAAGTTTACAATGTAAATAAGGAAGTACCCCATATTTGGATTCAAATAAAAATACTAGAAAATCAAATTCCCATCAAATCAAAATATGAAAAATCGGTTTCACAACCAATCTTGCCTTGTAACGGTCAATGGAACCATCAGCCTTATGCTTCAAAGTAAACACCCATCTGCACCCAACTGCCTTTTTCCCTTTTGGTAAAGGAACTAACTCCCAAGTAGCATTCTTGTTCAAGGCTTCCATCTCAACATGCATTGCATCTACCCAGTTTTGATCAGATAGAGCATCCTGCAACTTAGTTGGCACACATACACTAGATAATTGACACAAATATGATGCATGTATATCAGGAGAATATTGCACTTTAGGTAAACGATGAGTTGACATATAATGGTTAACGGGATATTTAGACTTGGCATGTATATCAGGAGAATATTGCACTTTAGGTTTCCCACGGGTAGTACGTGGGGGCAAAGAATAGGTAGGCACATCACTAGAAAGTACCTCATTATCACGACTTGATTGAGGCAATGGCAGGGCAGAGGGGGGTTTTGTATCAATTTCATCTATACGAGAGTCGCTAGTATCACTGTTATGTCCTTCTGAGAGACGCTCGAAAATTCCAAGAATATCATCTGGCGACCGATCGTGACATTCCTAGTGACTGGTCGTGACATTCCTGGCGACCGGTCGCGTCACTCGTATCGGTACTGTTGTCGCTCGTCGAGGCAAGTGACCGGTCGCTTTCTATGTGCGACCGGTCGTTTCCAAGCAGATTCATTAGTGACCGGTCGCTCACTTCTACGCCACCGGTCGTATCCAGACAGATTCGTTCGCGACCGGTCGTTTCATCCTCGCGACCGGTCGCTTCCTGTTCACCAGAAATTCCTTCTTCAGGTCCAAGATCTTCCATATTTTCCACTCCGAAACTCTTCAATTCACTCCCCCTCTCCCCCTGAATTGAAGAGGAGGGAGAAACATAATAGGATACTTCTTCATGAAAGGTGACATCCAAAGTGACATGTACCTTTTGAGTAGGCGGGTGATAACACTTATAACCCTTATGAGTAGTAGAATAACCAATGAAGACGCAACTGAGAGCACAAGGATCAAGTTTACTCCGTTGATGGGAGTAGACATGAACATACACAACACACCCAAACACCTTCGGAGGTAACTTAGAGACCGAAACCGGAGGAGTATGAGCACACAACACATCAAGTGGGGTCTTGAAATCAAGAACCCGACTAGGAGTACGGTTAATCAAGTAGGTGGCGGCCAAGACACCATGTCCCCAAAGATTATGAGGAACAGACATATCCAACATCAGAGAGCGAGCAACTTCAAGTAACTGACGATTCTTCCTTTCAGACACATCATTCTGTTGATGTGTGAATGGAGTGGTAGTTTGGTGAATGATATCTTGATCACGAAAGAACTGGGTCAAGGTATGATTCACATATTCACCGCCATTATCAGTCCGAAATACTTTACCACGAGCATGAAACTGAGTAGACACCATGGCACCAAAGTCAGGAAGAATAGAGGCAACATCATGTTTATTCTTCATCAAATGCACCCATGTTAAGCGAGTGCAGTCATCAATAAACGTAACAAACCAACGGAAACCATGAGAGAAGTCACACGAGCAGGACCCCAGACATCAGAATGTACTAATTCAAAAGGCAAAGCAGCTTTATTATTACTTAAGGGAAAAACAGTACGGTGGCTCTTGGCCATTACACAAGTCTCACATTTGAAACTAGACTCATCACACGAACTAAATAACGAAGGAAACAAATGTCTAAGATAACCAAACGACGGATGTCCTAAGCGACGATGCCATAACCAAAGTTGTTGCTTGTCTTTGACACTGCCACTTGGAGCTTTATTAGCGACACAATCACGAACTGCTGCAGCCGGCAATTGTAAGTAATACAACCCCCCTATCCGTTTACCATGCCCAATCTTCTCGTGAGTCCTGAGATCCTGGAAAAAACAATGGGTAAAATAGAAGGTAGCAGACGCGTTAAGTGTATCAAGTAAACGCCCAACAGATAACAAATTGCAATGAATATTGGTAACCAAGAGTGCATGAGACAGGGGTAAAGAAGGAGTGAGATGGATGGTACCTTGACCGGTAACTGGGGAAGGTAAACCATTAGCACTAGTAATATAGGGGTCACGAGGGTTATGCGATGATAGGCTTTTTAGTACCTGCGCAAACAGTGTTAAAACTCCTATAAAACTTGCAAGAATGACAAGGTTGTTGTAGTATAAATGATTCTCACAAGGTCGTTCTCCGCAGGGATTATTAAATAACTCGTTGCAAACCAAATTCTAATTAATTATTGTAAAAGAGAAAATTGAGATGTTTGATTTGAAGACCTTAAATTAAAACGAATTTAACTAATAAAAATAAGGCAATATGCAAAATTAAAGCTAAGAGCAAGAGAAACAGTTGTATTTTTAGAAATCAAATTAAGAAAGCACTAGGGATCCGCCGTCACCTTAACAATTCTATATAGTTCTCCCAATTACTTATGACCTATACATGCATATTTCGAAGGTTAGGTATTCCTAATATATGCCTACTTGGACCCCCAACATAGAGCGTATATCACACATGCAATCCGTCTGTGGTATTCAGATCAAATCTAAACATACATGACTCATTAAGTTCTGTGAAACCTTTTGAAAAACCATGCAACCCTTAAGACGTGGTATTCATCCTAAGTGAACTTGCACATATTAATCACAAGAAGCCTTCGTCAATTTTAGGGACCGACCTCCGACCAAAACTGCATCAAATTACTTTTCTAAACATCCTAATGGTGATCAAGCATCAAGACACTTAGATAGTTTAACCCAGTGATGAATAATTTGAAAACCTGCATGCATATAATCATAAGCAAATTGGACAGAACGACATATTCTTGCTAACGCTCGTGGCCTCACCCTAGCAAAAGAGAGTTAGTTACGCATGTTCATAATCAAAATAATCAAGTTCTTCATTAAAATAATAAAGATCGAAAACACCTTGAAGTAGAAGTTCTTCAAAAACCCTAGCAAAAGTCGCGTTCAAAACCCAAAAGAGAGAGACCTAAATTTGTTGTGAAAAAGAACTTAAATACTTCCTAAAACCTAGCTGCCCACAACCTGCTTTTCTATCCCCACAAGGAAACTAAATAAAATAAAATAATGACATGACATAAAATCCAAATTGGACTAGGAGAATCTGCCCCCAATCTGCCCAGCCACGTTTTGGCCTCAAATCTGCTCCAAATCCGGCCCAGTACAGCTCGTTTTAAAGATAAAAACGTTCTGAACACTTCTCCAGAAGGCCACGAATCCATCAGAGGTCATATCGGGCTCCAAAAACGCCATAAAAGCCCAAAACATCACTTTCCAGCACTGCACACTGCTCCTTTATTTTATCGCCAGAAAATAACCGCTTGATAGAAAAGTCTGAAATTTTGATACGATCAAGCCAAGTGACTCAGGAACGTCGTCCAACTGGAATTACTCCAAAATTCATCCATTTGATTATGTTTTGCTCCAGAAAAAGTCGAAAGTCCTATATTGGAAATATAATTCAAAGTATCAAAATTCTTCCAAAATATCAACCAAAATATACTAAGAATGGGGCTAAATATATAATATAAAATATGCCCATCATGCGACAACTCATCAAACATATTATCATTATAAGTCATATGATCAGAAGCACCAGTGTCAATTATCCAAGTAGTAGAACCCATACCTGGCATAGTATCAGAAGCACACAAATTTGCAGATGTAGTCGGAGGATGGGCCTCATCAGGAATCACAGTGTAAGTGGCCTTAGGGCCATACATACGAGCTTTGTAGTCAGCAAACCAATCAGGGTAACCATGCTCCTTAAAACACTTCTCAAAGTAATGATTCCCATTACAATGGCGACATTTAGGCGGACCTTCAAGAGAGCTAGGAGTAGAGCCAGAAGGACGAGACCCAGTAGAAGAACCAAATTTTCTGGACGGAGAGCGACCGGTCGCGTCGTGCTGGGCGACCGGTCGTTGACGAGCTGGGTCAACCTTGAGAGCTAGCGATCCTCCTCCAAGCATAGCGGACTGATGGGTGTCTTCCTCCATAACCATAGCATAGGCTTCGAGAGGAGGCGGGACAGGACTAAGAGCAAGAATACGGCTACGGACACCATCATACGGTGGATCAAGTCCGCCAAGAAAATCATAAACTCGATCGGCTTCAATCTCTTTCAGACGACGAGCCCCATCAGTAGAACAGCTAAACTCATGCGGACGCAGACAATCAATCTCTTGCCAGATAGTATGGAGTTTTTCATAGAACACTTTCACAGATTCACCATTCTGACCTGTAAGTATGGACTGCCGTCGGAGTTGAAACAAACGAGAACTATTCTGAGTCACAGTATAGGTCTTCCGAGCAGCCTCCCATATATCAAAAGCAGTATCACCATGTTCAAACAAGACACGAACTGGTTTAGTCATGGAATTGAGAAGCCATGACTGCACCAGACAATTATCTTCTTCACATTCGGCATAGGCATCGGAATCTAGAGACGGAGCAGGCTTCTTCCCATTGATCCAACTTGCCATACGACGACTAGTAATCGTAATACGCGCACCACGAGACCAAGAGGCATAATTGGAGCCATCCAGTTTGTCAGAAGTAATCGGGGTAGGGTAATCACCCGATGGACGTGCCTCCTTCTGTGTAGACACACTAGTACCAACCACAACCTTGGAATCATCACCCATGATAGCAGCGGAAACAAACACAACACGAAGCACAAACACAGCACAAGCACATGCACAAGAACCCTAAAAGAAATTAGGGCACACAGTAGAACACGGGTGGGCACAACACACACAGGTCACCAGAAAGTCGGCTCTGATGCCAAGTCAAACAATATGGTAGAATATTTTCAGATATATTTCATTCTCCGAAAGGAGGTATTTATAATACAAGGTTACAAACCCTAGTAGGGTTTAATTAGGAAATAGGTGGAATCCTAATTACATAATATCTATACAAAAGGAAAAATAAATAAAACCCAAATAGAATAGGATATACTCGCCAACAGGTACATGGGCAGGCCGAAGGCAACAAGAGAGGCCCAAACAAGCATCTTCCGCAATCGGCGTGGCTATAATGAGGGGCTTTTAAGCGGGGTTTAAGTAGTCTTTAGAGTTTGATTAGTCTTATTGTACAAGCAATCAATCATACAAAAAGCATGCCTGCCTTTGACTGACTCTAGCTCTATGAGCATCAAAATAAAATTGAGAGGGGAACATGCATGCCTATTTAATTAATTCTCAATGATCAGGTTAAATACATATTATTAATATTGTAATTTAATTAATTAAAACCAGCATCTCCTTCTATAAATAAAGACCAACCACACCCCAAAAATAAACCATCGCCTGAGTAATTGGGATATCATAATCATCCTTCTACATTTCCAGCTCTTGTTCACCTTCGTTTTCATGATCATGCTTCACCACTTCTGCCTCTTCACCATCGTCTCATGACAATATATGATTTTTTTTATTTTATATACTAATAAAATTTAAGAGTTTAATGTAAGATCTCACATCGACCAACGGAGAGGGGGTGATGTGCCTTATATGTACATGCCCGCATCCATCTAGGACGAAGCCTTTTGGGAGCTCACTGGCTTCGGAGTCATGGGAACTTCCGAAGTTAAGCAAGTGGGGGCTAGAGCAATCCCATGATAGGTGACCCACTAGGAAGTTGCTCGTGAGCTCCCAAAAACAAAACCGTGAGGGCAGAGAGGGGGGCCCAAATCGGATAATATCGTGCTACGGCGGAGCCGATCCCGAGATGTGACAATTTGGTATCAGAGCCACTCTGCTATGTGGTGCGAGTGTGCCGACGATGACGTCAGGCCCCTAAGGGAGGTGGATTGTAGGATCCCACATTGACCAACGGAGAGGGGGTGATGTGTCTTATATGTACATACCTACATCCATCTAGCACGAGGCTTTTTGGGAGTTCACTGGCTTCGGAGTCATGGGAACTCCGAAGTTAAGCGAGTGAGGGCTAGAGCAATCCCAGGATGGGTGACCCACTGGGAAGTTACTCGTGAGCTCCCAAAAACAAAACCGTGAGGGCAGAGAGGGGGGCCCAAAGTGGACAATATTGTGCTACGACGGAGCCGATCGCGGGATGTGACATTTAATGATTTAAGTATTGGAGTGAACAAAAAAAAGTGTGGGGTTTGAATAGAAAAACTCTTTTATTTTTTATTTTTTCTGCTGGGTGTGTATTTAGGGGTAGTTTAGGAAGATAGTGGGGTTTTCTTAGAAATTGTGAAAATTTGAATTAGAAGTTGGGGTGAACTTAGAACATGGGGTGAACAAAGAGAAATGCGGGGTTTAAATAGAAAATCTCAATTTTTTAAAGTAGCTTTTAAAAGCTAGGTTGTGAGGGATTTTAAAAAACAAGGGTCATTGACAACAACTTTTTTAAAAGCCCAATTCCTCATGTTTACCAAACACTCAAACTACCATAACTTTTTTTATTAAAGCTGCTTTTTGAAAAATTTAAGCAACCCCAAACGCCACCTAAATGTCTAACTTAGTTTTTCTCTTTCTTTTTTTTTATGTGAAGAAATGGGGCTAACACCCAATAGAGAAACTAAACAATAACTTGAGGCCTACAGACTCCAAGTAAATCTTCACTAAGAAAAGACCTAATATTATCAAGAGGATCATAGAAGGTTGACAGACCCAACTCAAAACATGAACCCGATTAAGCTAATCTATCTGCCACCATATTGCATTCATGATATACATGATGAATATATAGAACAAACCCACCTTCTGTTTATATAGTCTTGGCATCCCCACAACATAGCAGCAAGTTCTTCCACATCTTTATTAAGCATTTGTGCCACAATCGCTGAGTTAGACTCAAGCACAACTGCATTGCAACCCATATCCCAAGCAATTTTCAATCCAAGATAGACGCCCCATAACTCTGCTTCCAAGACTTGTCCGACCCCAAGACTAACAGCAAAGCCTCTAATCCACTGCCCAGAACTATCTCTTAGTACACCCCCAACAGCAATGCGTCCATCCTCACCTTTTCTGCACCTTTTCTCCAGTAATATTATTATTGCACTTAAAAGTGTGAAAAATGAAGAAAGAGAGCAAAAACTTTAAGAAAGTCACACCAAGATGCCAAGCTGAAGAGAAGTAGATTTGTAACAAATTGGTCAAGGCAGTACTGCCATGTTAATTTTCCCGGTGAAAAAAACAGTCCTAAATTTAAACCTTAAATTAATTTAAAGTGCAGTAATTTGTTTAGTTTAACAAGTGTAGAGTGAGCTATGCTTTTGTTACAGTTGATTAGTACTACGATTGCTTTTGTCTTTCGAAAGGCCAATAAAGCGATTCATAGATAAATTAACTCGTTATGCTTTATCCTTGCATCCATGTGGTATGGGAATTCTACTGATACCATCTAAGTAATGAAGAGGGTAGAGTCATGAGTTACGACTAGAATAGATCAAGAGTGCTTGATCCATTTCTACGTAACAAAAACAAATCAGGTTAGTGAGAAAAACTTATATAACAATCAGGTTTAGAATATTTTCCTTTGTTAGTTGGCCCGTTGGCGGAAAGGACATCATATGATGCATTCATTGTTTGCCTAACACGGCTCTGATGTTAGTGGTTAAACAATTGCCCAATTGGACGGCTCACAGATTCCATTTTCTCTCTACTTTGTTTTGTTGGAATCTTAGTTATCTCCAATAGAATCGCATGTTTTTCCACTAAAAGACAGCCTCGTTATAAATCCTAGGCAACAAATGATACTATAAGCCAACATTGAATCTCCTTGAAAACTACAATCAACTTCAATTTTATCACACTTAACAAAGCACACTATATGGCTATACAAAATGAATCATTTATATACATGAAGTTTCTGGTTCAAATTAATACTGAATTGAGCAAAGGAAATTGCAAACCCTAATCTTTGAGACTTTGGCATGGCTCTACAAATTGAAGACCAATATGTTGAGTCACTTTCCTCCATGGGGCACAATCTAAGTGTCAAGAATTTCATTTGGTCCACAGAAGAATGGCCAGAAATTAACCATGATGACTTTGCAGATGCAGATGACATCCCTGTCATAAGTCTCCAAGGGGTTTTAGATGGGAGGAAAAACCCTAACTATGACAAGGTTTGCCAAGTCATGGTGAAGGCTTGTGAGAAGTGGGGGTTCTTCAAGCTAGTGGATCATGGGGTTGCTTTGGAGACGATAGAGAGTTTCATGGGGAGTTTAAATGGGCTTTTTGATCTTCCAATGGAGCAGAAGTTGAAGGGTGTTAGATCAGCTAGCTTACCACTGGGTTACTGTGCCACAAATCCTGATTATGGAAAAAATTTGCCTTGGGCAGAGATCTTGCAATTGCTCCAGTCCCCACAACAGGTAGTTGGATTTGCTACGAAGGTTTTTGGTGATCAACATCAGCCATTTAGGTAAGAATTTCATATCCTCTAAATACTTCAATTCCTGGTCACTGATTTTAGAACCATATTTATTGATGCTTCGGGATATTCCTGGCATGTGACAATACTAAGTGACACAATATACTCTAATTGGAAAATGATGTGTTTAAATTTTATGACAATCTTATATTTTCTACATGTCATCTTTCAAATGGGTTGTTTTGTCGTTAAACATTGTGTAGCAAGAAATATGGTTTTATTTTATTTATTTAACCCATCATATGGTTTTATTCATTGTGGTCAAATAGTTTTATTCATTGATCATAGTATAAAACTAATTCTAATCTTTGGAATATATGCATCAGCAAGGCCATGATTGACTACCTGAATGCATTAGACAATCTAGGAATGACCATTTTCGAGATGCTAGCTCATGGACTGGACCTTCCAGACGACTTTTTTAAAAAGCACTTTGAAGAGAAAGAGGCTACCATGATCAGGGTCAACAGATATCCACCTTGTCCTCTCCCGGAAAAATGTCTTGGGCTTGGGAGCCATTCAGACCCTCACACCTTAACCATATTGCTGCAAGATGATGTTGGTGGGCTTCAAGTTCTGATGGGTAACAACAAATGGATTGGTATCCGCCCTGTTCAAAATTCTTTCATCATCAATATTGGTGACACCCTTGAAGTAATTTCTCTCTCATATGCAATTGTGTATCATATACTTTGATTTAGTTTAAATACTATTGTTTTGTTGCCGATCGAACAAATGTTTATATTGCCAAATTGTGAATCTAGACCACACATTTTAATAGGTTTCAACATAACAAATGGTTCAAATTCACAGTTTGGTAGGAGGAAATTTCATTTCGTTTATAAATTTGTTTTCATTGCTGGCAGGCTTGGACTAATGGGAGGCTGCGGAGTGTAGTGCACAGAGCAGTGGTTAACAAGGAGAAGAATAGGCTATCAGCAGCATATTTCATGAGCCCTGGTAACTCTGCTCTCATTGAGTGCCCTCCTGAGCTAATGGACCCAAAAACCAACCCTAAAAAGTATCAGCCCTTCACTTGGGGAGATTTCAAAAAGGAACTTTTGGTACAAAAGAGGGTTGTTGGTAAAACTGCTCTAGAAAGATATCTAATATCTAAATGAAGAGCATATGTACTTCTAAGATTAATGCTAGAAAGTATCAAACTTTCATATTGTAAACCACTTCTCCAATAAAGATGGAATATTACCTATACAAATGGCCTCGCCTCCGTTACAAATATGGGTGCAACATAACCTAAAATTGTACGACGAATATCATTCTCGTTACGAATATCATTTTCAGTAATATGAAGCTTTTCCTAAATAATGTTTGTCAACGCAAAGTCAAAGCATGGAACTTTCAAAATTCTCATCAAAGATCAACATATATGACGCCAAACGGAAGTCTGTTTAATTAGCCAACAACTATGGAAGACTCACATACATGCAGAATAGATCTGTCAATTGTATGACTAAAACAGGAGATATATTATATATAAGGTCTTCTTCTTATATATTATATATAGACATTGTGGAATGTTCATCTTACAAATTAAAATCGTCAAACTTATCAACCAAATTATAATTAAAGACTAAGAATGATGAGGAATTTGGACCCTCAACCGCTTGGCTTGTACAAGTAATATAACGACTATAAATTTAATTGAGACTAGGTTTTGGTTACTGGGTTACAGCTAAGTTCTGCAGAGTGGATAGAACAATTCAACAGAGAAATAAACCTAGAATTAATTACATGACTTGGCCAAGTTGCTATGAACACTCAGCAAAACCTAGAATCCATTATTGTCTTGTTTCTTGCAGTACTGACCAAAACTGTGTCGGTTCAAATTCAATTAGCCATCATAAAAGAAAAGGAAGACTTTTATTGTTGTCCATACGTTTAACTCAAATGAACACATATTTTCCAGCTATAATCCAGTTACATGTGTATAACATTTGGGACACTTGCAAGTCTTTTTCTTTTACTCTCTCCATTTCATCAGCTTTTGACAATGTCAATATGTTCTGACACATACTTCATCTTTTCAACTGTTCTCACGAAGATAGTATGTGCATAACGAAAAGCTATAGTTTGTATTCGATATGCTACGTGATTGACGTGTACTCCCTATTATATGTTGATTTAAGTGTTAAGTTTCTGAAAAACGGGCCAATATCTCACCACTAGCAACACCGATATTGTTCTCAACTTAACCATTTACAAAGTCCAGTAAGTTTTATCACAAAATGCTTCAATGCTATTAGAAATGGAACCACTTATTATAAGTTGTATTTTATTTAGTCAATCATCCGATGTAAGACTTATATTCTTCAATATTAAATACATATACACGTAATAATATAAGTGAAACGTTGCCACATAGAACGGGATACCATGTGTGTGGTGCAACCATGGTCTTAAATATCGATAATATCCCCGATATTATCCCGATAATATCTGATTTTTGGGGGTCCGATATTTTAACAACTAACCATATAGTTATCGTCAATATATCGATATTATCCCGATTCCCGATAATATCGGAAAGATATTTTCAACACTTTTATGAATGATTTGGTCAATATATCGAGATATTATCGATAATATCCCGATATGAAACTCAAAAAATGTAGAGAACTGAAGTAGCTCATTGAACTGATTTGGGCACTCTACGGAAAGCATGTCTCCTAGAGTAATACAAAAGTAGCTCATTGAGCTAATAAACAAAGCATGTCTAGCCGACAGAATGCTCACATGCTTTTACAAAATGGATAAAATATAAAACTTAGCTTTGGATTCCTGGCTTGGTTTACAAAATGGATAAAATATAAAACTCACCAACGTTTTTTCAACTTACATTACTTACCCTACCATTCAACCACTCACCTGCTTTTACTTACCCTACCATGGCAGTAGGCAGGCAGGACCAGGAATTGGTGTCATAGGGAAGAACTATACTCGTAGAGAAAGAGGCAAGGGGACATTGTCAAGTCAAGAAGATGACTCCTTATCTATAACTTCGGACTCTGTTGGAGTAGGAAGTAGTAACTATGGTTATACTCATAACCAACCATTTTCCTACCCTTCATATCCCATTCCTGTTGGGATGGAATCAAGTGACACATGGAAAGAATCCGAGACTCAATCTTCAAATGATTTTGCTTATGGAGAACGTCAACCAATCTCGGATCCATATGGGTGGCATGTTAACAATTACATGGAAAACTATTTTGGGGATTTATCATTTGATGACTACTCTTCAAAATATACTTACTCTACACATAGAGATGATGAAGATAGTGAAAATTTTGAACCTCATAGGAACTCTATGTGGTACTAAGTCACTCATGTATCTTACCATGCAATGTATAAAGTGTAAAATATTGTAGTAATTCATTATATATAAATGATTATGGTGTGTTTAATCTTCTTTCATTAATTACTACATATTTCTACACTTACGGTGTTTGCCAGCTCGCTATATAATCAACTTAAATCAATTAAATCCATCATGCAATGTATTTCCTTCCAATTTTTTGTGATAAACTAATAGATAATTGACTAAATAAACATCCTACAAAGTTTCAATAAAAATTTCCAAGTTTTTCTTACAATTTCCGTGGTTTTTATTCAATTTTTTCCGATACCGATAATATCCCGATATTTCCTGCGATATTTCCGTGTTTTTTGACTTTCGATACTTCCGATACCTCCGATATTTAAGACCATGGGTGCAACAGATACGCACGATAGTTTTCCGTCCTGCAATACCTAACTATTATGTGATGTGACTATCGTTGTATGCAAAGAAATTTCGTTCGTGGGTTCGGGTTGTTTTCTTTTCTTGAATTGTTTCTATTCTTAAATAAGGAAATGATTTATCAAACTTCAATGTCTTATTGCTTTTTATGAAATATATGGTCAACAAAGTTTATATGCACATCACACGTGTGCTTTCTATTGAATAATTGGTTAGCTTAGACATTTATATTTGAACAGCCAAAATTTTGGTTCGAAGTGAAAGTCTAGTTTAACAAATCAAATTGTCTTGCTTTGAAACTTTAACGTAACCTTGACTCTCCATTTTAACAAATTATGTCAAAAGCCTCTCTCTTTGAAGAGAATGGATTTGACAGAATTTTTGTGCAACTCGTTGAAGAAAGCACACACATGCATGAGATTGTACGTTAAAGTTTGATATGGCCGTTGGGCTCAACACTTGAAGCCTTGCTCTGATACCATGAAAAAAGTTAAGGTTCCCCACTCCAAAATCAATTGACAATTGGAGGAGTAACCCAACTCCTTATAAGCTCAAGCTAGGTCCCTTAATTTTTCGATGTGGGACAAACACTCTCAACACTCTTATGGATAAGATATTATTAGGTTTCCTTTGTGTAAGGTTTTGGTCAATAACTAAGGATGTTTCTTCGAATGTTGCTCTAGCTACAAATAAAAATTAACCTGCCCAACATGAAAAGTAAGTACAAGAAGAAACACAAAGTAGTTTTGTTTGTCAACTTGGCAACAACATGTTGAAGTTGGAGAAACATATATAACTTTACTTTACCCAGTCACACAAGCCCTTCTTAGTCTCAGAAAGACGTAGATTCCTTTCAGAAGTCATTGGTTTGCACGATGATCGAATTAGTCAAATTAAAAAACACGTGGATGAAAATTTGAAAACAGAGCAAAACATGGGAAGCAAATTTATATTTCAACCTTCCTTTTCTACTAAGCACGCCCAGATCAATGAGAAATGACAAAATAGTACGGTAGTACGACCACGTGATACAGCTTGTGCACATGGATTCCAACCCAGTTAAACAAATTTTTGGTGCTAATTTTTATGAAATTCACCTTAATTAATGGAAATTGCTACACTCTAACACCTTCCAAGATAAAGTCAGTCAGTTAGTTACCCACGCATAATAAATAGGAAAAAGTTTATATAACGCAGCCACCAGAAAATCTCTAAGTCCACCCTTAATTGTAACTTTCTTTCTTCTTTTTACCAACTAAAGTTGCTTTTCCGTTCCATCACGAATGGATCGAAATTTTGACCTATCCTAATTCTAAAAATTTTCTTTTCAATATGTAATATCGAATACGATTTATGTTTCATGTATATTTGTAAAAATTATATATCTGTCATGCATGCTGGAGTTGTAAATTTGGTTTTTGTAACTTGTTGAGAATACCGGTTGAGCTAAACCTACAACTCGTGCTCAAGTCAAATTTTGATGGAGTTGGTACCTAACCTAATTTCAAAACTCATACTCCAGTCGTTTGCTCTTTCAAATGCTAGTTCAAAATTCGAACTGGGTTAGGCATGTTAAGAATGAGCCCTCCTAAATTGCGCCCTAGTTTATAAATCAAAAAGTTCAACAAGAAAATTAATATTCAAAGAAGAAGGTCGAGATCAAGCAAAAATCCAGGGTTGTCACCAAATTGAATATAAATAAATAAGAGAGAAGTAAACCTTATGTTTGGTGAAAGTGGACATCCATTGTCTCTTTGTCAGACCCAAAAAAGAGAAAATTGACCTGGACATTCTCAAATCCATGTTTCAAAGTGAAAACGCAGTTCTCTCACATTATCATGTGTATTAAAAATCATGATTAATTAGTCTAACTTCTCAGTCCTACATATATTTTCTTTTAATTTTCCGCAAAGAAACCCTCTGGAGGAGCTAGGTCAAGGAACTTATAATTCTGTATAAAAACAAATTAAACCTCAAGGGGAGGCGCACAAAGCACCTTCGGATTTCACATTCACTTAAATACTTATTCAGATTCGGTTGTTGGGGGTGCATATATGGGTTACGCTAGTTGACCAAGGTACTGTGTCTGACCCTTTACACCCGAGTTGAATTCATCTCCCCAAACATTAGAATAGTTAATATCGCTTTGCTAAAATTAAAAAAAAAATAGTTTGGTTGTTTGGTGTTCCTCCATTGCTACAATTCTCTCATCTCTCTCACGTGTGGTTTATTCTTATGCATTGCTTAATCCATATTTGCACACTTAATTAAGTTATTTTATTGGGCTTTTCTTCTGTTTGATTAATTTAAGATACAAAACATATATCTGTGTCACTTTTGTCTGTCCCTCTCGGGCACATTAGGGCTGCATTCGTCAATGTGTCCGGTGTCACTTTCAATCTTTGATGCACCAATAAAACTATATGTTTGGTACAAAGAATGAAAAACACACCCCCACCGGCCACCAAAGAGGTTTTCTTTATTCCCAAAAAAGTTAGAAGGATGGGAAATATGGGGAATATATTGAAGGGAGAAGCGTGATCATCTTTTATGTTATTTTTGACCAAAAAAGAAAAATCTTTTATGAATAGACTATTCATACCGCGTATGTTTTGGGATAAGTATTGAAATATATTTGGCATGTCAAACTCGACTTATGGTTGCTTGATACAAACTCAAATTACTTATACATTACTCGTATCATTAGGTTAATCATCGTTATATTATTGATACTTCGATCTTATGGTTCTCAATAGAAGATCATGGTATGAGCCATGGCATTACAGACGCACTACCAGAAAAGGTACCACATACCGAAAGGGTAATAACGACCCTCAATTGGGGTACAACGGTGACACTTACCCAATAGAAGATCGTGGTATGAGCCATGGCATGATCAACCATCATGATGATCATGGCCACACCTTAATAAATATATTTAACAAACTAAACCTATGGCATTAAAAAAATAATAATTCTAATTAGGGATAGTTTAGCAAAAGGAAGTTCATTAAAAGATGATTAGTGTAAATAGAAAAAGAAAAATTCATGATGTATTTAAAAACTCTTTTATATATATAAATAAAAAATAAAAAATCAAAGTCGGGAGAATGTATTAAAGAAGCCAAAAGGCAGATGCACCACCGGAAAATGTACCACATACCCAAAGGGTAATAACGACCCTCAATTGGGGTACAACGGTGTCACCAAGGGCGGACCTAAGCTTAGGCTGGAGTGGGCTCCAACCTAGGGGAAGATTTATAAAGTATTGAAGATGGTTTAAATGTTATAAGTTTCATTTCTACTCTAATAAATATTAGCCCACTCCTAAAACATATAGGAAATAATAACATCAATCCAAATCTATATAAATTCGCCGGAAAAATCATTGTAAGTGCTTCAAATTGCCCCTTTGCTCAACTGGTGTGCAGATTACCTTATTTCCATTTTCAACATTTAAGTAAATGTCTTTGTCCTTTTACTTTCATTTATTTTTATATTACTCCATTTACTTAAGTTTACAATGTAAATAAGGAAGTACCCCCTATTTGGATTCAAATAAAAATACTGGAAAAATCAAATTCTCACCAAATCAAAATATGAAAAATCGGTTTTAGTGCAAAATACGATTTAGGCTAAAAATGATGGCTCAGTAGGTCAATATATACTTCATATTAAAATCCCATAAAATCAAGTTTTCTTATTTGATGTGTAAGGAATAAAAGCCGTCAAAAATTATCTTGAGAAAATGAGTACTCCGAAAAACCATTTTTCATACTTAGTCAATATTGCACCTCCGCTAAAAAACTTATGGGTCCGCCAGTGGCTACACCTACAAAGAGCAAACATAAAAAAATTTCTTCTAACCACCCAAAACGCCATATTTGAATCTTGAGAGCCTAGAGGAAATAGCTCTCCTCCTCTAAAAAATTTACCAACCTATCCTCAATAGGTTCTTCAATCTTGGTAAGTTTTTTTATTTTATATATATTGAATTTCCAATTTTAATTGTTGTTGTTAAGTTTTTATGATTTAGGGTTAGGGTGAAAACGTTTAGAGACTGTTGATATATATTTTATTTTTGCAACTTGAATTATTAATTAGCATATATGATTTTTTAAAGTTGGACAATGTATTTGATTTGGTATTTATTTATATTTTGTACTTTTTTATGTTATATTTGCTTGTAATGTGGCCATGTTTGATTTATAAAATTTTATTTACATTTTTGTTTCAAGAGAAAAAAAAAAGGTTTATAATATATCTCCTCTATAAAAATATATATATATATATATATATATTTAGCCTACCCCTATAAAAATTCATGGGTCCGCCATTTGGTGACACTTACCCAAAAGGTAACAACAACCCACTAAGAGCGACTCCAGCGGTGCGCCCAAGCCTTTGTCTGGGGGGAGGGGGGGGGTTTGGACCAAAATCTTGTTTCCAGCGGCAAGGGCTTGCCCTGGTAGGAGATGGGGCCCACGAACCCAGGCTAGCCCTTAGGCAAGATCTGCCTTAGTTCCAACCCCAGTTTGCTGACGTCATTGATGATGTCAGCAATAAAAAAAATTGAAAAAAATCTACAAAAAAATGTGAAAAAAATTCGAATAATTATTTAAAAATTCACCAAAAAGTTCTGAACTGTTTTTCTATAAATACCTGCCATTCTTCTTCATTTTCAACACAAAATCCTCTTATAATTTCTTCTCCTTCTATTATTTTTCATTTTCTACACAATTTTCAACACATTCAATACATCAAACAAAATATAATTACAAGAAATCTTATCCGAAATATTCTCAAAGTTAATTCTTTATGATTTAAAAACAAAATATTATCCGAATTAATTATTGAGGTAAAAAAATTTGTGAAAAAAACAAAAAAGTGAATAGTAATTGCCCTTAGGCATGGCAACGGGTGGAAACACAAAATACTATTTGTAAGGGCAACTACTATTCACGTGAATAGTGGCTGCCTTAGCTCCCCCTTGCCATGGCAAAGGGCAAATGGGTGGAGTTGCTCTAATAGATTACAACCACAGCGGAAGGATCCGTCGGCAACACATTTTTATTTCCTTGTTTCAGTCCTCTTAACCTTTTATCAATTGGACTGACTGAAAGTTGTGATTCCCTGTCGATGTACTCTGACCCCTCCACTTCGAAAAAGCACCTTTCATTATTCTTCCTTTTCTTCCACCTCCTTTCGATCTCTACTCGTAACTCAGTTAGTTTAAGTTGGATTCTACTTTTGGAGCAGGAAGCACTTTTCATCTTTATACTGCTGGGTCGGTAGTGTATCTTCGTTGAATATATAATAAAAGGAACTCCTTCTCCATTTCCATGTCTTCTTAATTTGTCACTAAATTAAGATATTCCACAAATTCCCCTTATTTCTAAAACAAATATATTACTGGTAAGATCAAACCTATCACTCCTACATTCATCATAGTTAATGTGAGAATGTGAAGAAATGTTTCGAGAAAGCTAACACAAGGATTTTCAAGGAGTTGAACTACTCTCTTTATTGTCAATTGGTTTTGGGGGTGAAACCTCAATATCTTTCATGGTATTTGAGATAGGTTCAATACATGTGAGGCCCAATAGCCACATGTATTCAACATCACCCAATACGATGTCACACAATATGAGTTGTTCACGTGTTAAGCTTGAAATGTAGCCACACATGTATGAACTGTCGTATGAGAAGCACATTAGAAAGTTGAGAATTGTTAATTGGTTTTACTATTTAAATGATGACGACCATGTAAATTAGAAAAGGAAAAATATATATTATAAATATATGTAGGTGTACTTTCATACACTACCATTAATATTTCTTTGTTTAAGTCCTTTTAAATTCCCAACGACAAAAAATGGTGATTCCATGTTGATGTACTCTGACTGACCCCTCTACTTTTGTCCTCCACCAAACAAAAGGGCATCTAAAATCTTCAATGATCTACCCTGGTGTTGGTAATATATATCACAGAAAGAAAGAAAACAAAAATAGATGGTCTTATGAGCTACAAACCCTAGGGATAATAATTTAGCAACAAAGAAAACCAATAAACTTTTATATATCCTTATTTCAGTCCTGTTAACTTTTCTTATTTGGACTCGCAGAAAAAGAAGATGATTCTTTGTTGATGCACTCTCGCCCAATGGCCACCAAACAAAAGAGAGTTTGGTCTCTACTGATAGAGAGAGAGAGAGTAGGGAGCCACTTTTTTCAACTTTAAAATTACGGCTGGTCGTCTATGGACTCTCTATATATAGGAAACCTATAGCTTTTTCCATTTCCAGGCCACTTCATTTGTCACTAAATTAGTTTGGTAATTAACAAATTAATATTAAAACCATGCCCTAAGCATGCAGCACGTTGTACACGACCCAATATATTAAGGAAAAAACTCGGTAATTAGGCAAGGCCACAAGGCAAACATGCTTCATATTTTAGAATAATATATGGATCACTTTTTAAAACACGGAATGGATTTTCAGAGTTGAAATCTCACATATCCCACTAGTGTCCACTACAGTGATTAAAGATGTGGATTAGCCATATTTTTGTGTGTGTGCCTTTCCAATCGCCATCATTATTTGGAGTGATGGAGTGAGAAAGTGAAAGGCAAATTTCTTTTCCCTACTCTACTCATCACAAAAGGCTTTTTACAAAGAGTCAACTCCTAACATGTGAGAAATGCATGCCCCCCTAAATAGTTTGCCACCACAAATCTCAGGACCGCGTGAGGAAGGTACGTGGACGGTGGACGGTGCACTATGCATTCAATTATTTCATGCATTTCAGATCAGTTTACTCATGCATTTAAAATCTTGTGCTCGAATCACACGTCTCTCTCAATATTACTTGTATGATATAAAATTTCAATGTACTTATCTTAAAACGATCTATGTGCATACTTGTTAAATTGCTACGAAATTAAGATTTGCAAACCTAGCTAATATCAAAGTTGCCCAGTCAAAATATTAGGAATACACTTGGTTTTGGTTCCGTCCCTTTCAAGATATAGAGCCAAATCATGAGCATTTCAAGGAACATGGTATCCCACAAGGCAAGACGCTACATCAATATAGGTTATTTAGTCGTCATAGTCCTTTAATTTAAATTCAATTTGTATTTGGTCCTGCTGTCAAATTTGTTAAATTTAGGGGTGAAATTGTTACCTCATCACGCTACCACTCCCACCACCACTTTGTACCCATTTCCACCACCATAAGAACAAAAAAAAACAAAGAACAAAACCCAGTTGCCTTCTTTTGAATTTTTTTTTTATTTGCACCCATCAAACATCCAAGTTCACTCCAATATTTTTTTTCAAAACATTAAAATCCAACTATGCCTTTCATAATAAATTAAAAATTAAAAATAAATAAAAATTTCCACACAAACCTACCCCCAAATTCCCATGGTTTATCTCTCTCCTCCAATCCTCTCAATCTTGACCATATGAACTGAAAAATAAAGAGAAAGCAAGAAAATGAACGTAAAAAATACAGTTTTGCCTATTAGAAAGAACATAAAAATATTATTTTGCCCCTAATTTGACCCCAAAAAAACGTAACGCATGACCAATACTGCTAACGAAAATAGGGTTCAAGGACTACAACAACCATTTTGCATATTCGATGGCTAAAATGCAAATCGAGTCTAAGTTTAGGAACTATGGCAACTAAAATGCCATATTTTTTTGGACTCTAAGAGGTTATTAGACATCTAATGTAAAAGCATGAGCAAACTAGCATGTGGGGTGGCACCACAATGGAAAAGTAGACCCAATATAATACTCCCCCTCCCCATCCCTTGCGAATGATTTTTTTTTTTTTAATAAAAAAAACATGAGGTAATTTGGACTGTTTGAATAAATAAAGAGGAAAATACAACTTTGCCCTCAAAATTATACCCCATCCCTTGAAGAAGGTACTCAAGTTCTCACAAACTTGTCATAAATTTTATTCCAAATATCCTATTTAAATTCATTAGTTTTGTGTCTAAATAAAAACATTATGGAAATGTACTCTTTTTATATATTAAATTTGCATAATATGTAGGTATAGTTTACGACCGGCTGCTTTCGTATGATCGATGTAGGCAGTCTCACATAGCGGCGTCGTTAAATAATTCTGTTGAAAAGAGGAGAATACTCGGACAAAAACGGGTTAGGTCGTTAGTTTAGGCCATATATAGCATCCCTCGAAAATATTCACTTATAATAGGTCATTGTGTGGTCTATATATTAGTTTTTGCCCAAAATTATATGAGCTGATTGAAGCAATCAGAAGAAGTTGAAGGGACCCATTAGTGGGGCTCAACTATGTTGTGTAGTGTGTCTCATAATTGAACTTTTAGCGTGGATCCTTATTCACCGTTGGATTAGATTTAACGGCTGATGATCGCTAAATTCCCTGGTTACAAGGTGAACGAGACTATTGAATTATATATGCCACAAATCACAGTCTGATATATGTGTAAAAACTTATTTTTTTCAGTGATTTAAAAAAATTATTTTTACATATGTATCAAATTATAATTTATCTGTAATCACTTTTGTACTTCAAGAGAAAAAAAACAAGAGGATAGAATTACTTACCCAAAAAAGGAAGATATGAATCTGGTGGGGTATTATCATGGACGGTAGTTGGTAGACACTCATTAATACCACATTATTGGACCAAATAGTAGCCATGTATTAAAGTATAAAGGCCAAACATTTTCTCCTACTTCTTTTTGTTGCTAATAATGACCGTTAAATTCCCTAATGACAAGGTGAACGAGACTACTGAATTATATATGCCATAAACCCCAGTCTGATATATGTGTAAAAACTTTTTTCTTTTTAAATGGTTTTAAAAAATTATTTTTATATATGTGTCGAATTATAATTTATATGTAACATATAAAGTGCTAGGTATATATGGCTTTGGTGTTACTTTTGTACTTCAAGAGAAAAAGAACAAGAACCCCAAAAAAAACAAAGATACGAAGATGAAATAAAGTGGCCTCTTGTATGAATCTGGTGGGGTATTATCATGGCCGGTAGTTGGTAGACACTCAATTAATACCACATTATTGGACCAAATAGTAGCCAAACATTTTCTCCAATTTCTTTTTGTCGCTAATAATGACTTCAAATAATTTCGGCATTTTATAATTTTAAGGATCCTTTTTAAATAGTGGGCAGGCTTGATAGTTCTAAGACCATTTTATATCTGAATATTTAAATTTTTAAGTGCGCTGTGCGCATTGTGTCTTATTTTTAAGTCTATATTCAGATATCATCTTACAAAAAATTAGATAAATTGGAAACCGTTTCGACATCCAATTGTGTCCTACAAAATAAATGAATACGGTGCTTCAAGAAAGTACTAAAATTTCAATATTTCAATTGAGTGGTCAAATGATATTTCATTCAAGTATTTTTTGTAGAGATGATTTTTTAATAAATGTCTACAATATAGACATTCGGATTAGTGAAATACAACTGAATCCCTCAACTGAAACTCCCTGTATATATGTATTTGTATATATTATCTAACTTTTTTTTTTTGGAAAGGATTGATCTAACTGATATGAAACTCGTGCGCAAAACTATACCTACCATTATAAGTACCCATTATTATTCATAAGACTAATGCATGCAGGTGGGCAAATTCTCAGAATGTTTAGGGTTGTGGAGGTTTGCATTATAACTAATTTGTAATAATCAACTAGAATTAATGATTATGTGAAATGTATTTTGATCTATACATAGTGTTGCATAACCTTTGTCATCATTTCCCATGAAAGTGAAAGTGAATTGGCCAATTAGTTGTTTGTTATATCGTCACATCGTGGGGAGAGGAAAAAATGGAGAAACGTCAACCGATTGGGCTGCTACAAGGATACCAATTATATGTAGCAAGACGAGAATATTCAAATACAATTAGCTAGATCAGTATAATTTCAACAGGAGTCATCTCCTACAAGACAATTTTTGCATGTTTGGTCACTAATCTAAATTATTGATGAGTTGAAATCTTGTAACTAACACGTTTAATTTTGACAGTCTAGCAACACGATAGCATGTTATATATTTGGTAAGAAAAGCCAACGGGGTCTATTTCAGTGAAAAAGGACAAACTAGTGGTTTTAGGTTTGAACCACAATGACATCATAATAGTGTGTGTATTACTGTGTGTGAGGAACCCCCCTCCCATATAGTAATTTCCCTATATCTTCTACTAACATCATAATTATTAAAAAAAAATAAAAGTAAAAGGCTAATAAAGCACCAAATGTCTGGCCATGCAAATCTTAGATATTGGTCTAAAGTAGAAACCCTAATAAACGAATAGTTTGAGTATTGTCCAAGCTACGTAGAAACTAAAACCTAGCCAGCACATGAGCATGCTACGTAAGGGCTTATGTATTTGAGTATAATTTTACTTTTCTTCTCTTGTTTGATTTGTATGTAAGTAGTTTGGATAATTGGTTTTCCTATCAGAATGACGAAGAATCTCTCTCTTTAAAACTTTTTGACATAACTATTTGACTTGAATGTTATCTAGTCTTTGTTCAAGATTCAACCCCACACCCCTAAACCCAAATTTTGGTGACCTAATTGCTGATCATACTTTGATGATATTTATACAAAAGATAAGATGGTGCTGATGAGCGCTTAAGCGCTAATCAGTTTGTAAGTTAATACGGTAAATTTTTGTAATGACGATAATTGAACGACAAGTAGTTTGGACCTGAAGAAAATATTATCAAGTGAACACAAATATATAATTAACGCCGTATTAATTTACTAACTAGTAAACGCTTAAATCACGTGCCACCTGTTCAAACACAGACAAGGAAACACCCACTTGCTATTTTATATATAAGTATATAGGTATTGGATTTGGAGATAATGGAATTATAATATTATTTTCATAAGTTCTTGCTTTGATCATGATGACCACAACAACCTAACTACTTGTAATAAGAAATGAGTAAATAATAGAGATATTTAGCCATATACCCATTCTTGGCACTAATAATATAGATAAACCATACACCATTTAATTTTTATAAATAAACCCAAAAAAAAATCCAAAAAATGAAAGCTGGCCTTATTGAATTTAATTTTGATTATTAAATTATTTTAATATCTTATTGAGTATTTTGGGTTTTTTTTAATGAGGTTTTGGGGTTGGGCTTGTTTTAAGAAATTGATGACAGTTTTGTGATTTATAAGAAGTTAAAAGCCTTTTTGTATGTTGTAAATGGGCTTTAGGTGTGTTTCTAAAGTCCATTTCATATGAGGTATTTTTATAATTTGGGCCCATATATTTAGTATAATAGTGAATCTCCCTAAATAATATTGTACAGTATTATTCCATTCATTATCTGTATATTTTTATATTAAAATAAATGATGCTTGCCCAGAGAATGAACAAACAAACCTGAAATTGAGAATTAATTGGTCACAACACATTAATAACTATAACTAAAGAATTAGAAAATTAAAAAATTTCACTTGCAATTTAAAACAAATTTAATCACATTGACTTTCATCTTAGATGTGATTGATAATGTAAAATTGTAAAATTTATCAAATGTATTCACTAAATAATATGTTAGTGTATACGTGAATAAAATCACAGTTACTTAGAATTTGAATCGCATACTTTATAAAAATCACAAGTTGACACATATGTAAGAATAATTCATTCAAAATACATAAAGAAAAATCTATGTGCACGTATCAAACTGTAATTGATAGAAAAATAAAAAATGTATATTTCTTACGAAAGAGGCAAGTAGTTTCCATAAAATTCGGTCTTCGTACCAAAATACCGGTACTCATTAATAAATATGTGTACAGTTCTGTTGTTATGTTCTCATGGCTGCTTCTGAGTCGTGTCCGTACACCCAAACCATTTAAATCATTTGACAGAGTGAATAGTTTTTGGTTCTCCTCCTCTTCCTCCATTTTTCTTCGTAGAGAGAAAGTCCACACCACAACAAAAAATAGTCTAGTCAATCAACCACCGATAAGCTGTGCAGCCCAAGAAAGGGCAAAGCCGTCAGATCACTTCAATAGTTTGAATTGAAGTCATAGGGGGGAGGATATTTCAGTCAATGCCAATCCCAGGTGCCCCTCCACGCCCTCCTCTCCCAGACAGCGTCCGAGGCTGGACGCAGACTTTTAGGAACGATCCTGTCTTGTGTGTTTAAACACGAATTCGCTCATTAAATTCAATTTATCTTATTAATAAACAGAGAAAAGGTCAATAATATTTCTTTTGTACAGAGTCAGATGCCATTTCCGTAATAATGGGGAAAAACTATGGGCATTTAGTAAACCGACGATTTATATATGCCTCCATTGATCATTTCAAATCCCACTTAATTGTAAATCGACAGTCTCTGTCTCTCCTCTCTCTCGCTCTCTTCTTAATTGCTCTGCAAACGACTTCTTCTTCTTCTTCTTCTTCTCTCTCTCTCTCTCTCTCTCTTCTTAATTGCTCTGCAAACGACTTCTTCTTCTTCTTCTTCTTCATGATGCAATTTGGATCAACGCTTTCAGCTCACAATCTGAACCTGTCTCAGGCCAGAAGAGCTAGCTTTAGCTTCAAAAACTACACATCTCCATTGAACCCATTAACAAGAACGCCTTCTTCTTGCTCTTACTCTGCTGCAGCCTCTGTTTCTTCACAGACCATTTCTCGCAAACCCAGTTCTATCTCTACCGAGGCGACCCGGCTCCACCTCTCCAACCTCGACAAGCTCCTCCAGACCCAACCCCCACCCAAAACCCAGCTCGACCCACAACCCGATCTTGAGAATTACAAGGATCAGAATACTGGGTCCGTGGAAAACAGGGGAAAGGGGCTCCTTGAAGGGCTCAATTTGGCCAGGCTATGGCCGCAAGTGAAGGCAGCCGAAGAAATGTCGCCGAGGCACCTCAACCGCCTCCAGAGGCTCTTGTCCAAAACCGGAGAGTACTCTCCGAGGAACAACCTGGGCACCCGGTGGCGCGAGTATCACGGGTCGAATAACTGGGCCGGGCTGCTGGACCCTCTCGACCAGAATCTTCGGCGAGAGGTCGTCAGATATGGCGAGTTTATTCAGGCCGCGTATCATTCGTTTCATTCGAATCCGGCTATGTCAGCAGAGGAGGCTCAATTGCCTCGCCACGTGGCGTTGCCGGATAGATCTTATAAGGTGACCAAGAGCCTTTACGCTACGTCATCTATCGGGCTGCCCGATTGGGTCGATGACGTGGCACCGGATCTCGGTTGGATGACTCAGCGGTCGAGCTGGATCGGGTATGTTGCGGTCTGTGATGATAAGCGGGAGATATCACGGATGGGAAGACGGGATATCGTCATTGCCCTCCGTGGGACGTCCACGTGTCTCGAGTGGGCCGAGAATTTGCGGGCTCAACTCATTCAAATGCCCTCGACCGAAGGTGGAGAGCAAGCACAAGCAAAAGTGGAATGCGGATTTCTGAGTCTTTACAAAACACGCGGGGAGCACGTGCCCAGCCTTTCCGAGTCAGTGGTGGAAGAGGTCAAGAGGCTGATGGAGCAATACAAAGGGGAGACGCTAAGCATAACTGTGACAGGACACAGCCTTGGCGCTGCCATAGCCTTGTTAGTAGGCGACGAGCTCAAGACATGCGCGGAGGAGATGCCGTCGGTGGCGGTGTTCTCCTTCGGCGGACCCCGGGTGGGCAACCGGGGCTTCACGAAGCGAATGGACGACAAGAACGTGAAGGTTCTAAGGATTGTGAACTCCCAAGACGTGATCACAAGGGTTCCCGGCATATTCATCGGTGAAGGAGTGCTCGAGGAGAAGCTGAAGAACGCAAAGGTTGGAGGATTCGTCGACATGATTGACAGGAACATGCCTTTGGCATACACACATGTTGGGACAGAATTAAGGGTTGACACAAAAATGTCACCTTATTTGAAGCCAAATGCAGATGTGGCTTGCTGCCATGACTTGGAGGCATACTTGCATTTGGTGGATGGGTTCTTGGCATCTAACTGCCCATTTAGAGAAAATGCAAAGAGAAGCTTAGTGAGGTTGCTTCAAGATCAAGGATCTAATGTGAAAAAATTGTATACAAGCAAGGCAAATAACTTGACTAGGTTAAAACTTGAAAGAGAGGGACTGCAAATGGCTTCTTGTTTGCCTAGTCCTTCATCTTAAATTGAGATCAATAAAACTTTGCACATATGTATACTTCTGGCTCAACTTGTCAAAAGCTCTATGTATGTTTTAAATTTTTTGGTGAATTGGCTTTCATTTCTTGTTCCAAATTTTCTTTCTCAAAACATTAAAAAAATTTATTTTTATTTTTAATTCAAGCATTAGTGGGATTGCTCCACTTACAATCTAAATAGATATGATAAATCCAAAACCCACAAAAAGAAAAAGACTAACTGACAGCAAAGTAAATACCAAATGAGCTAACAGCACCAGACGAACTGGACCAATGCCGTCAGGCATCACTTGCTGAATGGAATATTGAGTCATTCCATTCTCATCTCTATCTGATTCCAAGGCCTCTCACTGGCAGCTGACGTTTTGTGGTGGTTACTGTTAGATTTCTTTAATACATAATCTAGATTTTTCACACAAACATGTAATACGTATAAAGACATGGAAGACATACCTAGAGCCATCTTCCTTGAGTATACAGCCTCTGAACTCATCAAATCCACAGCAGTAGTAATCCTAGCAAGCACAGCAACGCAGCAACGGCTCAAGACTTCTGCTCTCTCTCAGAATCTGTTTCAGCTCTCTTTTTATGATGAGAATAGGTTTAGAGAACGTATCTGATGAGAGCAGGGCCTTTAGCTTATATACGGCTAGGTCAAGTCGTCTCTACTCATCACCGAGGCCGACTTGACTTATCTTTCAAGCCCACTTGAATTAGTTCACACAAAAAGGAAACAAAATAGGACTCCTTAATTAGGCTCCAAAACCCTTCCTTATTTCACAAGGTTTTGGGCCTCAGGCATAACTTAATTAAACTCTTATTAAACCTTATATGACTTAGTATCTAGTGCACAGATCTAATTAGGAAAACATAACATTCTCCCACTAGATCAAGCACTAGAACACTAAGTTTCTGTATTCCAAAAGGTTTAATAATCTTTATTGGCCATGAGTTTAAACAGTTAAGTCGTTCCCCTTCAAGCTACCGTGAAGAGTGATTAAACAAAACGAACTATAGACAAACACTGCTCTCTTTATTAAAACAGGCCATCTATAATCACATAATGCAATCTCTAAACACATGAAGCGCCTACAACGTGAACCTGAATATGTACTGATCCTCAGTGTGAACCTTTATGCATATCAGTACAAGTGCCCCTTTACGACTTAGCAAGAGTCAATCCGCAATGTTATTAAAAACAATAGTATCTCAAAAGAGACCATAAACTCACAAGCATAAATAAAATTGCATAACAAGTTTAAACAGCTAAATAGTCAAAATTGGCAGAATTTATTCAATAAATAAATAAAACTGACAACCAAAATTAACATTCTTAAATGCAAATCCCTCAATCCAGAAAACAGCAAAAATGAACAAAACAAACAAACTAGTAAAATATCATAACGGGAACAAGACTCCCACTAGATTGCAGCATCAAAACTAGGAAAAAATCTCATTCTCTCAACATGTCTCAGAAAAGCTTCTGAAGGCAAAAACTTTGTGAACGGATCTGCAATCATGTCTTGAGTTCTGATATGATCAAACCTGACTAGTTTGTCCGCTACCTTCTCCCTCACTATTAAATATTTCTTGTCAATATGCTGAAGTCCAGACGACATCTTGTTGTTTTCATGCAGTGGAAAACAGCCGCTGTGTTGTCATTAAATATCTATATTGGTCTAGAGATCGAGTCCACCACCTTAATGTCTTTAATAAAATTCCTTAGCCATACTGCATGAGAAGTGGCTTCATAGCAAGCTATGTATTCTGAAAACATGGTTGAACTCGAAACACCAGCTTGTTTAGCACTCTTCCAAGCAACAGCTGCTCCTGCCATCTTGAAAAGAAAACCTGAAGTAGAGATGTAATCATCCTCTGCTTTTCCAAGATTTGCATTAGCATAATGTTAAGCTCATAATTTCATACATATACATGCCCAAATTTACTTACTTCTTTTGCTTAGTTTCCTAGATTTCTATGTTATTTGCCTCCCTTTGTGTGTTTTGTAGGCCAAAGGAGCATGAGAGCATAATTCATACAATTCAAGCATGTTAAGGCCTAATTTGGATGAAGGGAAGAAGAGCTTAAAGACAAACTCAATTTTGGCTACAGCCCCTGCCAGTCCAGTTTCGTAGGTCATATTGCAAGCTTTGTTTCAGCAACCTACATAGCTCGGATGAGGCAACATTCTTCATGAAAGTTGTTCCAATGGGTGTGTACTATAACATATCCAAAATTCAGCCCCATTGGATAAATATGGAGTCTGTTACCTAGCAAACACAGAGCCATGCTCATGATGGATTTTATCAGCGCGCAAAATGAGTTAGCAATTTGTTTTGGTCTTAACTTCCTCCTCCGACCTTGGATTGGCCCAAATGATATATGGCTGGAAAGAAGACATTCTGAACTTCAAGTTTGAGTGCTTAAAGTCTTAATTTGCTTAAGTGAAGCCCAATTTGTAAGCCCTTGAAGTTGCTGGTCATGCTGACCTCAGGATGAGCTATTGTTTCTGGTTGGAAGCTTGGTCATGGTGAGCTAGGCATGAGCTATTGTAACTGGTTGGAAGCTTGGTCATGGTGACATGAAGATGAGCTAGGGCTGCTGGTGGGATTTATTGGTGAAGTGCATCAACCAATTCATATTTTCTAATACAAGTGTTGTATGCATTAGCCATATCAAATTCAGATTTTCATTTCCCCTAGGCCTATAAATAGGGATGTTCTCTAAGCTTGTAAACACACCCCAAGGGGGGGAGCTCTCAAACACTTCTCTAGAGCTCCATTCCCTTCTCTCCCTCAAATTCTCTTAGTTTCTCTTTCTAGTTTTCAATTGTTATAATGAGATCTTTGTGCTGAAATTTTCCTTTAAGTCTTTCCAAGTTCTACTTTAATTTTCATTGTTATGTAAATTCTTTTCTTTAGTTTCAAGTTTGATTAGTTTCCAAGTTTCAATTATGATTTTTGTTCTTATTCATTATGCTTATAAGTTAATATGCTAGTTTGAATGATTGATCACCATTTAGGCTTGCATGTTAGCTATCTTGGTTTGAATTAAGAGTAGACACCATACTTTAATTCGAATTGAACTATGAATAGGAAGAGTATGTATGGACATTCGACAACAGGGATTAGATACATGCTTGGTTGTTTAAATTGTTCTTCTATGCTTAATGGGTTCCTAATGCTTAATTTTAGGTTAGACAACAAATGATCAAATTAGGGAATTAGGAACACAAGGTTATGACCACACACCATGGCTTAATCATACTTTAGCTAGAATCAATCCATTAATCTAAATTGAACTTGGGAACTTATTTGCTTGAGTTACTTATTTCTTTCTTCCTTGTTTTATGTTCTTTGTTTTTGTTTCTATTTTGTGTAGGGAAACTAAATTGGATCATTCAATCACCAATCCTCGTGGGATCGACCTCGCACTTACATACGCTATACTACCGAATGGCTCGTGCACTTGCGAGTATCACAAGTTGAGGATGCAACTGAATCCATTTTGGTGCAGCTGTATCTACGCAACACATAACCAACAAGCTCTAAATTCTCTGTGCGTCTGTAAATCAACATATAAGCCTTTGTTCTCTGTAGGTACCTTAGAACCTTCTTTCCAGCTATCCAATGTTGCATTCCCGGATTTGACTGAAATCTCCCCATCTTGGTAATGCACAAGGCTAGGTCTAGCCTTGTACACACTTGTGCATACATAATGCTTCCAACTAGAGAAGCGTATGGCTTGTTCCTCATCTCATCTTCTTCTTCTTTATTCTTAGGGCAATGCTCCTTCTTTAAATCTCTTTTAGCCAATGGAACTTTCTATCCAGAACACATACTCATGTCAAAACGCTTGAGTACCCTTTCAATGTATGTTTTCTGTGATAGTCCCAGAAGGCCTCGAGCTCGGTCTCTCTGAATCTCAATGCCCAACACAAAAGCAGCTTCTCCCAAATCCTTCATCTCAAAATTATTTGAAAGTAGCTCCTTGGTGTCCTTTAGTAAATTGTGGTCATTTGTAGCCAAGAGTATGTCGTCGACATACAACACTAGAAAAATAAATCGGCTCCCACACTTCTTCAAATAAATGCACTGATAAGCTATGTTCTCTTCAAAACCATAAGATGAAACAGTTTGGTGAAATTTGAAATACTACCTCCTGCTTGCTTGCTTTAGTCCATAAATTGCCTTACCAAGTTTGCAAACCATATGCTCTTTTCCCTCCTTTGCAAACCCTTCAGGTTGCCTCATATAATTTTCTTCTTCGAGTTCACCATTCAGGAAGGCAGTTTTGACATCCATTTGATGCAAAAGTGGGTCATAATGCGCAAAGAATCTTTGTGGAAACTGGAGAAAACGTCTCAGTGTAGTCAATTCCCTCCCTTTGGGTAAATCCTTTGGCTATCAATCTAGCCTTGAATCTTTCGATTCTTCCATCTTTATCCTTCTTTGTCTTAAATACCCATTTCGAGCCTACCAATTTTTTTGGCTCTTTATGAGGTTCAACTAATTCTCATACTTGATTATTCTTCATGCTTTCAAGTTCATTCAACATCGCTTCCCTCCATTTGTCTGCATTCTGACTCTCTATTGCCTTTTAAAACTTGTACAATCAGTCTCAACAATTCGGGTACCATAATTTGGATAATAAAATCTAAAACCCTTTGACCTTGCGAGATAACCTATAAAATGACAGCTAATCGTTTTAGGATCAACCTTCTTCTCTTGAGGGTTATAGATTCTAGTTTCAATCTTGCAACCCTATACATGAAGATGTCTTAGGCTAGGCTTTCTGGTAGTCCAAATTTCGAAAAAGTGTCTTAGGTACGGAGTTACAAGGCACTCTATAGTTTGTTGTTTTGATCGCCTCTCTCAAAAAACGTAGGCAAATCAGATTTAGAAATCTCGCTAAGAACCATGTCCTTCAAAGTTCGATTTCTTCTCTTAGCCACGCCATTCTGTTGCGGAATTCTTGGCGTTGTGTACTGAGCAACTATTCCATTTTTCTTGTAAATACCTTGCAAAAGGTCCAGCAAGTCGTCCTCCTTCATCAAAACGTCCTTAATATTCACCCCTTCTATCCGACCTCACAATCTTTATCTTTTTCTCAAGCTGCCTTTCTACTTCAGTTTGGAAAAACTTTAAACATTTCAAAGGCTTGAGACTTTTCTGCTATGAGATACAGATAACCAAAAACGGGAGTGATCATCTATAAAAGTGATGAAATAACAATTTCCATCAATTGTTCGATGAGGGAACGGTCCACAAAAAACTGTGTGGATGATTTCTAAGAGATCATTACTACGAGTTGCACATTTCTTCTTAGTCTTAGTGAGCTTTCCTTTAACACATTCAATACAAATTTCGTCATCACCAAAAGTCAGTGATGGCAAGATTTGTTCCTTAACTAGAATTTTCATTCTTTCTTTTGAAATGTGCCCTAAACGTCTATGCCATAACCTAGTGGATGTTCCTTCACTTCTAATCTTTTTCTCACTAGATTTAGCTATTTAAAACTTCACCATCTTTATTTTTAATTGAGACAATATAATCCTCCTTTTATTGTCCTTGAATTCTGAGATAACACCATTTTAATTAAATCCAAAATAAAACCAAGTCTTAATAATCTTGAAACAGAAATTAAGTTTCTCTTTATTTAAGGTACTGGAAAACTACATCATACAACTCTAACATAGATCCTGAATCCAACTTAAAACAACTACTCCAATAAAATTCAATTAAAAACAACAGGCAGCTATCTAGTCCTCCTTGTCACAACATGCCGCCGCCGCCATGAAAGTGTTGTTCTCCTTAGCAGGGAATGGGTCAAGTATCGCTATCTCCCTATTAGAGGTGGCATCAAAAAACTCAAGCTGTGATTCAGGTTGGGGCGCAGGTTTCACAGATTGCACTAGGAGATTCTTGTATCGAAGTAGCTTATTGATATTTCTTCCTCTCCCATAAGCGCATACACCAAGCTTCATAGTGATCCTAAGACTTTTGAGACTGTCCTTTGTAGCCGTGTATATTCTTATGGGTCCTCCATATGGTCGACGATTTCGCTGCGCCTTAACCCTTTTCCGCTCCAGCTCATCTTCGTGCCGCTTCTTAATTAGCTATACTATATTCTTTACTAGAATACCATTTGTGACAAGTTGACACGAGTGACACCTATCAAAAGCCAAATGCTTCTCCTTTTTCCCAAACTTTTGGAGTTGTTCTACAGGATACATAAACGAACAAAACATGAGTGAAATCATAATTGATCTCATTCATTCCGAGAATATCCTTAAAAATCAAAACTTCCATCTTTGAAGGTTTGACTAGTGAGTGTTTCAATTTCGCGAGAAATTGATCGAGGGAGTGTTCATAACTGTAAGGATTTGCAAACAAAAGCATATTACATATTACTTTCCTAGAAACCGATTCTCAATTTGTTAAGAGAAAACAGTTTAACTTCATTCACAAAACTAACAAATAATACATGCAAGCGTCCTTAATTAAGTATCACACCTTTGTGGCAAGAGATTACTTATAGCTTACACAAATTACTTGTTATCTTGTGCCATTACAAATAAATTACTAGATAGATTCTATTTGTTGAAGAATCTTACCAAGCAATTCATGTATAATGCAATTTCCGGTTATCTTCTTTAGGGTTTGAGTATTAAGGTTTGATTTTGTTATGAAAAATTTGTTGATTCTCAGAACAAAAACAAACATATATCTGGCTCAGAAAAATAACCAAACAAAACATAGTTCAACAAGGAAAAACCCTAAAATTGCAGTGAAAAGTGTTTCTGCCGTGAATAGTATTTCTGCCGTGAACAGTACTTTAGGGGTTCTTAGTGTCCGTTTTTGACGCAAAATACCTTTCTGAATAGGGAATGACCTAATTAACACAACTCACAGCTAAGCTGTGATATATAGGCATTTTTAGGGTTTTAAGGTGATCTGCTAGGTCAAAAACGTGTTTAAAGTTTTGAAAATATGAAAACCGAATCAAAACATGCTTTTTCCAGATTCTTTAATATTCTCAATATTTCAGAAAACATGTTCAATCAATTTCCAAAAATTAAACATAACCAAAATTCATATAGCATAACCAAATATGTAAATAGATTAGGCATGCTTGAACAACGATTACAGATATGTGTGAACAACCTGAAGCTATGATACCAACTGTTAGATTTCTTTAATACATAATCTAGATCTTTCACACAAACATGTAATACGTATAAAGACATGGAAGACATACTTGGAGCCATCTTCCTTGAGTATACAGCCTCTGAACTCATCCAATCCACAGCAGTAGTAATCCTAGCAAGCACAGCAACGCAGCAACGGCTCAAGACTTCTGCTCTCTCTCAGAATCTGTTTCAGCTCTCTCTTTATGATGAGAATAGGTTTAGAGAACGTATCTGATGAGAGCAGGGCCTTTAGCTTATATACGGCTAGGTCAAGTCGTCTCTACTCATCACCGAGGCCGACTTGACTTATCTTTCAAGCCCACTTGAATTAGTTCACACAAAAAGGAAACAAAATAGGACTCCTTAATTAGGCTCCAAAACCCTTCCTTATTTCACAAGGTTTTGGGCCTCAGGCATAACTTAATTAAACTCTTATTAAACCTTATATGACTTAGTATCTAGTGCACAGATCTAATTAGGAAAACATAACATCCACAAATGTCTGCCATCATAGGGATATTTGAAGTGCAGTTATGTGCTCCAAAATGGACAGATTTGTGCAGAGCTTCAAGACATTCTGGGATGCAGAAACTCAATGAAACATAACAACTGTTCGTTTGTCTTTAAAAGACTATTTGTCCAAGCTACTCTTTGCCTTTAGCTTCATAAGATCGAATCACGGTACATAACACATACGAATACGGCATATATTCATGCCTTTTGGGACACACAGCCAATCTTGAGGGCGTTAATCTTTGACTGTGTATGGAAAAAGGCCTAACAAGTAAAATTGTTATTATTTATAGCCATTGCTTCAAGTTCTTAGCGACGATGATCTGAGTGAGAAAAGGGCAGCAAACCAAATCAATGAACTGATAAAACCTACCAAGTAACTGAAGGGTCTGATTCTATATAACCATCCCTGAAAATCATAAACAATTTTCTCAGCAGTATAACTAAAGGCATCATTTTCATGCATTGGTGGATATTGAAAATGAGATATTAGAAACAAAGATTTGTTGCCGTCAAAATATACGTTAAACCCTATAAATTTAAAGTAAAGGTGAGAGAAAGGGAAGGTAGAGAGTATCCAAGCAAAACTCGTATAATTTCATGAGTTTTTCATTAAAGGGTTAATTTTAATTTAGTACCCTACAGTAACACTAGAGTATCCATGCATTCAGCGTCGCAAGGTGCAAAACACGTACAAATACGACATATATTACTAATATTCGGTCGTCCAAGGTAAAAATAATAGTACAATCTGGTTGATAGATAGCACGCTTAACCAGCAGCAAGACCCTTTACTTTTCCAAGCTATAATGCTTGTTTACAGCTTCAATCACATCCCAAGTGACCTTCATGTCTTTTGGGAACACAGCCAAATCACCAGCCCCAATTGTGAAAGATCCTTCATGCCCATCAACTTGAACAATCACTTTGCCCTCCAGCAGATACATAGTCTCTGTGGCAGTGAATGACCATGGGAATTTGCTTGGACCACATGACCACCTGTTAATGAATTCACAATATAGATCATTGCAAAGGAATAACAGGGTCTACAACATAAACAAGAAAATCTCCTCTAATCAACATCTATCTGAACATCCATATAAATTTTGCAGGTACCAGGCTCCTATTCTTTTTCCATAATAAGTCACATCAATTCGTGAATTCCCACACTTTTTTTCTGTTTAAGAAATAAACGTGATGAATAAGAAGTTTTATTCAAGAAAAACACAGTACACCAGTACAACTAACTACCCATGCATTTTAAACAAGTGAATAACAAGAAAGAAGAAAAAGCGTGTACAGAGTCCTCCAGATTGAGGAACAAGAGTTGAGACACAATGAAGAAGGCTGTCCTCAGAGCACTAACCAAATCCACATACTTGCAGTCATGCCATGTACCTCATCAAGAAAAGAGAATCTTGGCACTCATTAGCTTCTTAGAGAAGGATCTATTATGAAAAAAAAAGGATCTATTGCTAGGATTGATCTACCATGCTTCTTGTCCACAAACAACATAAAAACAAAGCCTTAACAAGATCACTGACAAAACTAGAGCTGCTTACAGTACTAGTAAATAAGGAAACTAAGGTGCTGCCAAATCAGCTGCTCATCCATACATAGATTCATGAGGAGCCTCGGTAAAGGAAAGCCTCTAATTCAGGACTAGTCAATGCTTAGGTATCAATTGCTAGTCTTTTTTAGTTTTAGTTAGCTATGTATAAAAGCCTTGCATTGTTACTGGTTCATTTGTGAATGAAATAAATCAGTTCTAAACAACAAAATTCTCTCTCAACTTTCCCTCTGTTTATCAAACTTTCCTCTGCACTCTTCTCTATTGAATTATATTTGGAATTGATTATACCCTGACTTTGTCAGGCAAACAGCTAGGATATGATATATCATGCTTCTTGTCCACAAACAACACGAAAATGAAGCATTAACGAGATTACATAGACTGTGAGAAGTGTAATTTCACTCCTACTCTCTATGCTCCTGAGAAACCGATCAAATAATTTGATAGGGTAGTCTCAAATGTGCATCTTCCACCATCCATCTCTGGATCTATTATCTTCATAGACTCTTTTTATGACCCATGGCTTTACCAAGTAACTGAAGGGTCTGATTTTCTACAAACATCCCGGAAAACCACAAACGATTTTCTCACCAGTAAAACCAAACATACCCATCACCCAATCCTCAGGGAAAACCTCTAAAGGCATCATTTTTCAAGTCTAGGTAAATAACGAAAATCATATAATAGAAACAAAGATTTGTTGCCATCAAAATATACATCAATTCAAACCCTATATACTTAGAGTAAAGATGAGAGAAAGGGAAGGTGAAGAGCAACATACTTGGGCCATGTTGTGACTCCAAGCTCAGTGAGTTTGGATTGAGCGGGATTTTTTTCAACCTTCACACCAAAAGCGTTGGTGGCCATTGGGGTTTCTTCAGACTGAGAAGAACCGATTTCTTCTGGTTTGGATTCTCTAAAATTGAATGAGATGTAGAGAGGGACTACAATTACTACTAGTATTAAAGGCAGCACTAAGAATTGCTTTGGTAAAAATTGAAACATCGCCTTACCAATTCTACTTTTCTTTTTCTTTTTTCTAGGAATAAGGGGAACTTCTGAATCTGTATATATAAATATCAATTGTTGGTCGAATAGTGAAATTGAATATCAATTGTTCTTTTCATTTGTAGGAGTGCTTGAATAAAAAGGTTCATTTTTAAACTTTATTGTTGGGTGCAAAAAGGTAGACAGGTGTTCCAAGAAATTTTATGAAGTGTGTTTTTCAACAATTCAATTTTTTTTGGTTACATTTAGGATGGGGAGCGCCACAACCACTATGGTAATCTCCGTTGAACTTTTTCAACAATTCAATTCAATTCAATTCGAGAGCATCTTGTATAACGATTGAAGCAACATTTCAATTCTAGGGAAGAATTATTCAGGCCTTTCCTCTTCTAATCCTAACCGCGTTTTTGAGTTAGGCTTTTGTTTTCTTGTTAGGGTTGATGAGATGGGCATCTATCAGATATTTGTGTTGAGGGGTGTAACAATTTGAATTTGTTGAATCTACTGTTAAATGGTGCTTCGAGGTTATGGGGTGAATGGTAGACGCATTGGACTTCCATGAAGTGTAATGGTGGAAGTTTAATTGGCATGAAGTGTTATGGTGGAAGTTTCCCATCCCCGAGTTGGTCGAGAGTTTTGATCTCTCACATAGTCTTCTTGTACCACTTGATGCAGTGATACCATGAATTCTCTTTTGTTTTTAGCGAGCTAGGTTTTCAGGATGTGAAATTAATTGGTTTTTTTTGGTTATATGTATATGTTGTTTTACAAGGGGTCTTTCTTTTGGATGTCTTTTTCATGTTAGTATTTTGCCCTTTTTCTTAATGGAATTACTTTTTTTGTTTTTTAAATATAATTTTTTGTTTAGTGGTACTACCGAATGGTGGAAGAGATTTTAAGGAGTGACAAGTTAGTATCTTACGTGTGGTGGGCTCCAACCAAAAAACACAAGTTTAAAGAAAATTCCAATTTGTTTTTACCATTGACAATGTCTCATCATTAACGGGGTCTAGTCCAATTGAAAACAACATTAACTTCCAGACCAGGGATCTTATATTCAAATTATCATAGCACCTTGATAGTGTGTATGTGAGAAACCTCTTTCCGTTGTAATTTAGACTATCATATTCAACAAAAATAAAATGCAGAAAATAGCTACGTACATAATTGTGTATTAAAATGGAGCTTGATGTTCTTTCTTTCATATTACTAGCGGCGGATCCAAGATTTAAAAGTCAAGTAGGCGAAGTTTACCTTAAAAACTCGACAGTACGAGTGAATTTCATTCATAAAAATAAAAAAGATATACCTAGTTGAGGGGACGTAATGAATCTTATCCTCAAACATGCATCTCTATACATAAATAAAAATTTAACAAAAAAAATCTTGACCATAGAATAAAACCATAGAATACTCAATTTCAAATTAAAATCAAAATTACGATGTATACATGTTGGCTAGATAGGATAAGATGTTGCCAAGAGAGAAGTTATTGTCAGCCCAAAGAGAAGATAATTAAAAAGGGGAGAATGAGAAGAATACTTGTTGCCTGGATAGGATAAGATGCTGCCAAGAGAGAAGCTATTGTCAACAACCCAAAGAGAGAAGTTATCGCCAGAGCTGCCAAGGAAAGGAGGAGGTGGGGACTATCGGCTGTGCCTATGCACAGCCAAAAGGGTTGGCTGCTTATATTTCTTCAACTGTTTTTCTTTTTTATAAAAAGTTTGAGTGGGCTGGGCTTTGATTTGTGTGCTGCTCTTAATTTTTAATGTGTTTGGGTATTATGGTCACATTCACTTGTCCATGTAAAACATGGATTTACAATAATATAACCTTTGTTTTTTTCTTAATGGGATATGGGTTTTCTTGGACTTTGTTGACTAAACACTGTATGATTCTAACTTCCATTTCCATTTGATTCTCCAAAAGATATCATCATTACCCAACAATACCATAAAGATAATCTTTATGTCTTCTTCTAATTTATTCTATTTTTAGCGCATCTTCTTCTAAGTTTTTCTATATTTCAATTTATCGCTATAAATGATTCTTTGCTTCTTGTTTTATTATTTTTTTCAAGTCTCGCTAGTTTATATGCTAGCCACATTGTACAAATACATGTATCATGAAATTTCGAAGTGCATATGTGTTCACTCTTGAATTATCTACTCGACAAAAAACTCAATATTTCTTGTCAATATTGTGTTCTATTGTTGTCATTGAAGTTAGGTTCCTCAAGCCAAAATCATCACTGAAGTATATGATGAGTTACAAATAGTTATGGTAAAGCCTCAAATACTGAGATCGTGTGTGTATTGATAAATATATATATATATATATATATGTCAGATTACAAGAATTCTATTGTATAGCAAATACATGACGTGATAGACTAGAACCTATCTAAAACTAGTTTGCCGTCAGCATTAGAAGATTTCAAAAAAAAGTTATGCCTACCCTCTAGGATTCAACAACCTATGACCCTCATAAGCCTACACTCGCAATATTTGGATAGGATGAACCACTCGAATATTTCCCTTAATAAAATAAAAACAAATTGAAACACAAAACTTAAGAATGTGGAGGGGAAAAAATGAAGAAAGGTGTCACCAATTTGATTTCTCTCTCTCTCCAACGCATAGCTTGAATGGTTTATATATATAGGAGCTTTCCAAGTGGGGGTTTGGTTATTAAACAAGCAATTAAGCTGCATAAAATATTCTCACAGTTAAAGCAATAAGTTGCCAACATTAACATGGTTTAAAACCAAATATAAATATATCAAATTAATACACAATCAAATCACAGCCAATTACATTTAGCCTACATGTTTTCTCCAAATTCAAGACATTAAAATCTAAAACAAAACTGCCAAAACGTATTAATATTCATATCAATAGAAAACGTCCAGCTATACCAAAAGTAAAAGGTTTTAAAATCTCAACTTTAAAAGAATTAAAACCATCATTTAACACATATTTAAAATTTCAATTCAATAAATATAGTAATAATAACAAATGTAAATTTAATAATAATTTATATTTTGAAATACTCACAAAAATTCCAACAGCTCTAAACGCAAATCCCCTCTAGTTGATATAAAAGAAATATGAGAAAATTAACAAAATATTCCAGATTAAACCAGATTAAGGCGTAAATGACAATTTTATCCTTATGTTGGATTGAAGCGGCCATCATCAAATGTTGAAAGTGGACGCTGGTCATCGCCATTGGGCCCTTTCTTCATTTGCCTCATATCAATATGTCCAAATTCAACAAGCGGCTTATAATACACCCGGCCGCAGCCTAACATTCCCCATTAGGGTTTTTAAGATCAGGTTTTGTCACTCTTATATTTCTCTGTGCCGCATTGGTTAGGGTTTTCAGTAGCCACAATAGCAACACTTTCACAAAACTTTCTCTGCAATATTCTCTGCCCCCAAACGTACTCTAAACCCAACTCCCACCAATCTCTGATTCATGGCGTCGAATAAGCTGTGAAGGGTTTCGTGGTTGCTTTTCAAAGTCGGTGTATTTCTAAGGTATTGAATCGGACTTTTCGGAGCTGCAGAAATGGCAACCGCGAACCCTTTCGATCTCTTGGGTGATGACGACAACGAGGACCCAAGTCAACTTCTCGCTGCTCAGCGGCAGAAGCTGCCTACGCCTCAGCCCAAGAAGCCCCAGCAGGCCCAACCTGCTCAGCCCGCTAAGCTTCCTTCCAAGCCACTTCCTCCTACTCAAGCTGGTGAGTTTTCGATTCATTTCTTTGCTTCTACAGTTCATTTCTTGGTTTTGTCCGCTGAAATACCTGTTGGGTTTTCTCGAAATGGAAATGAAAATGAAAATTTGGACATCATTGTATCTGTTGTCTGAGTTTCATTTCTTGGTTGGGTACCGTCGAGAAAATCTTTATGACTTGCTGTTTATTCATTATGTTTTGTGTTGAAGTTGGAAGATGTTATTTGGATAAGTTATTGCTATTTGGTATTGCTTTTGAGTATATTTGATCGGATTTGGTGTGAAGTTTTCTCCGTGTGTGATGGTGTCTATTCTTACTGTTTGGTTTTTTGGGTTATACAATTTGATAGCTATTTTTGGAACTGAATGATACGTATGCACTATCAGAGTTTTGTTTTCTGCTTTTTTTTATTCCAGTAACTTTTCATGAACCAAATGAGATTGAATCAGTGGAACTGGTGAAATGAAATCTAATAAATCTAAAGGCGTCTTCATGCTCTAGATGTGTCAGCTTTCATATTTGAACTAGATATATAATGTTGATGAAATTTAAATATATATAATGTTATTCTGTAATGATTAGAGACATTCAGAAGTTTAGTACTTATAAGATTTTCAATGTATAATGTTGATGTAATTTTCTTGTCAATGAAAGATGGTTGGTCAAGGTGCTGGTATGATTTTCTGGTCTTCTCTCAAGTTACGTTATACATTTTATGTTGTATATAATATGTGTATCACACAACGGTTTTATCATGGGCAGTGAGGGAAGGGAAGTATGAAACTGGCCGTGGAGGGGGCCGTGGTGGTGGACGTGGGTTTGGCCGTGGACGTGGAGGAGGTGGTGGTGGATTTCCTCGAGATCCAATCAGCAATGAGAACACTAATGGTGTTTATGGTGGGTACAGAGCACCAGAAGAGGGAGATACAGGGAAACCTTCTGAAAGACGTGGCGGCTACGGTGGGCCTCGTGGTTCCTTCCGTGGTGGGCGTCGTGGTGGTTTTAACAATGGGGACGATGCAGAAGGGGAACGCCCTCGGAGGGTATTTGATCGCCGCAGTGGTACAGGACATGGGTTAGTAGTCTTCAGCCTTGTTATTTAATTCACCTTATATTCATGTGTTTTCACCATTGGAATCTTCCTGTTTTCTTTCTGTTATTGATAATATTTGTAATATCAGAAGTGAGTTTAAACGTGATGGGGCTGGTCGTGGGAATTGGGGAACACCCACCGATGACATTGCTCAGTGAGTAATTATGTTCTAATCCCTCATTGATTTTCAGTCTAGAACTTTGTGACACATTTATTTATCATTATCTGGTACAAGGCTTACTCATGTTTACTTTTTTGCTATATTAAGGGAAACTGAAGAGCCTGGAACTGAAATTGAGAAGAATGTTGGTGCTGAGAAGCAGTTGGGAGAGAATGAGGCTGCTGATGCCAACAAGGAAACTACTGTGAATGAGTCGGAAGAGAAGGAGCCGGAGGAGAAGGTAAATTATATTGTTATTGCATAATTACTGTGATTTTTCTGGATACCATATAGTTAACTGATGAGATTGGATTTTCTGCTCATCCTTGCATAAAACGATGTCATTGTTTCACTTTATTATAGGAGATGACTTTAGAAGAGTACGAGAAGGTGCTTGAAGCGAAGAGGAAGGCTCTGCTTGCATTGAAGACTGAGGAAAGAAAGGTTGATTTGGACAAAGACTTGAAGTCCATGCAGCAGCTTTCAAACAAGAAGGAAAACAATGACATCTTTATCAAACTGGTGAGTCCTGACACACTTTGAATATACCAATCCTATTTCATTTTATTTTGCTAGTATAATTACTTTGCCATTGATTGTCAGGGTTCCGAAAAGGATAAGCGCAAAGAGGCGGCTGAGAAAGAAGAGAGAGCCAAGAAGGTTGCCTTTTCTTTGTATACCTGATTTATCTTTAACCTTTTTCTTTGGTTGTAGTGATTTTTTAAATGGTGATTACTGCTTTCATTTTAATGGTATTGGAGAGTCAATCTATTTTTAGTTGTGACAATTTGGACATATTAGTTCTCTTACACTTGCTCTGTCCTGAAACTTTTAATGCTTCCTCGGTACCCAGTTATCTCTTTTTTTATCTTATTTTCGGAGCAACCTCTTCTGGTTTTGTAATAATTTAAACAGATATAATTTCTTTGATTTCTATTAATCCTACATGTTATGATGAGATAAGATTGTTTGACTGAGTGATTCATATTTTTGTGCAGTCTGTTAGCATAAATGAGTTTCTGAAGCCAGCTGAAGGGGAGAGGTACTATGGTGGTCGTGGTCGAGGCCGTGGCCGTGGTCCACGAGGTGGATACGGTGGTGGACCCGGAGGTTACTCAGGCAGTGCAGCACCCTCCATTGAAGACCCTGGGCAGTTCCCTTCTCTGGGTGGTAAATGATAGTCTCCACTTCTTCCAGCTCTATCCATTTAATCCATTTGGGTTTTATGTGATACCATTAGTGAGTGGCAGGCTGTCCACAGGAATATTAAGAACTATTTTGATTATCTATGCTTTTTTGGAGTGTAAATTTTTATGACTTGGACAAACGAATCATGCATCAGTTTTGAGTTGGAATAGGTTGGGAACAGAGTAAAGTGTTTTTGAATTCTACTGTTGGCTTTTCTTGATTATTAATTAGTCTTTCTTTAGTCTTTAATTATTTGTAAGTCGTATCAGAAGTATTATTTATTTGTTTTTCATCCTTAAAAGAGCGAAGGATGCGTTGATTGCCTGCTTGTCAAAGCCTCAAATGGCATCAACTGGGTGAGTGTTATGTAACTAGTATTTCCGGCCGGTTTGACCCAAAAATGACTAGTCCTCTCATCTGCTAACTGGTTCTCGTTTCTGATTACCTCGGGAACTGCTAAAATTTTAGAAGTGCTTTTATATCATAAATGTGCTTTAACTTGTGCTTATAGTTCGAAGTACTTTTTCCGGAAGCACATTCGAGTACCTTGCGCTTCCACTAGACTAAGAATTAGATGGTTTGTGATCTAAGATCAATATGAGTATTTACAGTTTTGTTAATAGTATACCTAAGATCAATCTAGTGTCTACTTAACTCTGAATGAGATTCAACAAGTTTGCCAAAGCAATGAAATTTTCATTTTCTGGTAGTCGACTTGTGAATTTTTCTGTACGGACAGATCCCTTGTTTCGCAGACCTCTTGTGAGGCTGAAGTTTAGCATCCAGGAGGCGTTTGGTTTGCAAAAGAATAATTTATGGAAAATCAATTCTCGTGTCTCTCGTGCTTTTTATTTATAACCCTAAATAGCTTCAAATGTTTCCTGCAGTAACTGATTTAAAAATTCACTTATGTATTGTATTGCAAACCAAAAGACGAATATAAGATTTCATTCTTGATATTTAGGCCAGATGAATGACGATCCCCTGATCTTGATATTTTTTCAAATAGTCCCAGTTTGTCCCTGACATTTTGAATGAATCAATCTCCCCTCAGAACTTCAATTTCGTGATCAAAGTTGCCCCATTTCATTAGTTTTTAGATAAAAATAGTTAAATCAGCTCACGTGGCAGGAATAATTTGCTAAATTTAACTATTAAAAAAGAAAAAAATCTTGAAATGATTTAAAATGTTAAAAATATATAAATTTAAAAAAAAACAAGGAATAACTTTTTAACAATATCGAGCAGCCCCTCCTAACGAGAAAAACTCTCATGCAACGAGGATAGCATTATTTTGCTATAGCCGTTACAAGTAAGTTTTTTTTCCCTTATAACACCTAAGCCAACCCAAAACTATACCCTTTTCTTCCACATAATTGAAGCCAACCCAAAGTCCACCATTTCCAAAATTTCCAAAACTCCCCATTAAATTACTCAATAAAATTAAATATAAAAAGGGAGAGAATCAATACCTAGTGCGTGGGTGATGAAGGATGAGTGATTGAAGAGGAAACGAGGAAATGATGAGGAGGATTGATTGGAGACAGAACGGGGAATAGAGGAGAGAGCTAGTGAGAAGGACAGAGACATTGCCGATGACAATGGAGGAGGGGAAGGTGACGCGGAGGATGGAGGATAGTGGTCAACATTGACTTCGAGGCCGACTGTTGTGGCGAGTAACAGCGGTTAGGAAGAGAAAAGGGGTTGGGAGGTGCTGTTGGGTTTTTAAGTTTTTTTTAAAAAAGTTAACTTATTTTTAAGGCTTATTATCACAAAACATTCCTGACGTTTGCGAAATTATCACATTGCATCCCTAATGTTTTTTTTGTATCATTAATGGTCCCTAACGTTAATACATGTACTCTTAAATAGTCCCTCTGTCAAAAAAACCGTTAAATTCAAGGGTATAATCGTCAAATCAATCCAAAACTATATAATAAAAAATTTCTTCCCTTCTCTCTTCTTTTCTTTCTTCTTTCTTCTTTCTCTCCGCTTGGCCCTGCTCACTCTTCTTCTTTCTTTCTTTTTTCCTTCCCTTCTCTCTCTCTCTCTCTCTCTCTCTCTCTCTCTCTTTTTGTCTCCTCTAGCCACCCAAACCACCACCCCGACCACTCTAGCCACCCAAACCACCACCCCGACCACCAAAGCCACCACTCTATTTGCAACTCTCTCCCTGCCCCCTCCCACAGCCCACCAACCCATCCACTCTAGCCACCCAAACCACCACCTCGACCTCCATAACCACCCCCTCTATGTACTTTCTCTGCAACTCTCTCCCTGCCCCATTCCATAGCCCACCAACCCAGCACTCTAGCCACCCAAATCACCACCCCGAGAGAAGGAAAGAGGAAGAAAAAAGAGAAAAAAGAAAAAAAAAAAAAAAGAGAATGAAGGAAAGAAGAAAAATGAGGAACAAAGAAGGAAAGAAGAAAAAAAAAAGGGAGAGAAAAGAAGAAACAGCGAAGGAAAAGAAGAAGAAAAGAGGAGGAAAGAGAGAAGAAAAAAAAAAGAGAAACGGAGAGAGAGAAGGGAAGAAAAAAAAAATTTATAATTTTGGATTGATTTGACGATTGTACCCCAAGATTTAACGGTTCTTTTGACATAAGGACTATTTAAGAGTACATGTATTAACGTTAGGGACCATTAATGATACAAAAAAACATTAGGGATGCAATGTGATAATTTCGCAAACGTCAGGGACGTTTTATGATAATAAGCATATTTTTAAACATGTAAAATAATTTCTCCAAAGATAAAATATTTATTTTAAAATTACACCTGCTACGTCAGTTGATTTAACGATTTTTATATGAGAAAACTAATGAAATGGGGCAATCTTAGTCACAGAATGGAAGTTCATGGGGAAGACTGAGTCATTTAAAACGTTAGAGGGCAAATTGAGATTATTTAAAAACTATAAAAGCAATTCAATAAATAAGCCTCTATTATATGATGCACAATTTTGCTACTAATCACAATTCTCGTATGGCGTGTAGTTGAAATGAATAATTTGTGTCATTTCCCTTTTTATACTAAATGCCGAATACTGAAGTGAAATCAAACCAAACTGAACTAATCGTTCAATGCCCAAACTCTTGAACCATAAAGTATGATTTTTGCACAAACTTTGATCTTAATATGTGCTGAGTAATTAGCCAATACATAGGGGGCCTTTATTTCCACACGAAAATAACGCACATCCTTAAGCATAGAAATGTTGGAGGAAGCCAAAATAATAAATATTATTTACTTTTTATTTCGGCCTTTTGTTTCATTTTGATAGAAATCAAGTGAACACCAAGCATCTTGGGGGAGGTGGTCTGCCCCTCCTCCCATCCCCTCCCCTCCCCTCCTCTTCCTCCTTCTTCCTCCTTGAATCATACTTCTCTCTTTCTCATGGGCATAATTTCCCTTAATACCACCATCTTTATCTTGCAGGTCTTGCTCCATACCGACCCAAAATCCACAGCTCATCTGGATTCCTTCACCATCTTTTTGATCTGGTCTCATCCTTGGTTTGTAGCTGCAAATTCTAAATGCATTTTGACACGTATTTATTGGAAGGTGTGTAGAGCTCTAGCTCGGGTGCTTGCATCACCTCCTTCCAGGTTCTCGGTTCTTTTCCTCGTGGAATGGGTTTTCTCATTCCTTATTTGTTGGTTGCTGTCCTTTGGATGTATTGGTTGGGTTAATTCTGGATTTGTTAGTGAATCTCGAGTGGGCTATGTTTTGAGGGACGTTTGGCTTGGTTTGCTAACCTACGGGTGTTTGGTTTTTCATGATGGTGATTGGTGGTTTGTCCATCTACAGTCGTGGAGTTTCTCTTTGCTGGTGGTGGCGGCTTGGAGTTTCTCTTTGGTTGTGGCGGCTAGGTTTCATGTGTTCTATTTTATGTTGAATGTGGGTGTAATGCCTTTTTGTGGGCTATATGCCTTTATGTAGGCTATATGCCTTTTTGTTGGCTTTTGACGGTTTAGTTTTTGGCTCGGGAACATGATCTTCATGCTATACTGTACTAGTTTTAGCTAGATTTATTCTTGTATGTTTTCTGTTAGTTTTCTGGCCGGTGCTTTTGCTCGGCTTTGTTTGTACTATTCTTTACCCCTTTGGGGCTTCATGCTATATTGTACTGGTTTTAATAAGAAAATGCCCTATAAGTCCAACTCCAAGATTTGAATGAGGCAAACAAAGTTTATTTGTCACATGATTTTGTTTTGAGTTTTGATAGTTCCAACCGTTTAGAGTATTAATCAAGCTCTTAAATATTGGTACTTTGGGAAACATAGTTGACCCAATATTGGGCACGTGTATGCTAGGACACACACAAGTAATATGATAATAAGCTGTAATTGGCTAATACGTTGTAGTTGGCGGCACACAGTGCTTATTTAGCACATTCAACGTAAAAGAATAATAAAACAAAATCCAACCCTTGATAAAACAATGCACCGATTCATTGAATGTAACATAAAATTACACCTAAGATAATTTAATTATTGATAAATATTATTATCTAATTATCTATTAAGATCTCATTTTTATGTGATAGTTTGTGGGAATATATGATATAGAATAGATTAAGCTGTTGGAACAAGGTTTCTTGTTGTCCAGTTTCCTACATTATTTATTTGTTAAATAAACAAGGCATTACAAATTTAACACAAATCCGTTGTAGTCTAGTTGGTCAGGATATTCGGCTCTCACCCGAAAGACCCGGGTTCAAGTCCCGGCAACGGAATTTGTAAAATGTTTTTGTTTTGTTTTTCCTTTCTCCCTTCTCTCTTCTAAATCAAAGCATCAACTCTCCGGAATTCGAATTCCTAGGAGAACTAGAAATTCAACTTCTTGCATATGAAATCATGCTCAGATTAAAATCTTGGAGAAGCTGTAACAAATTGAACTTTTGCTTTTCTCTCCACCATCCATGACAAATCTTAGAAATACAAGAAAACCACCAACATTGGTGCTTAAAATTTTCCCACATTCCAAACACCAAAACTATGCCCTCTCCTCCTTCACAATCCAAACCCCATGTGCCAATCAAAACAGAGAAGCCGTTCCCGTCAACTTTCCCTCTCGCCCACAACAAGAAACCCACTTGGTTTCCACCAGTAACATGACATTGAAGAGCACACTCACTCAATTTTGCAATGAACCTAAACCGTGTGATCAACGTGAATTTGGCAATATCATTAAGTCAAATAAGTCGATCACAAGTTATATTCGAGCCGGGGATTTAGATTCTGCTCGTAGGGTGTTTGAAAAGATGACAGTTAGGACGACAGTTACTTGGAATTCAATTTTATCCGGGTATGCGAAAATGCCTGGGAAGATGAAAGAAGCCTGCGAGGTGTTTGAGAAATGTCCTGAACCAGACTCCTGTTCATATAATATTATGTTGGCTTGTTACTTACACAATTTTGATGTTGATGCTGCTTGGGAATTCTTTCGAAAGATGCCTGTCAAGGACACGGCATCTTGGAATACTATGATATCAGGGTTTGCTCAAAATGGGAAGATGAGAGAAGCACATGAGTTCTTTATGGTGATGCCAGAGAAGAATAGTGTCTCATGGAGTGCAATGATTTCGGGTTATGTGAAATGTGGGGATTTGGACATGGCCGTGGAGTTGTTTGAGGTAGCACCGGTTAAGAGTGTTGTGGCGTGGACTGCTATGGTTACAGGGTACATGAAGTTTAGGAAGATTGAATTAGCCGAGAAATTATTCCGAGAGATGCCTATGAAAAATTTAGTAACTTGGAATACTATGATTTCTGGTTATGTTGAAAATTGTCAAGCTGAAGAGGGTTTAAAGCTTTTTAAGTCAATGATCGGATATGGGGTTAGACCGAACCCATCAAGTTTGTGTAGTGTTCTACTGGGTTGCAGTAACCTCTCTGCATTGCAGATGGGTAAGCAGGTACATCAGCTGATTTATAAATTTCAATTATATAATGATACAACTGCAGTGACCTCTTTGGTTAGCATGTATTGTAAGTGTGGGAATTTGGGGGATGCTTGGAAGTTGTTTATTGAGATGGCACGAAAAGACGTTGTTACTTGGAATGCTATGATTGCTGGTTATGCTCAACATGGAGCAGGTCTCAAAGCTCTCGATTTGTTTGACCGGATGAGGAATGAGGGAGCAAAGCCAGATTGGATCACATTTGTGGCAGTGTTAATGGCTTGCAACCATGCAGGGTTGGTAGATCTTGGAGTACAGTATTTTAATTCAATGGCAAGGGATTATGGAGTTGCAGCTAAGCCGGACCACTATACGTGTATGGTAGACCTTCTTGGTAGAGCTGGTAGGCTAGTTGAAGCTGCGAATTTGATAAAGGAAATGCCGTTCGAACCACATTCTGCCATATTTGGAACTCTTTTGGGTGCCTGCCGGATCCACAAGAACTTAGAGCTAGCTGAGTTTGCTGCCAAGAAATTGCTTGATCTTGATCCAACGAGTGCAGCTGGTTATGTTCAACTTGCTAATGTTTATGCTGCAACCAACAGATGGGACCATGTTGCGAAGGTAAGGCGATTGATGAAAAAAAACCGGGTAGTGAAGACACCAGGGTACAGTTGGATTGAGGTGAAGAGTGTGGTGCATGAATTCAGATCAGGTGACAGGGCTCACCCAGAATTGGCATCTATACATGAAAAACTGTTTGAACTGGATCAAAAAATGAAGTTGGCAGGCTATGTTCCAGATCTTAATTTTGCCTTACATGATGTTGGAGAAGAGCAGAAACAGCAGCTTCTGTTATGGCACAGTGAAAAATTAGCAATTGCTTTCGGGCTTATAAAAGTGCCGTTAGGGACCCCGATTCGCATTTTCAAAAACTTGAGAGTTTGTGGGGATTGCCATCATGCTACCAAGTACATATCAGCTATTGAGAAAAGGGAAATCATTGTTAGAGATACTACAAGGTTCCACCATTTCAAAGGTGGTGTTTGTTCTTGTGGAGATTACTGGTGAATATGCAAAACACGATCTCCATTCAAAACTTTTCCGGCAGTGTTCCTATCAGCGGTGGAGCTACGATTCTTAGATTTGGGGTAAAGGGCCAAAATCTAAACTTAATTGTAAATAGCTTAATCATCTTAAATGGGGGAAGCCAACACTAAATTGTGTAATTTTTTTGGGTATGATATTATATTTTTCCCCAAGTATTAAAAAAGGTTTTAAAAGAGTGGGAGGGCCAAGGCCACTTCATGCCTGGCTAGGAAGCGTGCAAATCAGTGCTTTCCCTGGAACCACTTTTTAAGAATTCATTATGGCATATAAAATATTTCGAAAACAACAGAAGTGAGAATGAAGATAGATCCCAAATTATTCAATGACCTACTAAACTTATATCCATCGCACAGTAGTAGTTGAAATAGTGGAATAGGATATCCTGCATCTGACAAGAATTAGGGGAACAGAATAAGGCAAATACTGCTATTCACCAGTATTCCTAATTTGTACAAAGTTTTTGAAAACAATACATTGAAAAGAATGGAAGCTTTAACAAAGTGCTGAGCTGATAACTGACAACAAAAGAACGTGACCAACAATCATCTTCATATCAAAGCGTTACGATAAAACAACTAGTTTTACATGCCACGAAGAACAACACCGATAAACATCATTGCCCCCCAACAATTATTTTTCCCCATCTAAGAAGAGCAGCAACCAGACTTTTGGTTGACAGGCTGTCCCCGAATCTGCACTGTTGGAGGCCTGGCATTGTTCATCGGTTGGCTTGCCATCCTGCAGATAAAATTCAAAACATGTGTGAGAAGCTGGTCATCTAGAATGGTGCAACTATTACCATACAACGACACAAAAACACAAATGCAAGAAAGTACCTGTTCTTGATCTCAGCAGCCATGGCCATGAAGGCTTGCTCCACATTAGTGGAATTCTTAGCACTGGTTTCCATGAAAGGGATTCCAATTTCATCGGCAAATGCCTAAAAAGAAACAACAAATTCCATCATTATACTTTGCATCTCCAAGATATACAATGCCAAGAAACTAGAACAGGCTCATCAATATTCACCTTGGCTGTCTCATAGGACACAACTTTATTTGCCGTGAGATCGCACTTGTTTCCCACTAGAAGCTTGTTCACATTTTCACTTGCATATCGGTCGATTTCATTCAACCATTGCTTAACATTGTTAAAGCTCTCTTGGTCTGTGACATCATAAACAACCTGCAAGAAACCCAAGGGCATGAGACTTATATCTTACATCAAGAGGAAAACTTGGGAAAAATAACAGGCACAACAAATAAATAGGAAACAACACACTTACAATGATTCCATGAGCCCCGCGGTAGTAGCTGCTAGTGATTGTCCTAAAACGTTCTTGGCCAGCAGTGTCCCACTGCACATCCCCAAAGCAACATCAATTAGCAACTAAGAACAGAAAAAGGCAAGATGCGACAGGTTTACATGTTGAAAAATTCATGTGAACTAGTTCAAAAGAGCTACCAACTACATCAACACAGCTTTACTAGAACAGATCTCAATCTACCGCGCAAAAAACTATTAAACCAATTCATATATACTCACAATTTGGAGTTTGATAGTCTTCCCATCCTGCTCCACAGTGCGAATTTTCTAAAATACACAATAGAGATAACATATATTAGTGAGAGTTCATAAAATGAATCGACGGTGTAGAAACCCAGCGCAAGAAATGCTTACAAAGTCAACTCCAATTGTGCTGATGTAGCTATCCAAGTATGAATCATCCTGGTTTACAAAACAAAATATATCAATCAGGAACCCCAAATCTCAATTATCTTTATGACTCTCAAATACTGAGAGAAAAAAAATGAAGAATTCGATGCCTAATTGTCTCCCACTTACAGCAAACCGCAGAAGTAGACATGACTTGCCGACACCAGAATCTCCAATCAACAAAAGCTTGAACAAATAGTCACTGCATAAAATTTTCAGCACAATTTACTGATCGGAATTACTATACTCTATACAGCAATCAAAATCAAACATAAACAGCACCGATCCAACCGCTTCGGGTATGAATTCTTTCAAATTACAAGCCCTAAAATTCACATAAATTATGAATCTAAGAAAAAATTTCAACGGATCTGATTGCCAGGCATCTAGATCTATACTCAAAAGCCCTCAATTCAAACAAAAAAAAAACAGAATTAAACTAAATTAAATTTAAATTACAGCCTACAATATAATTGCGGTTCTAAAATCATCGCATCGCATATACAATCAAATTCAATCGGCGGAATATAAAAAATATAATTAGAAGAATCATCGGATTGAACTTACTATTCGGGATTCATGGCTGGAGCTCAGAATGAATCGCGAGAAATTGGATAGATATGCTTGTTCCGGCGAGAAATTGCAGCGAGAGGTAAGATCTTCGCCGGAGAGACAGAGGGAGAGAGGGAACGGCAAGAAGAAGACGAAGTGGAGATTGTGAAGAAGAAGGAGAAACCGAGGAGGGAATGAAGAAGGCGATTGTTTGTATTGTATTATAAAAGCACCCTATAATGTCGGAATTTTGTGTATAGTGCTTGTGACGTAGTAACAGGGACTATATTCCGCCACGTGTTCTCTTTCTGATCGATTTTACCGAAAGGGCATTTTCATAATTTTCATGTTTGATTTAGCGTTGTGATCTATTAAAATATAATATATTATTGCTTAAAAAAATATAATTAGGTTTTTGTTTAATCAATTTCTAATATAAAATTTTAATTTTTAAATCTTAACTCCAAAATTACATTGTTAATTTTGTTTCAACGTATTCTGAATTTTGTTTATGTGGGAATATACTGAAAAATTACTTATATATTTATATGCCCAAATAAAAGATACTAAAGTTTAAGAAACAAAAAAATTTGTGGCAACTGCGTCAAGGTCCATTATTGCCCATCTTCCTTGGATGGTGCTTTTATCTTTGTGTGTATTGCACGACTTCCCAATCATCTTGCTATTTAATAAAGGCGTTAACCAAGCCCACAAAATCATGCGCACAACACAAGACACACCATGGAATTGGTTGAGGGTATAATAATGGTATGTTAAGATTTCTTTTTTCTTTTTCAAGTAGAAAGAAATAGATTCTTTGTAATAAGAAATATGTCATAGTTTCATAAATTTCACTTACTGTTTGAACACGATTATTAGTTTTCCGTAGACGACTGATGCTAGTTTTTCCTTGTTCGCCCCAACCGTGGTTGAATAACACTAACTAAATGCACATAGTCTTAGGTTATAGGGTATTGAATTTCATTACCCCTTGCTTAATCGTCTTATACCTCATTAAGAGCACTTAATGACATCGCGTGACATGTTAAGGACACCTACCTCCTCATCATATCACCTTATAAGGCCAGCGCCAAACAATTTTGTTTTTAATATAGAGAATGATTCTACCCTTCGAATTTAAAAAAAAGAAAAAGAAATAGTCAGACATGAAAAATAATTTAAGAGCAATATGGGGGCATTTAAGTCTTTTGAAGGACGTAAACCAAATTGGTGTTCGCACGCTATAGAAGAGAAAAGCCAGTTGTTCATTTATTTTGAAAATTCTGAGAGCCTGAAACTGGAGGTTTCCTAGTTGCTTCGTCAGGCAGGGTGCATAAAAGATTGAGCAAAGTTGGGACAAAAAGTAGAGGGCTGGCAAGAGACGAAAGCCTTGGTTTCCTAGTTACTTAATCCCCAAGGCCTTTCGACAAAAAAAAAAAAAAAATCCCCAAGGCCTAAAATGCGAGTGAAAATCCATTTTCCTCTCAATTAAAGAAAATATTTATTTTCTTGTTGCCATTAGTTCTCATTGGTACGCGATTTGTAATTTTCTACATAAATCCATATCAGTAGCAACTGGCAGTTGTAGGTATGTCCTAGTGTTGGTGGTGAGAGTAGCCAATTTCTCCCTAAACTTAAAAAAAAAAAACCAAAAAATGGTAAAACATTCAAAATACCAGAAAATGCCATTGATTAATGCAAACATTAAGAATTGAAATTATTAATTAAATGAGGATAATATGATAAATTCACAATTTTTCATATTAAAATTTAAAATTAAAAGAAAAATCAGATAATAGATCCTATTTTTATGAAACACAACTACCCATTATCCGTGTATATATATTTCTTTTCATACTAATTGTGCTATAACTTGACATATAAAGTTCAATATTTAAATGTTCACATGTATTGTGTGATTTTACATATTATATATTGTTGCAAACGGAAATATGCTGCAGGATCTTTATTTTATACAGTTTACCTCATGATCCTCACCTTTATAATATCATCATAAGCAACATCATTATGCTAAATAGACATTAAGTAAGCAACAAGAAAGGCGTAAATGTGAGATATTGGGGAAGTTAAAAGTTTATATGAAAGAATATAAGATCACTTTTGAGACTCCCTCACAATCGGGCATTTCGTGGAAGAAAACTATTATATACTTCGCTGGTTCCTAGAGTGATCTAAATTTTTTAGGTAGATATTTTGATATGTCATCAAAATTCAAAAGTGATGTCAACCAATTGAATATGTTCATCTTTTTCTATTTTTGTCCACATCAATCAGTTCGACAATTTGTTTTTATTCTGAAAAATGCTAGAAGTACCACATTTTCCATAACATTGAATAAAAGGGGACAAAAATGTATTGTCTAACGGGGAAAAAAAGAGAACAAAGGACAAAGAATATAGAAGGAGCCATTCCATTAGCAGTATGGTGGACATGCGTAAATCCTCCTCGAGTAACCACAACCAGTAGATTCTTTGTATCCTCCACCACATGTCCCATTGCGGATCTATCAATACAAGCACTCTAAAGAGCTGAAGCGATCTGGAGAAAATCACTCTAAAAAATAACTTTTTTATAACCCCTTTCTACTATCATAGTTGCCTTGTATCTAGTCCAATTACATCAAAGACAAAACCAACAGCTAACCGGGTATAAATTCAAAACTACTCCTAAAAACACTTGAAAAAATAAATGAAAACCAAACTTATAGTAAGAACTTTATTGTTTTGCATGATAAATTTGAGCTATGAAATATTCATGTATCTTGGGTTTACCTATAGCCCCCCAAAATCCAAATTATTTGCACTCATTTATGTTGAGTTTTATATAGAAGATATTAGGTTAATGAATAAAGATTATTTTTCTTTTTATACATAATAATTTCCATTTAATATTAATCATATATCTTAACTAATAAGGTGCAACAAATTATTTTTCCGTTTATCTCATGTTTTCCATATAGAATTCAATATAAAGGCAAGTACAATTAATTTGGATTCATGCTAACCAAGATGTATGTAATATATAAATACTTATTTCATAAAATAGTAAAGTTTTTACTATAACTTTGAATTTCATTTTTTCAAAATATTCCATATCCACAGATTGGTGAAATGACACGGTTCCCACAGAGGTTTTACCCTTTCTCTTTTTGGTGAGTTTTGTGGCTCCAAGCCCAAAGCAAAGCTTAATGGCCCTAGATCCCTACATTTCATATTTATTGGACAATAAATGGGACTACTATTTGCAACTAGTTTCCTTTAAAATTTATGATGTGGACAAGGGAAATTAAAAGTGTACGGAAAACTTAAAAATTTGAGTAGCTTGAGCTTGACATAGCATAATATAATTTTTTTCATAGTGATAATATTTTCATAATTGTAATAAGAAAATTGATTATAAAGGAAGAGGAACAAGGATGAACAAATATATGAAGATAAAATAAAACTATATACATTTAACAAGGAATATCGCTTTTGTTACAATCATTGAGGCACTTCTAAATCCTAAGCTTTTGTTACAAAATTGAGGCACTTCTAAATCCTAATGCAGAGGACATGAAAAAAAAAAAAAACCATTATATCTAACCCTTGCTTTCTACATTCACATGCCATTTTCTTTGTAAACTTAGTTAGAACAATGACTTTAATAACACCAGAAGATGATGTGCAGTCTAGGTATTGTTTACTTGGCACATTTAACAGGAAGTTCTAAACCTTTCAGTATATTTTACAGTCTAAACCTTCTGACATCAAATCCTTGGCATTATGCATCAATAGCCTCTTCCGAAGGGTCCAGATTTAGATCAATGAAAGGCGGTCTTTCATCTCTATTTTGCTGGAACTCATTTTGATCATTGTTCTGAACTTCATTAACCTCCATAGCTGCAAAGGAAAATGAAGAAACAGTTATAAGATGAAATGAATTAGTACTGGCTAAACACACATATATAAGCAGGAAAAATATTGTGTATTTATGAGAGAGAGACCTGCATTGTCTGCTTCCGCATCATCTGCCAGCAAGTTTTTCTGTAGCCTGACAGCCTTCGGAAACATCAATGTGTTTGAGGAGATTATTGTTCTGATCATGGCACTTTCAATGTGGGAAAATTTAAATTTTTTAGTCCACATTCCAACTATTTCTATTGAAGCTGGAATGATCAGATTTTCCACATTTAAGAAGTGAAGGGCCTGAAAAATAAATCAGTGTATGAGGATTGCTTTTTAAAAAAAAAAAAAACCCTAGGCCAATGACAATCACCATGTAAGGAACTATTATATATCTACTTATGCAACAACTTACAGATTCAATAGCTACTAGAAACTTTCGAAGAAATCCTTGTCCCCTGCACTTCGATTCGGTTCCCACAAAGGGCATCTCTGCCATCTCTCTTCCATGTATTCTACAAAAGCATAATGGGATAAGCACGTAAAGAATGATGCTCTTTTTCATCTTCCTATAAAACTTTTATGAGACACATGCATGACCTTTACCTTATAGATGCTGCAGAGATGATTTCATCGTCCTTCTCTAGGATGGCAGTATAGAAACCTCTAAAATTTAATCGACCCAAATTTGACCTGAAAAAGAACGATTTTACAAACAATTTTCAATTTAGTCATACATAGGCAAAATATGACACACAGATAAATCAACAACACACGGATGTTTATACTAGTTTGATTTTGTAGCCTTTGTGCAGTTCACAAAGGGTAAGGAAATTTCACTACTAAGAGCATCCACAGTGAGGGGGTGTATGTTAAATATACACCCATTGTGATCGGAATCACCCGCAATGGGGGGTGTATATGAATGTATAATTACATCACCTTGGAGATGCATATTTAGATGCAATTGCACATCTTTTTTTTACATCTCTTGTAGGAGGGATCCAGCTGCAAAAAGGAGAGGAAAAATGAACAAAAGAGGCTTTACACCCCCGAAAATACACCCCCCTATTGGAGCAAAAAGCGTATTTACACCCCCCGGAGGTGTAAAGGGGATGTAAAAGTGGCTTTACACCCCCGAAAATACACCCCCTCACTGTGGATACTCTTAGAAGGGAGATTACATAGGAGTGTCTAACTCTCACAAACACGAATCCCAAATTCACCCAAATCACTCCCACACATATGAGTTAAGAACAAAGTTCAAATTAGAGAAAAAAATCAGATTTGAAGTAGCTCAAACAAAAGGAGAAAAAATTACCCAAATCATTCCCACACAGATGAGTCAAGAACAAAATTCAGATTAGAGAACAAAACTAGATCTGAAGTAGCTCAAAAAAAAAAGGTATAAATCACCCTAATCACTCCCACACAGATAAGTCAAGAACAAAGTTCAAACAAGAGAACAAAGCCAGATCTGAAGTAGCTCAAACAAAAATAGGAAAAAATCACCCAAATCACTTCCACATAGATGAGTCAATAACAAAGTTCAGATTAGAGAACAAAACCAGATCTGAAGTAGCTCAAACAAAAAACGGAAAAAAAAAAAAACCAAAATCACTCCCACACAGATGAGTCAATAACAAAGTTCAGATCTGAGAACAAAACCATATCTCAAGTAGCTCAAATAAAAACAGAAAAATTCACCAAGATCACTCATACATAGATGAGTCAATAACAAAGTTCAGATTAGAGAACAAAACTAGATCTGAAGAAGCTCAAACCAAAAACCGAAAAAAATCACCCAAATCACTCCCACACAGATGAGTCAAGAATAAAGTTCATATTAGGGAACAAAACCAGATCTGAAGTAGCTCATAAAAAAGAGACAAAAATTATTTTTCTCTCACAAAACAAAGAGAAGATTTTCTTCACTTACAAATGTTGTGAGTCCCACTCCATTCACCTTAATTCACATTCACCTTAGCAGTGTGTTTGGATGAGGAAATTTAAAAATACAAAGGATTTCATAAATGACGGAATTTAAAATGACAGAATTTAAAATGACAGAAATTAATGTTCTAGAATTTGTAAAGTTTCTTGTTTGGGTGACGGATTTAAAACACGGAATTTAACCTTTATTTGTAAAGTTATCTTTTTAAAAACTCAATCTCTCTTGGGATTTTAGAAATGACAACTTTTAGATGGAATTTAAAGTTTGGATTTATGATCTCCAAATTCCATGTTTTTTCCCACGCGGAATTTCTAAATTTCTATGTTTTTTTTATCCAAACACGGGAATTGGTTCATGTCAATTTAGAAATTCCGACTTTTGTCAAAATCCCAAGTTTATTTCCCTCATCCAAACGCACCATAGATGTTTCTGGCTCTCTCAAATTATTTCAAAAGAAAGGACCTATGCCCAAACAAAAGAGAGAGTTTTCTCTCTTACTAAAATGTGGATGCACACTAACCATGAGATGTGGTGTGGTGGTAGCTCACCTCATTCTTTAACCATGTGGTTGGGGGTTCGATCCCCGCCCATGGGAATGGAGCGCATTTCGTGGCCAGCTGTTTACCTCCTTTGGAGAGCTCCCGGGGCGAAAGGGATAAGTCACTACTGTCGGCGGTGGACACCCTTGGATCTCATCCAAAAAAAAAAATGTGGATGCACACTAAATACAGTGAGAAGATGATGTATATATATGTGGGTGACTCGAAATCCGAAGCCACTAGAACAAATGGGCCTCATGGGCTTACTTAAAACCAACCAAATGGGCTTTCAAACTTAAACTACCAAATCAACATCTTTTTCATCATTCAATAACTTGAAGAAAAAAAAACCAAAAGAAATTAGCTGATTAAGAACCTTGTGCTTACCCTTGACTGTGTATTACACTCTGAACAACATTTGTTCCAGTGAATCGGTCGATGATGGTCTCAAAGCAGCGGTGCATCAAGACCCCTGCCACTGCGATCTTGGAGTTGCATTCTAATTTTTTGTGCAAATTTTCAGTATGGCCTCTTAAGCTTATATCTTCTCTCTTGAGAAGCCTCCAAGAATATCCGTTGTCTAAATCATTCTTGGCCCCAACCATCAGCTCCAATTTCTCAAAAATCTGTTACAAAAGTTCATTTATGTCAACATTTTTGTACCACGAAAAAGAATTGATAAAACGATTAAATCTCTGTGTAAGTAAAATGTACTAAAGCATGTACCTCGCTGCAGCTCTTACTGCAAAATGATGAAGTTGAGAGATTGAGATCGATTTCGTTTGGCGCAGGGCAACTCCAATGAACTACACAAAGGTTTCTGACATTTTAGCAATACATTTCTTCTCACATACTATAAATTTTGTCTCTATTTTGACAGATTCAAATTGGAGCAAATCCAAAAGCTAAGAAACTTCTAATATGACATTCATTTAGAAATGAAGAAGTATACATTTCTTCTCACAAACTGAACATGTAAGGAACTTCCCACGAACAAGTCCACAATGTATGCAGAGACAGTAGGAACATCCCCATTCTCCTTCGGGAACTCTCTGCAGTTCAAAAGTTGAAGAAATTTTTTAGAAAGTTGAGTTACTTAACAAATCATAAAATTTGTAAGAAAGGACCTTCTCACCTCCATGTTCATGCATGAAGGGTGGAAGGCGGAAGGACATTTGTCACAGCACATCAAATCCCCTCCATCTGAGCAAATCATACACGAATCGTCGTTCTGGTCTGCTGGTGCTGTTCGGGGCCTGCTATGATGGAATCCAAATTGTGGAGCAGATTCAATGTGGTTCTCCCATGCATCCATCAGGCATTGGAGGAGGGAGTTTCCATTGCTCTCGACCAAAATATATTCGTACGGCCTTGTTAAATCGCTTTTAGCATGAACCTCGAAATTCCACACTGTAAACACTTGTTCACAGCAAATGCACAAAATTCCAGCCCTTTTTATTGTCCCCTTCAGCATTATCTCATTGTTATAAAAGACTGCTGCGTTATCCTCAACTATATGGAGGTCAATCAACCATGACAATATAGTTCTGCTATCTTTGAGATTCTTTGTCTGGTTTGACGATCCAGCAGGGTTGCTATATGAAAATCGAGCTCTTGTTTGCCTCCTAGGCCTGGTATTCTTTCGAGGACGACCCCGTTTTGGCCTTTCCAATTCCAAATTCCCAGCTGAGGTTGTAGCTGGCCCCGCTTCAGCCATTTGAGCAATATTCAGGTTGTAGTTCTTTGCTTGCCTTCTTGGGGGCCTCCTTGTATACTCAGGATCAGAACTATCTGTTTCGTCACTCGAAAACACTGAACTGCTCCAGTTACTTTGATATACCTGCAGCTTGTTCTTTCTAGCTCTGAGCTCGTACGCCATTGTCTTGGTCCAACAATATTCCTGCTTTGTAGTTTTGGTCTGGCAAAAAAAAAAAAAAAAACCTTAAGAAAGTAACAATGAAGCAAATATATGTATCGATAATCATAACACATTTATTTTTTCTCATAGCAAAGATCATTTTGATTTGTTTCCATTCTTATTATTTGACGCCATTTTCTCCTCAATTTTCATTCACAGTTGACACATTTGTAATTGAATTAGCATAAATCTTAACAGCTAGCTTTTAAGTGGTATATTTCGGTAACTGAAAAGTGAGAAAGGACTGGTCCGTTTAAGCTCCTCGTATGTAAGCAATCCTCCATTGAAGTCACAATCCGGTTCTAGATCCGACCTTCATATCAATCTATTAACCCGTTAACTTAACAATTCAAATATAACCAAGGACTAATCCAATCCAACTTAATATGATATACAACTGATTCACTTTTATATTTACTATACATGTATATATATATATATATATATATATATAGCTTCAGTTGAGAGATTCCTCAAATTTTTATTTGAGGGACACCCTTGTAAGGTCCACCACACATTGTATTTCAATGATCTAAACCGTCTATTTTTTAGATATTTCATCAAAGATCATTTCTACAAAAAGTTAGTTGAATCTGAAACCATTTGACCACTTAATTAGATAGTTGTTATTATAGTCTTTTCTTGAAGCATTGTATTCGTCTATTTTGTTGGTCCCAACTAGATGCTTTAATGATTTTCAATTTGCATGATTTTTTCCAAGGATGATTTATGAATAAAGACTTGAAAAATAGACAGTTTGGATCGTTAAAAAAAAATTCGTATGGGACCCTAAAGGGTGTTCCTAAAATAAAATTATTTGAGAAATCCCTTAACAATATGAGCATTTTAAATTTTTATGTAGAAAAAATTGTTTACTTGCCCACAAAAATTCAAGTTAAAAAAAAGTATCCAAAATTAATAATAATTAAAAAAAAAAAAGGAATTGCACCAATGGATCCAGATTTTAATCTAACTTCAAACCGACTGAGATCTGAATGTGGATACAGGTCAATCTAATGCATATATGCACATGCATGTGGACAATGAGATTCCACTTGCCATGCTGAAAACCCAAAAGTTGAAAAAAAAAATATTGGTGTGAATCCAAAGAATATTTATATTTATACACCAAAAATCTAATAATTAATTTTGATTGTTAACTTATTAAGATGAAAGTAAAAGCATATTTTAAACTATAATTATTTTCAAATTATACCAATTAAATGAACTATATAAGAAATAATTGGGTATCATTTTCAGAAGAAAAAATAAATGAAAAGTTAATTTATGATTTAACAAACAAGAAATGTGTTAAGAAAATCTCGCCAGTAGAATAATCTTCAAGACCACATAGAAAATGAGTACAAAGAGAATTCCTTTTACCTTAACGAGTCACTACTTATGTGATATGCGTATTGTGTAAATCAAAATTCAAGATCTAGCCAAACTAGAGAATAATTAATCATATAGTTCCTAGAAGATTTGTATCGCAAAATGTAACTAGGCAGAAAGAATTACCTTGAATATCTTTGGAGAAATCGTCACTCTAGATCCCCAATGCTATCCTTCCTGCTTTTCTTCCGTTATCAAGCGCCGAAAACAAAGAGCATGCCATTCGATAAATCCTAAGATTTGAAGCTTGATGAAGTAGGCACTGAACAAACAAGGTAAACTGCACTTAAGTGTAGGTAGGCATGATACTCGACGAGCTATTGAAACGGCTACAAGTGTATAAAAGTGACAAAATTATGATGGCACGAAGTAGCAAGACACTGGTCAGCAATATGAAACTGCTGAAACCCTACCTCGCAAAGGGTTTGTTTGGTTCGCGGAATGAACTTCCTGGGAATGAAACTCTTATGTATAATCTCAGGAAATGGGAATGAACATTCCCATATTTGGAAACGTTGGGAAATGAAGACTAGGAAGCGTCAATTTCTCACATTCTCATGTTTGGTTTATGTCGTATTACGAATGAAAAGTTGTTGACTTTTCCCATAATACCCTTTTTTTTTTTTTTATATTTAAAGTAGTTAATGAAAAATGATATTTTTTTTAATTAGAATATGGATAGTTTAGTCAAAAGAAAGTGCATTAAATGCTTTCTCAAGGGGTGTGTGGAGAGAGAGAGAGAGAGAGAGAGAGAGCCAAGGGTATGAAATTTCCCTTACATAGGAAGTTCATACCCATGAGTCAGGTGCAATTTCATGCCCATAGGAAATTCCCCTTACAAAATGCAATTTCATACTCATTTCCATGTTTCTCAAGGCAAAGTGTCTTGATGCTTAAAAGGACTTTGGTAATTTGTGAACATATGTTACAGGGGCAAATTTGTATGATGAATTACACCACTCTTTCATGTGTATATCTAAAACGGAGGAGTTTTTTTGTTTTAAATTGATGAAATTAACTTTGTTAAAGCAAATGTGCTATCACAAACATGAAAGGGACAAATTATTTAAAGGAAAATTTCTTAGTTAACGGGTAATCGGAATAACCTATAGTATAAATTAAACAAAGATATAATACAACTAAGATACATTTATATGTGCTTCTTAATTATAAAGAGAGTAGGTTTGTTTGGGAGTGCTTCTATAAGGGCTAAAGCGTTTTCTAACAACTAAAAGCATTTCTGACAACATTTGGCAACAAAGTTTAAAAGTATTCTGGGTTATAGAAGCACTTTCTGGAGAAGCATATAGCCTGTGTTTCTTCAGGAAGCACTCCCAAGTGGTTTTCTAGGAAGTACTTGGATTTCTTATGAAAATTTCAACCTTTTTTTTTAATAATAAAAACGCTTTGCTTTTGAATAGAAGTGCTTCCTAGAGAAGCAGTCTCAAACGAGTTCCACAACCAAAAATGCTTTGCATGACATTTGTTTCAAAATTGCCTAATATGAAATTTAATCCCACGTATCTAAGCACATCTAATCCTACGTACTTATACGACATGTGTATGGATATGTTCCAAAATATCCTAGACCCGAAAAAACGATAATATCCATGAAATTTTGTCGATATTATCGATATTTTAGTCCTTACTTTCAAGGGTTTTTCAGGTAGCACTTCGATTTCTTAGAGAAGCAGTTTCAAATGAGTCCCACAACCAAGAATACTTTGCATGACATTTGTTTCAAAATTGCCTAATACGAAATTTAATCCTACGTACCTAAACTATATTTTTCATTTGTGTTTTTCTTAAATTTATCCGGTTGTACAAGCTAGAATGGATCGTGCACAAAATGTGCTTAAAGGAATGACTCGTAACATTGACTGTACTCCTTGTCAATTTAACTCGACAATTCATATTATCAAACAAAAATAATTTAATATTTAATAACTAAAACTAGTAATAAAGTGAGATAAGAAAAACAGCTTCTTGAGCTGGAGTTGTTTAACGCATGCCATTAGAACGAACGGGTCCTAGGCTGTGCAGGCCATAGCACTTCGCTTTTATTATTATCATTATTATTATTTATACAAGTGATATTGTGAATGAGGTTTTTTCATATACACTATCAAGGTGTCGTGAGGGTTCGAATTTGAGACAACTGATCTGCAAGTCGATTTCCTTCCACTGGGTTAAACCCCGTTGACTATTTGAGTGCACAAACATGTTACTAAATATTTAATGGACCAATACGAGCACAACATAAAACATGAATATCCCTAAATTAAATGCGTATAAATTACACAAATTCAATAAATTACACAATATTGTTCTTTTATCTTTGAAAGTCTTTGTTTGGTTCACGATCCAGCAAGGGTTACTACATGAAAATCGAGCTAGTGTTTTTCCTCATGCACTTTGTACTCTTTCGAGAGCAACCCCGGTTTGGCCTTATCAATTCCAAATTCCCAGTTGAGGTTGTAGCTGCCCCCACTTCAGCCGTTTGAGCAACATCATCAGGATCATCAGATCAGAAACTACATGTTTCATCACTTGAAAACACTGAACTGCTCCAGTTACTTTGATGTACCAGCTTGCCCTTTCTATCTCTGAGCTTGTACACCATTGTTTTGGTTCAACAATGTTTCTGCTTTTTGTAATTCGAAAAAGAAAAACGTGTTAAAAGAAGCTTGTCACTGGAATAATCATCGTGATCACATACAAAATTAATACAAAGATAATTAACGTTGATGTCATAAGTAAGTGATACCTTTTTCTGGTAAATCAAGGATCCGATAAAAACTCAGTGAAGTCTGATTTTGAACCAAAAGTTTCTCCTTCGACTTTCTTCTGTTCATGTTGCGGGTGTTGAATTTGTCTTTTGGCCTCCCCTCCATACAAAACCTCGTTTAGTTTAAACTCGCCCCCGACAAAAAGTATACACAATATGGATGGATACTGTGATCGAGGAGAAGATTATAATGGAAGTGGGAATAAGCTTGAGATTTCTGCATGGGCTATATATATAGAAGTGGAAGCAATTTTGGTACTCTCAGTTTAGCTTATGTAAATCCCGTATCGAATGTTTAAAAATTATAAATACTTAGTTTGGAGTGCCAAAATATAAATAGTGAGTATTAAAAGTGGATCCAACCATATCTATTAAAGATTCTGAGGTTAGATCTCGTTGGCCACTTTTTGACACACGAGCATCACTTTGCTTATGTTTTTTTTTTTAACATGCATGTAATTCTTATTACGTAAACTAACACAAAGTGAGAAGTTGTAAGGACGATCACGTTTAAACTAACACAATAAGTATGATTAAATAAAATCGGACGAGTTCAGTTAAAAGAAAGTGAGATAAAATATAAAGAATTAAATTACGATGTCACACATAAATTGTTATCTCAAAGATAAAATATAAAGAATTAAACTACGATGTCACACATAAATTGTTATCTCAAAGATAAAATCTAATACGGAAAGTATTGGTAAAATGAAAAAGATAGAATGGTTTGCCTTAATGACATTGTGTTTTACGAAATGTTCATGCATGTTGATTGTTTTTGCTAGCTTGCCTACCATTTATAGTGATTTTTATATGGGAATCATTTGGTAAAAGGGAAAATAATTGGATTTAGAATCTAAGTTGGTTTACACTTATATTGGATTTCTTTTGGAGAGAAATATTTATATTTAATTTTATATGGAAAGTAATGGTAAGAAAAGATAATGACATTGTAGTTAATGAGATTCTCATGCATCTTGGTTTTGCCCTAACTTGTAAAAAAAATAGTTACCATTTATAGTGATCTTTACATATATATATATTGGATAAAAGGAAAATAATTTCGTGTACCTACCACCCACCATCTATATGGAATTTTATATGGAAAGTATTGGTAAAATGGAAAAGATAGAATGGATGCCTTAATGACATTGTGTTTTATGAAATGTTCATGCATCGTAATTTTTTGCTAGCTTGCATATCATTTACAGTGATTTTTATATGGGAATTATTTGGTAAAAGAGAAAATAATTGGTTTTAGAATCTAAGTTGGTTAACATTTATATTGAATTTTATATGGAAAGTATTGGTAAGAAAAGATAGAACGACATATTATTGCATTGGCGTTCAATATGTGTTTAATGACATTGCAGTTTATGAAATACTCATGCTTATTGGTTTTATCCAAACATGCATAATCTAAACTAGTTACCATTTGATTTGTTCTGAGTCTGTTTAGTTTGCTTTTAGGGTGTTAACCCCCCTTTTTTTACCCCCCAAAAAAAAACCTAGTTACCATTTATAGTGAATTTTATATGAAAAATATTGGATAAAAGGGAAAATAATTTGATGTACCTACCACTGACCTTTTATATGGAAAGTATTAGGTAAAATGGAAGTCATATAAGTGCATCCACAATGAAATCCCTAAATCACCTCCTTAGACAAAATTTAAGGAGGAATTGGAAAAAATACAACTCCAACCATTCTTCTTATCCACCTCCTAAAATAGGGAGACCTCTAGGAGCTCCTAAATCTGAGGAGAGATAAAGGACTCCTAGTGACTCCCTATAATTTAATGTTGCTTTATTTAATGAGTATTTCAAACCTTTAATTAACGTTAATTATTTTTTATATTATTTTTTAATAGATATGGACCAATTAAAAAAGAGTTATAGTATTTATGACTCCCTAAACTAGAGAGCATGATTGAAGTTTAAATTTTATAGAGAACTCCTAAAATAACTTTTATATGTTTTTAACTAAAATTTAACTAAAACATAGAGAGCATGATAGTGGATGCTCTAATGACTTATTATTGCATTCAATACTGGACCTTAATAATGATATTGCTTTTGATAAAATATTGTTGCATTCCTAAAAGGACACAAATTAATGTGCAAACAACCAATTAAAAATACCCGCAAGTGCACGAATCTAATGAAGTATAGATTATGTAAGTACGGGGTCGATCCCACGAAGAACTTGTCGGCTTCCTATAAGTTCTAATTTGAGTACGTAAAGAACACTTATTTAACACACCACAAATGCACAAATGCAAATTGGAAACTAAAAATGAGTAAAGAAATGTAAAAGAAATGAAACAACACAAGAAACCAAAGAAAAACAGAAACAACACTTTCTATCACCCTTTTATCACCTATTTATCACCTGTGAACAGTACCGTGAACAGTGAAAATAAACAGTGCGACCGGTCGTGAACAGTGATTGGCGACCGGTCGTATGAACAGGGCGACCGGTCGTTTTAGTACAGAGTCGAAACTCTGTTTTTCAGTTTCGACCTCTGTCCAGTTTTTGACTTATAACTTTCCAACCGTTTGTCCAAAATTCACGTTCTTTATACGGTTGGATTCAGCACACAAAAACGAAGAACACAACGCGGACCAAAGGTCCAAAACAGTTACGAAAATAAACAGAATTCATTAAACAAGACACACAACGTATCAAACACACAACTCACACACACATTGGGGGGGGGGGGGGTTTAGTTTGGTTCAAGTGACCTATTTCTATTGCATGAAAGTAAATGGACCTCGAAATTAAATGAGAATGGCAGAGATGAATTATCAAAAAGTGGAATCAAAATGTAACAAACACTAGGGTTTCGGAATCCACCCTAAACAATTCTACCAATGTTCATGGATACTCAAGTGATGAACTCTAAACGTGTTGTTGAAGATGTTCGCAATCAAGACCAGTACGAGTGGCTCAAGACGCATTGATTCTCTCTAATGTACGTAAAGTGCAGTACGAGTGCTACAATACTTGTGCCTTCCCTATAATCGAATCTAGGTGTGCTTAGTACTTTGATTCAATTACAAGAAAAACCCATTAAGTTCAAAGAGAATATGAACATCACAAGAACCCTAATAGCATGGTGTTTACATTAGGTATTCAAGAAACCAATTCACATGGATGATTCTTACTTCATCCATTTATTGCTTAGGATAACATGAAGATACACATAATCCCAACAATCTCAAGAAGCATGCTTTCAAAGGTGATCAATCAAAGAAGAACATACATCAAGGATAGATTAATTTGGTGAATTGGAATTCATCAACAATATCTAGAAATTCATACACTCAAGCATCAAAACAATAAGGTAATCATGTTTAGGGCTTCAACCTAAGCCCTAGCTATGGAGTTTAGTTCCTCATACTTATTTCAAATACAAACTCAAAACAAAACTAGAAAGAAGTTACAGATTTTGTGAACATGGGAGCTCAAGGTCTTCAATGGTGGAAATCTCTTCCACTTCTTGCTTTGTTGCCCTTGTCTTCCTCCTTGAGCTCCCTAGCTCCAAGCTTCATCTCCAGCTCCAAAATCTCTCTCAATGTGTAGAATGATTCTGATTGCAATGGCTGATGCTCTTTGCACTCCTTTTGCTTCCCTCTCTCCTCCTTTCCAGCTTTTACTTTTAGTATTCTAATGCAAAGTCTTCACCCATTGTCTTCTTGTCCCCTTGCAAATGATGAAGCCTTGTCCTCACAAAGATGCCAAATGCTTCAGAAAATATCTCATCTACTAAGGTAAATTCTTGTTACCAAGTGTTATGGTAACAAGAATAATCAAGATGACACAATGGGGGTAAAAGCTGGCCAATTCCGGATTTCCAGAGCTGTGGTAACATGCTGGATTGGTTGGATAGGCAATACTTGTCCAATGGAGCTCAAATTTGGATATGTTGTAGTTAACATCCATTGGAACAAGTCTCATGAAGATCATGACCTCATCCGAGCACCAGAACATGTTGATCCCAGGCCAAGAAGTTGACCTACGAAAATGAACAAAAACAAAGTTTATAACCAATAATGCACTTTTAGCTCATTTTCATTCCAACCAAGGTAAAATCTAAGAAAACACAAAAAGGAAGTAAAAAGCTATAAAATGTCAAGAACTAACTCAAAATAGTGGGTGAATAACATGAAAAATCATGTGTAAAAATGAACCGAACAAATATTCATGCATCTTTTAGTTTTTCCCTAGTGTGTATAATCTACGTCCAATACCTTGGGTTGGGTTTAGGCCTAATGGACATTTAGGTGTGGGATTTTAGCTTAACAGGTCTTGATACAATTATGAGTGGACAACCTATATTTGAACTGTAGATCATTATTGTCTTCTCCGATATGAGACTTAAGAGGGAGAAAAAACATGATGAAGTACAACAAACATTCTAGAGCAATGAAGAAAAGATTTTGTTGAGGCACAAAAAGTCACAACAAGCCCAAAAGCATTTAAAATTCAATATGATGTACAAAATAAGGGATAAATTGGTTTGTATTAATTCCAATTATATTTTATGGGAATTAATTCGACAAAATAAATATGTACGTAAGCTTTTATACAAATTCTAGTAGTATCCTTGCCATGCCAAAACACCTATTCCTTTAAATCCGATATGTCACTAAGCTCGGTCACAAAAGCCCAAGCCATTCTAACACATGCCCAAGCTTTCGAAGCACATGCCAAATAACTCAATGCAAAGCTAATACATTTTTCTTATGCCAAACACCTACTAAGCTCACATAAACCCAAGTCATGTGGTTTATGGGGCTTGCACGAGGGGTTGTGGTGTGAAAGGTTACAAAGGTCCACAAGGCCCACAAAAGCTCTTGGATAATAAAGACTTTGGGGCTACTAGGGAGTACCAAAGTCCAAGCCCATAGTTGAAGTTCTCCAATGTGGGTGAACAAATGAGATATTCTTCAAGCACTCCCTATCACCCACTGGAAACAAGCCAATTCCGACACTTCCTTTTACCCATAGAAAATAATCATTTTCCGATACTTAGCTTTTACACGTTGGAAATAGGATGGTTTCATCACTTCCTTTTATCCATTGGAAATAAGGGAAGGCCTTTGCCTTCTATAAATTAGAACCCATGACCCAAGGAGAAACCAACTTCTCTTGGTGGCTGGAAACCTCTCAGCAACCATGAGAACCCCTCTCATAGCAGCTGCAAGCTTCCCAGCCAACCATTGACCTCTTCCGTTGGCTATCACCCCTCTCCCATTGGCCCAAAACTTATCTGGGTTACTGCAAGCATCCCAATAGTCATCATACCCATTCCTTTTGTTGTTGCAAGCATCCTAACAACCATCAACCCATTCTCTTAATTGCTCCAAAAATCTCAGTAGCCATCACAACCTTATCTCCTACTTTCTCATCCTTGAAATCCTTAATCTTCTCTATAAAGCCTCACCTCAAGCATAAGCCCAAGCTACTCATTCATCCTCCCATCTCTGGAACTCATAAATCTCTCTAGAATCATAGCCACAAACATCATAACCTTCAAAATCTTAAGTTTTTCTTTCCTCAGCCATGCTCTTTGAAACCCTTTTCCTTTGACTGCTATAAGCATCCCAACAACCATCAAAGAATTCAAGAATTCAATTCCTAATTTTGTGTGGACCCCACTTACTTTTTAATTCCTCAATATGAAGTAAACGCACGAATCCTCCATAAGTGGAATTCAATTCATCATTAGTAAACACACTATCTATGTAACATCCCACATCAATCAACGGAGAGAGGGTGATGTGCCTTATATGTACATGCCCACCTCCATCTAGCACGAGGCCTTTTGGGAGCTCATTGGCTTCGGAGTCATGGGAACTCCGAAGTTAAGCGAGTTGGGGCTAGAGCAATCCTAGGATGAGTGACCCATTGGGAAGTTGCTCGTGAGTTCCCATAAACAAAACCGTGAGGGAAGAGAGGGGGCCCAAAGCGAACAATATCGTGCTACGGCGGAGCGATCCTGGATGTGACAAATCTATGTATTTATAACAAAAATGACTTAAAAGTCCATTTCATGCCTTAAATTGTCTAATTAGTACAAATAATTAAAGTTTTCCTCTTTCGGTTGGAGCGAAAGGAAAAAAAATGTTATACTAGTCCATTTTAAACGTAAAATTTATGGATGTCACTCTTAAACAGTAACCTATTGGACTAAGATTTTGCTCATAGAAGGCTTCTTTTGATAGTTGGGATGTTATGCAGTCCTCTCATGTGGGTCTACTGTGTTGATCTATAATTGCGGTTCTCATCGGAGGTCTATGTGTTAGTTTTTGTTTTTGATTTGTTCTTTTATTGTATTGGTCCAAAGTGACCTAAATCGGACTCTCTTGTTAGTCCATGACATGTGTAGTACTCTTTCCTCCCCTGGGGTTTGTCCAATGAGGTTGTCCTACGAAGGTTTTAACAAGGCCACTGTATCATGTCGTTCTTTGTACGTCTTTGGTTTTATGAATGAATTCTCTTTCTTAAAAAAAAGTAACCTAATAGATGTCACTGTTGGACAAGAAGTCCATGTTTTATTGCTTCATTTGATTTTATTTTTTTTCCTCCCATTTTTTCATTTTATGTTAAGTGCACAAGAGTGAATAAAAAAACTCTACTAGAGAAAATCATTTTAACAAAGAAATGCATCAATGGTCAGCATTATTGTAGGAGAATGACATGGTCATAATAACTGGACCGGGTTGTTTTTATTTAGAGGCGCCATACCATTTTTACTTCTTGCCCTCCTATTTGTCCTTAAAAGCCCCTTAGGCTCTGTTTGGTATACCTCCTTGGATTGGACTAACTTAAATAACACCCCTAACCCACGTTTGGTGTAACGCTTCTTTAAGTTAAATAAGACTATAGAATCCGGGCCTTCAAAAAACGCTTCGCTCGTTTGCACAAAATAGAGAACTCTGTGGAGGTGCCGCAAAATAACGAAGTCGTTGTTTTGGATGCTCGAGTCTGCCATTATCCAATGTTGCTATACTCTTCTCTTTCTTTTCGACGTTGCTCTGGCTCTCCTCTTCCGTTTTGCTTTGCTTTCCTTAGTGAGACCACCTCCATCAAACCCATAATGAGCCATCACAGACCCAATCAAATCATCATCATCACCCAATTAGTCAATCAAACCATCATCACCACCCATAACCAGTCACCACATACCCAACTCAACCACCATCACCACTCAATCAAACCACCACAACCATTAATTAGTGGAGAGAGAGAGAGAGAGAGAGAGAGAGAGAGAGAGAGAAGAAACGGGCTAGGGAAGAAAAGGAAGAAGAAAAGACAAATGAGAGAAAAGGAAGGAAGAAAGAAAAAGGAGAACAAGGAGAAAAGAAAAATAAAAAAACAGAGATAAGATAGTTTTAGTCTTTAAAAAATATTATAATTTTATTTATTTTTAGGTTAAAATTCTTAATTAAAATTAAATATTAAAATAATTATTTTTTAGTCCGACACAAAACCAAATATAAGTCTTCACTATTTTTACAATCCAGTTATAGGTTAGTACTTAATCCAGCTTAGTCCAATAAGGGGTCGTTTGGTACGGCGGACTGTCATGGACTGGACTAAATCCTGGGACTGTCTTGGACTGGACTAAATCCTGGGACTGTCTTGGATTAGCTCGGATTGGACTAAGCTGGATTAAGTACTGACCTACGTTTGGTGCTGCGTCGTACTAAGAAGCTGGATTGTAAAAATAGTGAAGACCTATGTTTGGTGCTGTGTCGGACTAAAAAATAATTCTTGTAATATTTAAATTTAATTTGAAATTTTGACCTAAAAATAAATAAATGCTACAAAGAAACACAATTCAAAGATTTAAAACAATAAAACAAATAAAATTATGATTGTTTATGAAGAATAAAATTTTGATATTTTTTTTTTGGCTTCTCAAGATTTATCTTAGTTGCTCCTTAGCCTTGCCCCAAGACTACTACAAATCTTCTATTTTTTGTTGGTCGAAACATTACTAAGGAGCTAAACTCACTCTATATAATTCTACGTCTTTCATGGAAGACCAAGTAAAAAATAATTAAAAAAAAAATATATATATATATATATATATATATATATGTATAATTTTTGTATATTTGACTTTTGACTTTAAACTGAAAAATATAATTTAACAAGGTAATAATTGCTTGCGATAAAGAAAGCAGCACATCATGAATTATTAAACTTGTTTCAATATAAAAAGAATATCAAGCATTTGTCAATTATTATAGTTTGATTTTCCAGCACATCATGAATTATTAAACTTGTTTCAATATAAAAAGAATATCAAGCATTTGTCAATTATTATAGTTTGATTTTCCAAATACAAATGTGGTCAAATGCAATATCAAAATAATTCTTGTAATATTTAAATTTAATTACGGATTTTGACCTAATAAATAAATAAATGTTAAAAATCCCAATTAAAAATTTAAAACAATAATAAAAAGAAAACAAATAAAATCCTAATATTTTTTAAAGAGAGGAGTCGGACTAGCGTGTTCTATTTAGGAACGTGCTATTTAGTGAACCACTTTTCGGGCTCACTATATTAGACGGGCGAGTGAGGGCTTTTTTTCACTATTGGACTATATAGTCTCATTTAAGTTAGTCCCGTCTGTTACCAAACATGGGTTTCGAGTGCTATTTAGCCTAGTCCAGTCCAGTCCAGTCCAGTGAAGCGTACCAAACATACCCTAAGAGTTAATCCAAGACAGTCTCAGAATTTAGTCAAGTCCATAACAGTTCATCGTAACAAACGATTCAATCATAAAACACAGTAAATCTCTCTTTTTTATTTTATTTTGAGTAGTCAAGATTCAAGAAAGGCGTCTTATTGTTGTTGGCCCATCCAGATAGCAATGAAGTAGAATCGAAACCATCTTCTGTTCCAATCACAACCAAGATTCTGATAACTCAAACATGCACAGATCCGCAAGTGCTTCCAGAGTCTCCGAGGACTTGGTTGTGACCTCCTCATCAACTTCACCGCCATCTTCAACCTTCAAACCAACCACAGACGACTCTTCAGACCAGCATCTACATCTACCCACATACGATCCCCTCTCTCATGTCGCAAAGAGGGAACGGCGTCGTATCAGGTCCGCGGAGAACGCCATTCACATCATACCTCTCCTGCTCGTCCTCTGCGCAATCATCCTCTGGTTCTTTTCCAATCCAGGTACAATACAACAGTACCCACTTGTCCTTTTGTCTCACAGATTGTTATTTTCCATTGAATCTGACAGTGAACAACTCATGTAATTATTTGCCTTCATGGGTTGTGATTGGAATTTTGTTTTGTTTTCTTATTCAGTACAATTTGATGGATTTTATTTGTTTAGTTTGGTGACAATTTGATCGAGTGAAGTCATCTAAGAGAAAATTTAACTATTATAAACGAAATGGATTAGTAGTATTTAGTTTGCTTGCTTTTGGTTTTTGATATTTGGTTAAAGATTACAACCTTAGAATGATCACATGTTTTCGTATTTATTTTCTGCTGTGGTGCCGTAGCTTGTACTGTTAGGCTTCAAAAATTAATCTCTCCTTGTGCTTGTTGAGGGAGTTATAAACTGCAGTTTTGGCTTTATCAGTCAGCTACAGTTGTGTTTCTTCATGTGGTTTTATCTGCACAATGTTTTAGTATCCTGAAAAGCTGAAGAACGGGTCTTCTTGTGAAGACTTTCTAGTGTTAGGCATATCTTTGAAAAATGTTATTTCAAGCCTCGTCTTTGTAGAACATTTTGCTTCCACTGCCTTCTATCTTATACACCGTGGTGGGTATTCCTTTCTCGGTATATCCGAAGTGCAGGCAACAATGTGGGACTTGTAGTTTAGGATAATTCGTGTTTGGAGGTTTTTTTTGTTAATTGGTTGCTTCTATTCCAGTGATTCACCTTTTTAAAGAATGAAGATTATCAAGATTGAGGGCAATACTGAGTGTTGGCGGAGGAGCAGCTCTCCATTAAACAAGAGTTGGAGGAATTTAGTCTGAATTAATAATGTATGCATCACTAGACCCACAAGACTATTGGAGAAGAAAAACTAGCAGGCTCCCTCTTACTCGAGAAGTTCTTGTAAGCAATTTATATGAATGTGAGATAATGAAGACCTAGTTCCGTCTTATTAGACACCTTGATTGCACATATGCATAGAAGCTTTGTTGAAATTTATATCATAATAAAAAACAAGCTATTCACTTGGTATTCATTTGGGAATTGCAGAATTGTATTGGTTCGTAGCATTGTGATTTATTTCTTTTGTTTGTGCCTACTCATTTGGAAACAACTTATAAACAGTATAATGTGGAATATACAATTAGTTTAGGGGATCCTTTCAAGCATTTTCTCACCGTCTTTCTAACCTAATTAGTTTAGGGGATGCTGACATTGCCCCCAACATTACACAACTGGAGCTTGTAGAGGCTCACAGTCAAAATTTGTATGCTCCAACAATGGTCCTAACCTAACAAGCTTGGGGAAGATGACATTGTTCCGAACAGAACACACAACAGGGTTCTCCCACTGCAAGAATGACCCTACAAGATTTGCACGAACGGTTAGCGGAAAGATGCGAGGCCATCTCTCACTTCCATATGAGCTAAGAGCATCTCCAATGGTATCTGGTCGTGACTTGATAGCACCTGCAAGCTTTCTTGCCAGAACTACTGCATCTTCGAGAGCACAACAAGCACCTTGACCAAGATTGGGGGTCATTGGATGCCATGCATCTCCTACCAGCACAACACTTCCTGCTGAAGCTGGAGGGCTGATGTTCGGCCACAGCCACCGGTCTACGAGTGGTGTTCGAATGATCAAGTCATCCGGGGTATTGTCTATGATGTTCACTAGGTCTGAAGGCCAGTCTCTGACTAGTTCTGCAGCTTGCTTCTTTAACACAGACGGATCAGTAATTTTTGGACCTGCAATATGATGCCCTACCATTGTAAAAAATAGCTACAGATCCTTCTTGGTGTTTTATATTTAACTCATCCATAACAAGTCTTAGGCTTAGGAGACTTCAAATTTAGAAATTTACCTGGAGATTGTCTGTTGAAGCAGACAAACCAGTAGACTTTTGTTGGAGAAACAGGAAGAAATCCTGCACGTTGGCCCCTTCCATAGATTTGATTCAGATTTGGTTCAAATGGCTGCCCACCAGGGTAATATGCAAGGCCACGAAAAGCACAATGACCAACATACTTAGGCTCAGGAAAACCCATCCACTTAGCTATAGGAGACCGAATCCCATCACAACCGATTACAATCTGTTGGAATTCGTCAAGACGAGAAAATGAGAACGAATAGTACCATATACATGCACCAACTATTATCTGTAATGTGATAGTTTAATACCAACTGATGTGACACATAACAAGATTGAGCCATCTGCATGGAGAAAGATCGATAGAAAATTCAGAAAGTAGATTAAGGGTAACCTTTGCAGATAGCTGAGTACCATCTACTAGTTCCAACAAAGTTTCTCCATTTTCAATTTTTTGAATCTTCGCCAGCTTTGAAGAGAAACGAACTGCGCCCGCTGGCAGTTGATTGGCAAGAGTCTCCAGCAGTATTCCCCTCTCCACAGGACGCACCTCTTGGCTGTGCCATGAAACTTAGTAACAAAACTTGATACATGATTGAGTAAAAAAGAAATAAAAGAATTGCATGTTCTCGGAAAACATGGAAAGATCATGAGTAAGTTCATTACCTTTCATCTTCATCCTTGAACTTGAAGGAGCGTAGCTCCCTTCCATCTTGTGTCTTTACCACCATCCTGCACAGCTGATTGCATGAACCAGATCAGAGGAAATTGGGTAGCTTTTTCACAATGCAGAGCTTTTAACTTGGTGTCCAAAACTTATAATTTTAGTTGTAAGATTAAGCATAAAGAAAGAAACAATAACATATATACCCTTGAATTTCTAGAAATTGGGTTCTGAGATCATTTCCAACTCCAATTGCATCCAAAACTCGCCACCCATTTTTGAAAAGGGTGAGTGAAGTTCCACCAGTACGAAGTGATTCTGCTTGCTCAAGCACCAAGGACCCAACTCCAAGCCTGTTAATCAAAATTAATAGATATTTAGAGTTATTTTGTTCTAAAAAGCATATGTTATTATGCTTTTTATTTTTATTTTTTAATGCAAGCGATAGTCTAAACTACAAAAGAGAATGAGTTAGTTTTCTCACACACACACTACCAACTACCAAGATGTCATCAGGTTCAAAAGGGGAGGAGTTAGATCCTGTGGACTATGCTTTTAAATGTTCTATAATACATCTTGTTTAGTATATACAATATTGAATATTCTCTTATCAATTTAGATCATAATTCAAGGGGATTTTTCTTATTGCAATGCACGGAAAATCTGCCAACAAACCATCATTTGACCAAGGCAAGTTATGGCAACATGTCAAACGACCTGTTTTACCGTTCATAATGATTAACACCAGGTAAAGAAAAAAGGCAGTAACATGGGTGGTAAATATTTAAAACGTTTGAGAAATAACCATGTTCAAATTAAACAACCTGTGAAGAGAGAGTGCAGTGGCAAGACCAGCAATTCCAGCGCCAACTATGACAATATCCTCCTTGCGAGCAGCAGCACCAGATTGAGCTCGGATGCTTGGAAAAGAAGAAGTGGGTTTGGTTCTGGTTCTGGTTGGAGCTTGAAACCAATTAGATTGGTTGCGAGGAAGTGGCCTAGTTTTAGAATGGTATGGTGAAAGAAGTGGGTTTTGAAAGACTAGGGACATAGACACTGTAGCCATGGTTGGTCAGTTGTGTTTATGCAACAACATTGTAGAGTTTTGTGATTGTATGAGAGAGAGTCTGATAGAGAGAGAGAGAGAGGGGGTGTTGGTCAGCCAATCAGCCATGGAAAATTAGTGGTTATGATGAAATGGGTTATTGGTATTTGGATCAGATTTTACCCGAGAAAAGATACCTTATGGGTTTTGGGCCTTGTGACCGGTTGGAACTGGTCCAGGGCTTTCGGCTTTTCGGCATCTACACATACATCTCCGAAGCACGATGAAATATTTTCGCGCTCCAATAAAGTCATCTTATATTCTTTCGTTAAAGCAGGAACTCCTACTTTTCTATCAATCACAGTTTGACATGCATGTTGAAATTTTTTTTCCTATATTTTTAATAAATTATTTTTGCATGTGTCAAATTATGATTTGCCAAAAGTAAGAATGCTTCCTTCGAAGGAAGGAGGGAAGTAGTGTTCTTTTCGAAGTGACAATTACAAGTTAATTTTTAATTGTTGTTTTGTGCTGACACCATGTTTTTGATTTTGGGCCTGCCTTTTGTTTTCTTGTGGGCTTTGTTTGTAGGGCCATTTTAGCTACTTTTTGTTTGGTATTACCAAATCAGGTGCACATATGATATATGAGCTGCCCCTTTGTCTTTACACTACGATTAGGTAACTGTGTTTTTTTTTATTTTTCTGATAAACTGATTAATTAGGTACCCGTTCAAAACATACTCTCTCTCTCTCTCTCTCTCTCTCTCTCTCTCTCTCTTCCTAGCTTGTTGCTACTTGCAGAGAAAGAGATGAACTCTTTGGTGCCAGTTTTACATCCTTCACAAGTGACCACCATTGACGTTACTCAGCTGCATCATGACTCTCATACAAGGTCTGTTGTGATCAAAACTATTCACGATGCTTGCCAAAAAATGGGCTTTTTTCAGGTAAGAATAATTTCAGATTGCTTTGTATATTGATCGTGGACGTTACGTAATATACCTACAACAGTATATATAAATATGTGCCTTTTGTTGTAGGTTAAGAATCACGGTGTAAGCAAAGAAGTCACTGAAAATGGTCTTGGCTCATTGTCAAAATTCTTCGATTTGCCAATGGATCAGAAGACAATATTCTTGTCCGATGATGTAAACAAGCCAGTAAGATTTGGGACTTTCCCAATAGACAACTTGGATAGGGTTTCAAGGGAGTTCATCAAGATTTATGCCTACCCTATTGACGATTGGATTGGTTCATGGCCTCATAATCCCATGGATTTCAGGTAAATTGAACTTATTTTGTCAGATAAGTTGGTAAATTAATTGAAATTTATTTGGAGTTAGGAGAAATTTAATTTGATGTATTTGTCCAGAGAAAACTTGGGAAAGTATGCAATGAAGGTAAAGAGATTAAGCCTTGACATACTGGGGGCCATAATGGAGAGCTTAGGCCTCAGTCCAACCTACTTGAGGAGCAGTCTTGAGCAAGGCATGCACATGATAGTAGGTAACAGATACCCACAATGCTCCCCATCAAGCAATATACTCGGAATAGCATCACATACAGACCACACGATCATCACAATCCTTCTTGAAAGCATGTCAGGCCTCGAGATCATGGATTTCTCTGACAACAATGCTTGGAAGTCTGTCCCGGAAACGGAGGGCACCCTTAAGGTCCTCGTAGGGAACCATCTTGAGGTCCTCAGCAATGGATTGTACAGAAGTGTTTTCCACAGGGTCACTCCAAGCGCTCAAATGAGTAGGGTTTCTATAGGCAGCTTTCTTAGCCTTCCCATGGAAGAGATGGTGGAGCCTGCCATGGAGCTTGTTGATGAAGAGCACCCCAAAGCATACAGGGCAAGTAGCTTGGATGAGTATATCAAATTTCTCTCCACCAAAGCAGAAAAGTCCTACATAGAGAGCCTGAAGATCTGAATAAACATAGAGAGCATGTAATGTATTAATGTTAGTGAGATGTTTTTGCATGAACCTTTCTTTTCATATTGTTCTGCATCGGCCAATTCGAACTTGGAGAAATTATTGTGCGTGATAATAACAACATCGATCGTCATATATAAATTTTAATTCCGAATATCAATTTGGAAATTTGTTGTTTTTGCTAAGTACGCATAGGAGGTAAGGAGGCTAGGCATTGAGAGCATAGGCCTAAGTCCATCCTACTTGAGAAACAGTCTTGAGCTAATGCACGTATAGTAGGTAACAGCTACCCTCACATACAAATAAAAAAAAAAAAAAAAGTTCAGTTTTGTAACTGTGATCGAAGAAACGTACATATATATACAATATTTTTCATAAACAATATGAAAATAATTGCAATAAGAAAATCAAATGATTAAATGATTTCCGTGTAGACTAAATGATCAATAAACTGTTCGGATCGTGAAGTTTACAAAACCCACCATATGAAATTGCTTCTCTCTGGTGCTTCGAAATTCGAACGATGATGACAAATGTGTTACATATACATCAGACTTCCTTGTAGTTGTAGCACTCCAAATAATATGAAAATTAAACACAAATTAGACATTCAAATGCGCTTTTCTCTCAATGTCATTCATTCTGATCTATAATTGCTGAGACAATTGAAAAGGGGAATATCCTTGTTCCAGGAAAATTAAAGAACAGGAAACCCACCAAATGTACATATGGCACCACTTTACAGCCTGTGACGTAATGCAAAAATAATATATGTTCAAATAATGACAATTCTCCATCTAAGTGGTCCTGAATTCAAATTCCATGATAAGCGTGTGTGTGAGTTTCCCCTTTCACCCTTTCTAACTTTGGCCATACACAAAATCGTCCATTATTCATATTTGATAATACGTATGAAAATGTAGACGATAGGTTGTTACCTATCAATACCAATCAATCACTTCACTCTAGTACAATGACATATAGGTTTGGTATGCAAGGCGTTTAATTAGTAGAGTACATATTTTCCCAAAAACTGTCATGTGAACTGCCTTTCCTCTTATCTTTATAGTACCTCTCTCCCTCTTCTCTTCTCTTTCTCTTCTCAACTAGCTTCTACTTGCAGAGGAAGAGATGAATTCTTTGGTATCAACTTTACATCCTTCACAAGTAACCACCATTGACGTTTCTCACCTGCATCATGACTCTCATACGAAGCCTCTTGTGCTCAAAAGTATTCACGATGCTTGCTATAAAAAAAAAATCAGTTACCAAATGAAAAAAAAAAAAAAAAAAAAAAAAAAACTGTGTTACTGTCGTTACTCATGTACAACATATTTGTTGTGTATATCCTTGTACTTGTAGATTATCACTCATGGAACAAGCACAGAAGTTCCTGAAAATGCTCTTGGCTCATGGCCTCATAATCCCACAGATTTCACGTAATCCCTACTTCTATCACTTTTTTCTATTTTTTCTTTACTTTGTATATGAATAACCGAACACTGATTCATAGTAACAAAATGTATCCAACTCAAAAGCAATTTAGACATGAGAATGAAAACGAAGACAAAGACAATAGGGGGGCATTTAAGAATTTAAAAGGAATTTAGTAATAATTTTACAAGATTACTATAACTAATTTTCCATACAACAACACTTGAGAAGGGGCAGGCCCTCCCTTGGCGTGCACCGGCTTCACCCCCTTCTAGTGTGTTAAGATCTATGCGCATCGACGACTAATTTAAGGCAATTAAAGACAAGTAAGAGGTCTCAAGGTCCTTTTTAAGGCAATTAAAGACCAAAAAAAATGAAAATAGCTACTGTTTGATTCTTTTTTCAGTATACATATTTGATGAATTAGGTTTTAAATTGTTCCACTATATGTACTTTGTTTTTTTAATGCGATCTCACAATTTTAATATGATGTTGTTGTCTAGAGAAAACTTGGGAAAGTATGCAATTGGGGTAAGGAGATTAAGCCTTGAAATAATGGAGGCCATAGTGGAGAGCTTAGGCCTCCCTCCAACCTACTTGAGGAGCAGTCTTGAGAAAGGCATGCACATGATAGTAGGTAACAAATACCACAATGCTCCCCATCAAGCAACATACTTGGACTAGCATCACAAACAGACCACACCATCATCACCATCCTTCTTGAAAGTATGTCAGGCCTTGAGATCATGGATTCCAATGACAACAATGCTTGGAAGTCTGTCCTGGCAACCGGCGGTACCCTTAAGGTCCTAATAGGGAACCATCTTGAGGTCCTCAGCAATGGATTGTACAAGAGTGTGTTCCACAGGGTGATTTCAAACGCTCAAATGAGTAGGGTCTCCATAGGCAGCTGTCTTAGCTTTCCCATGGAAGAGATGGTGGAGCCTGCCATGGAGCTTGTTGATGAACAGCAACCAAAAAGATACAGGGCAAGTAGCTTAGAAGAGTATATCAAGTTTCTCTCCTCCAAAGCAGATAAGTCCTACATAGAGAGCCTGAAGATCTGAATAACGTATTTTATGTTTCTGAACTATAACATTAGCATTATGTTATGTAGATTCCTTCATAAAGTTTGATGGCTATGTGCTTCCATCATGTTATCTATGTTGTAGAGTTCTTCCTCTAACAAGTTGTTTCAAAATGTATCGTCATCTTCTACTACTTTGTTGTACAAAAAATAGAAACGGCATATGGCTTCTATTAGGGGTGGGCATCAAAACTGGAATACCGAAACTGTCCCGAAACCATGCCAAACCGTGCCAATCTCGTGCCGTCCCATTTGGTGTTGAAGTGTAAACGGTATAATACCGTGTCATCCCGTTACTGTTTGGCATGACACCGTTTCCAGATTTGTAATCCCGTTTGGTGCCATATCGTACCGAATAGTACCAAGTAAATAATAAACCCCAATTTCATATTCCTCCACTCCCACGAACATTTCGACTCCAAATTTGTTTCCTCCGTCTCCCTTCTCTTCTCCTTTCCTTCCCTCTATTCTTCTTTTTTCTTCTCCACCTCCTCCTCATCTCTCCCTCCCGAGTAATTTTTGAGTGTTCCCGGTACACCACGTGGTTGGTGTACCATCCAATAGACGGAAGACATATGGAATATGTCCAATGCAGTCCGCCACATGTCATAAGAAGAAATGCAGTAAGTTGGATAATAATTCCACATGTTCTATGTTTATTGGATGGTACACCAGACACGTGGTGTACCTGGAACATTTAAAAATTTCTCCTCTCTCTCTCTCTCTCTCTCTCTCTCTCTCTCTCTCTCTCTCTCTCTCTCTCTCTCTCTCTTTGTTCTACTCCTCTCTCTCTCTCTGTGTGTTCTTCTCCAAAGTGTATAAAATCGGTGGAAAAGGAAAGCCCCAAAGTCTGTTCAAGTTTTTGTGTAGAAAAATCAGGGGGTCGAAGATCGTATTGTTGGTACCAAAAGCTTTGTATCAGGCTTGATTTATAAAAATTGCAAGATTTCTGAATTTTTGCAGGATTTTTTCGGTATCAACATTGATATATACTGAATCATACCGGTCCCATTTGGGTCCGGTATGGTTTGAACGTGTTCTCAAAAACTCTCATCCAGTGTCATCCAATCCCAATTCCCCTATCCGAGATGACCTCCATCCCGTGTCATCCTGTACCGTGCCCACCCCTAGCTTCTATTGGTGTTCCTCCAATTGGAATTAATGAAACTCGAATAGTCTTTGTGATCAATAGTAATACTATGAAATGCATGATTTAGGAACCCCAAAAAAAAAAAAAAAAATTGTAAACCATTAGATACCAACTAATGTGGCATTGTTTTATTTGTTTTCTGTCTTGGGCTTGCTAAACTTTATTTATTGATAGGGAATATGAGAGTGTCACATATAATTAAGCAAATATTTTTTAATACAAGCGATAGTAAAAAATTATTCTAAATTAATCTAATTTGTGAAGAGGGTGACTCAAACTCTAATGCAACTGTATGGACAATGTTGTCATTTTGGAAGTTTGTTGTTTGGGCCTCATAGATGTTGGGCCTATTGTTTGTTTTCCGCCGTGTGGGCATTGGTTTGGTCCTTATGTTTTGTCATGTTAGACCCTTTTAGCTGCCATTTCTCTGTAGTTTTGATCAGCCGAATAAAGATGTGGATTGAGGAAATAGGATGAGTATTTAACTCTTCGTTGTGAATGGATTTTAGATTGTGCTGTTTCCATACAAAGCAATAAGCTGTAGATGCTATGAAATGTAGAACGGCAGGTGGGACTTGGAGCTTAGAAACGAAAAATAATTAATCATAACCCCAGAAGATCCATTGACTCTTTGAATTTTATGTACACTAATTTGGCAAACAAGTCATGTTTGTGTCAACTTGCTTTTCTTAACAGGTTGACACGACCCGTTAAGTTAACGGGTGGAAAATACCAAATACGAACACGACCCGTTTCACCCATTAAGAATTTTATAATAAAAAAAAAAACAAAACTAAAAATTAAAAAGAAAACTGAGAAAATAAAAAATTCAACTAAAGAAGAGTTTTTTTTGGGGTGGGGTGGGGGGGGGGAGAGGAAAGGGAAAGATATATAAAATTACAAAATTACTATACTTTTAAAGAGTGATAACGGGTATTCTCGAATTCACATAACACGACACGACATGTTAGCTTAATGAGTGGCTAATGGTTCCACCCATTTTCAACAAGAACTGTTAAGTCCCAACTCGAATACTGATTTTTTTCGTGCGAATTCGTGTCGTGTTAACATGCCGTATATAGTAGTTAATCTAAAAGTCATGTATAAAACTATAATTTAGTTGCCCTTCATCTTTACTATCATATAGGTCTCTCTCTCTCTCTCTCTGTCTGCTGCACCATGACTCTCACACAAGGCCTCTAGTGGTCAACCAAAAGTCAAGTGCCTGAAAGTTGTCTCTCCGCTTAGTTTGGCTGTACACTCCATCTGTTCGACAAAAGGCCTGATAGACTTCTTTTCCTTTTTTTGCGCAGCGTGCTTATGTTTTATTTTTTTTAAAAAAATATGGCCAAAATGACGTTGTTTTGGACCAGGAGAAGAAGAAGAAAAAAAAAATCCGTACAGTAGACGGAAAAGGAGGAAAACTCCTTCAGTAATAAGGAGATTTTGCTTAAAATAGAAAAAGAAAAGTCTCCCTTTTTTGAGAGATTCTTTACATCCACCAATCAAAATCCTTATTTTTTTTTTAAAAAAAAAAGATCATCAAATTCATCTTTTTTTCCGTCTTTACACCACTAATTTGTTTATTTCCTTGTTATTTTTGTTTAGTTTTTTTTTAGAGAACTTCAAGTCTTTTATAAAAATTGATTCATCGATTAGGTCTTGTGCCAAGAAAGAAAATATTGTATTGATCAAGCTTCCAAATAAGTTCGAATGTAATTTATAGTTAATTGAGAAAAAAAAAAAAGATGAAACATACTATGGTTTTTTTTTCTTCTTCATCAACCGTCGTGCTAGTTTCGTTTTTGGCATATATGAATGACATTGGTTTTGTTTAAATTATGAGGCTATTTGGTTGTCAATTTTTGTTTAAAGCTTTTAGCCTTTCAAAATTGCACTTCCGTCCAAAAACTCATAGGTCCGCCAGTGCTTGTAGGGCCCAGCACACATTGTTTTTCAATGATCCAAACTGTCTGAGTTTTAGATATTCCCTCAAAGATCATATCTGCAAAAAATCACTTGAATCCGAAATCATTTGACCAATCAATTAGCTTATTGTTACTTTTAGTCTTTTCTTAAAGCACAGTGTTCGTCTATTTTGTTGCTTGCAATTAGATACCTTAATGATTTTCAATCTTTCTTATTTTTTACAAGGATATATATGTATATAGCCCCTTATATTGCGGGATTCCTTATTTAAGGGATCCCACATACTTGTAGCTCACAGCTAACCGCAATGCTCCCCAACAAGCAACATTCTCGGGCTACTCTCCCATACCAGCCACAGCGTCATCACCATCCTTCTTGAAAGTATTTCAGGACATGAGGTCATGGACTTCACATACAATAATGTTTGGAAGATTGTCCCAGCTACAAAGGGTACCCTTAAGGTCTTAAGTAGGAAATCATCTTTAAGTGCTCAGAATGGATTGTACAAGAGTGTTTTCCACAGAGTGATTCCAAGTCCTCAAACGAGTATAGGGCCTCGATAGCCAGCTTTCTAAGTCTAACCATGGGAGAGATAGTGGAGCCTGCAATGGAGCTGGTTGATGAAGAGCAACCCAAAAGATACAGGGCAACTAGCTTACATGAATTTTTTAAACATCTCTCCTCTAAAGAACAGAAACCCTACATAGAGTGCCTTAATATTTGAATAAAAATTTGTGTTTTCCTTGCCCTTTGATATGTTATAGTAAAGCAGCAAACTTGATGTAAATGTATATACTAGAGCTTAATTCTTTAGGAACCGTAACACCAACGCTTAAGCGCTATTAGTTACGTAATATGGCACACTAATCATTCGATGGGGTCCTACTCCATAATATAATTTCATGATCCAAGCCGTTTCATTTTTTACTAAATTTGAACGGAGATATGACTGCTGAATGATGACTAATAAACAGTTCATATTATAAAAGCATATCATGCATGGAGCTCAAATAAGTAACTAGCGTCATATTAACTCACTAATTAGTTAGCGCTTGAGTAATTATGCTATAAGCAGTAGCTTTTTAGCATTGGAGTAATTTTATTTCTAAGAAAAGAGTTTTTGATACGTGTGCTAATACTGGTACTTGGTATGTTGCCGATATTTCTTTGATGCTTCTATTGATATTTGGAAAACTCAGACTACAACGTTGCTTCTCTCTGGTGCTTTGAAGTTAGCACTCCAAAGAATACGAAAATTAAACCCAAATTAGAGACACAGAAACCTTTTTCCAAATTTCTGTGCATTCGAATTCGTTCTGATCTAGTTGCTGAGACAATTCAAAACGGAACTTCCTTTTTCCAGGAAAACGAAAGAATACGAAACCCACCGAATGTACATGGCAGATGGCACCCCACTTTACAGCCTCTGTGTGTGACTTTCAGAATGCAAAATGAAACCACTAGAATGACACATATGTCCAAATAAGGACACTTGTCCATCTAAACAAAACTTCTTTTTCTCAAAACTGTAAGGTTGGTATGCTTGGCTTTTAGTAGAGTAAAAATTTGGTCCTAAAACCAAACCTGTGTGTCACTGTCATGTGAGTTGCCTTTTCTCTTATCTTTATAGTACCTCCTCTTTACCAAATCTCTCTCTCTCTCTCAGCTAGCTTCTACTTGCAGGAGGAAGAAGGAGATGAATTCTTTGGTGTCAATTGTACATCCTTCACAAGTAACCACCATTGACGTTACTCAGCTGCACCATGACTCTCATACGAAGCCTCTTGTGGTCAAAAGTATTCACGATGCTTGCCAAAAAATGGGTTTTTTTCAGGTACCAAACACGATAGAATTACATGTTAATTTCAGGTTGCTTTTTATTTATATTAATAAATAAATTTTATTATCGTTGTAACTCATGTATGTATCCTTGTACTTGTAGGTTATCAATCACGGGATAAGCAAAGAAGTCACTGAAAATGCTCTTGGCTCATTGTCAAAATTCTTCGATTTGCCAATGGATCAGAAGAATATATTCTTGTCTGATGATGTAAGAAAGCCAGTGAGATTTGTGACTAATTCGAGGGACATGATCAAGCTTTACGCCAACCCTGTTGAAGATTGGATTAGTTCATGGCCTCAAAATCCCACAGATTTCAGGTATTTGAAACAATTTATTCTTGAAAGTTCTTATGTGTGTCACAAGAAGTTGATTTTGATCACGAGGCACATTTAATTTGGACTCTTCTGCTGCAAACTTTTTTTTTTTTGGTTGTGAATTATAATTTTGGTGCCCTTAGTTTTTTATCATTTTCAACTTATGTCCTTGCAATCCCAATTTGTTTGCAACTGATTCCTTTGTATGCTAAAATAGGCCTTTGTAACTCAAATAACATAGATGATAACCCACCAATAATACAACGTTTAAGTAAAATCTAATTTTAAAATTGGATGACAATGTGTCCATATAAGTTGATTTATTTACAAATCATGCCAGTTTATTTATTTACAAATCATGCCACTAGATCTTCATTTGGTAGCTGATCTTTTTTTATCCCCTAATTTTATGCAAATGAATAATACCTCTCACTGCACATTTATGTTTGCACTCATGTAATAATGGCTTACAATCAAATTAGTTCAAATACTCCCTTTGAACCTCCTAAAGGTTAGATAAATGATTTTTTTTATATACCTTATTTTTCTATAATTTTAAATTATTTTATTAATATGTTAATCCATAATGACGATTTTACCCCTTGATTTCACGGAACAATTGACAGACTTTGACAATCGGACCGTTTTGATACCAAATGAAGAGTTGAAGGACTATTGAAATGAAAATTTTAGTTGATAAATTAGATCAAATCCTAAAACAGAAGTGGAAGCTAAAAAAATTTAACAAAAATAAAAAAAAATAAACAATTAGAAAAAGAAAAAGAACCAATTATATATATTTATATAATATCCTTCAATTATATATATATATATAGTTATTCTCTTATCCGGATGTCCGCACGTTATTATCGTGTGGATCCTATTGTAAACACGCAGAAAAATAAAGAGGGGTAGTACAAAATACACGGCGTCCGCACGATAATAACGTCCGGATATCCGCATAAGAGAATTTCTATATATATATATATATATATTCTAATATATTCTAATAGGTACAATGCCATAGAAAAAAAAGTATGTTAATTAGATGATATTATGTACATTAACATTTTCATGCCTACATATATTACATCATATGACTCATAGGCAAGGTCTAAAATATCGACGATATCGGAAATATCGGTAGTTCAAAAATAAGGAAATTTCGATGGAAATATCGGGATATTATCGATATCGATAAAAATTGAATAAAAACCACGGAAATTGTAAGAAAAACTTTGAAATTTTTATTGAAACTTTGGAGAATGTTTATTTAGTCAATTATCTATTAGTTTATCACAAAAAATTAGAAGGAAATGCATTGCATGATGGATTTAACTGATTTAAGTTGATTATACAGTGAGCTGGCAAACACTGTGAGTGTATAAAATATGTAGTAATTAATGAAAAAAGATTAAACACACCATAATCATTTATATATAATGATTTACTACAATATTTTACACTTTATACATTGCATGGTAAGATATATGAGTGACTTAGTACCACATAGAGTTCCTATGAGGTTCAAATTTTTCACTATCCTCATCATCTCTATGTGTAGAGTAAGTGTACTGTGAAGAGTAGTCATCAAATGATAAATTCCCAAAATAGTTTTGCATGTAATTGTTAACATGTCACTCATATAAATATAAATATTTTAGCATATTATCACAAAAACATAAGTGATATGGTGGTTAAGGTGTTGGAGGAGTAAAATGGGACGCGTTCAAATCCCCTTTGTGTTTTTTTTCTCCCTTTTTTTTCCCTTTTTTTTTTCTTTTTTTTTCCTTTACGTCGATATTTTCGATATTTTAGCAATATTACAACGATATTTTGACAAAATATTGTTTAAGTGTGAGCGAAATTGTCGACATCAATATTTTTCGATATTATCGTCGATATTGTCGATATTTATACGATATGTACATGGATATGTTCCGAAATATACGTGATTCGAAAAAACCAAAATATCCTCAATATTTCATACTATGCTCATAGGGAAAAATAATAGATAAATTATTACTCATAAAAGATAATAGGTAAATTACTGTCCATATATAAAAGATAATAGGTAGATTATTAAAATAATAGGTAAATTACTGTCGTGAAATAGGTACATTATTATTTAAAAAAAAAAATAGGTAGATTATTATCCATGAAAAACTAGGTACAATAAAACTTTAATAAATAAAATCCAAAATCCAAAATCCTTTTTTTCAATTTTAAATAAATGAAATTCCTATGGCACTTTTTTTTTTTTTTTTTAATCAACCCTGAGGCACTTTTATTGAACCAAAAAACGATAGCATGTGTAGAAAGGAAAAGATGGGGTGCGGTTGGCAAACTGTCACCTCCAATCGGCGAGTTACCTGGTGCCTTAATGGCAGGGGTTCGAAACCCGTTAGAAGCACTTTGTGGCCAATGGCAAGCCGAACCCCTAGCAGAGATTAATCTCACCCTTCAGGTGTGGGGACCTCGTGATATTTACCACCAAAAAAAAAAAAAAAAAAAAAAAAAAAGATGGAACAAAATTTCAAAAAGGCAAGCAAATAAGGAAAACTAAGCCTTTCCGGCCAACTCATTGTTGACTATATCTATTATTGAATTTTAATTAAAAAACAGATAATTAATTGCATACAAAAATTCTGAAGGGAATCACCACAGTAGATTGGGGAACCAAAAATTAAAACACCACCCCCATTGAATTGTAAATAGGGGTATTTTGGGAATCAAAAAATTATAATAAATTAGATATTGAGCTTAATAAGGTAACTTGATGAGTTTGATCCTAGTCATGGGTTTTTACTTATAAAAATTGGGTATTATTTACAGGAACAAAAAGTGAAGGGTTGTAGGTAAGACAAATTGAATTTAAAGGGTGTAAGCCAAATTTACTATTTATTATTTACTATTTATTCATCGTATTCAAATTTGAGGCATTCAACAAAGTGAAGACTGGGTATTATTAGACCATGAAGTCGGTACTTCATAGTTAGTTTAGTTTAGTTTCGTTTTGTTTTTTTTGGAGAGAGTTCCTTCATATAGTTAGTTATAATTTAAAGTAACTAAGGAAAATCCAAATAATTAGGAAATTAATTTGATGTTTTTGTTAGAGAAAACTTGGGAAATTATGCAGCAGAGGTGAGGAGATTAAGCAATGAAATAATGGGAGCCATTGTGGAGAGCTTAGGTCTGAGTCCAACTTACTTGAGGAACAAGCTTGAGCAAGGAGTGCACATGATAATAGCCAACAAATACCCACAATCTTCCCCATCAAGCAATATGCTCGGAGTTTCATCACATACAGACCACAGTTTCATCACCATCCTTCTTGAAAACATGTCAGGCCTTGAGATCATGGATTTCACAGACGACAATGCTTGGAAGTCTGTCCCAGCAACCGACAGTGCCCTTAAGGTCCTGGTAGGGAATCATCTTGAAGTTCTCAGCAATGGATTGTACAAGAGTGTTTTCCACAGGGTGACCGCAAGCCCTCTAATGAGTAGGGTTTCGGTAGGCAGCTTTCTTAGCCTAGCCATGGAAGATATGGTGGAGCCTGCCACAGAGCTTGTTGATGAAGACCATCCAGAAAGATACAGGGCAAGTAGCTTGGATGAATATATGAAGTTTCTCTCCTTCAAAGAGGAAAAATCCTACATAGAGAGCCTCAAGATCTGAAAAATTATTTTTGTGTTTCCGGGAACGTTAACATTGTTATGTATTGAAGTTATGTTAAGATGGTTCTTGCATGGATATCGGTCCTTTCTTTCCTTATAGGGTTCACGTTTTAGGTCTAAATATGATATATAAATATTACTGATTATACATGTATTATAATTTAGGTGGATTAGTTCGGCACAACGTCACCAAAGACACCTGGTTACCATCAATGGCGGATGTAGGATTGTGACCTCATATGGTCATAGGGTCATAGTATAAAAGTCTCCAAATTTTTTTTAGAAGAAATTAACACTAAAAATGATTATGTATATGTGTATGAAGAATTATGTATATGTGTACGAAGAATTGTACGAAGAATTATGTATATGTGTACGTACCAAATTGGTCTAGCTAGTGTCATATATCCACATAAATTATAATACGTTGGTCTAGACCATTAACACAAATATAAATGCTAAACCCAACAAGTGCTAGGGAATTCGTGCGTCATTTTGCCTTGAATGACATAAGCCAAAACGAGAGGGGCTAGACCAGCTTGGAGAAGGTAGTTTGCCCTGCTTTAATCCATTTTCTAGGCTCAATTAATATCTGTTTTGATTGATCGCTCTATTTGAACGGTGCATTTATTATAAAACGAAAAATGGTAAACGTCATGCCGTTGGTAACAACCAACCATATATTTATGTGACGACGGTGGAGCATACCCACCACCAGCGCGCCTAACTCAGCTGCATAAAAAGTCAAACAATTCTTTCCATTAATTGTGAACCAAGGAACTTTGTCACGCTAAATATCTAACGCATTATTAATTACGCTACCGCAATCATAAGTATTATTATTTTGGGTCTTTCGGTATAGGTCTACTTTTGAGTTTGCACTATGACTGCAGTCCACCTCTCTTTTTATGTAGAATTGGGTCCAGTGACTCAACATGCCAGCCAAGTATGCAAAGCCTTGGCCACTGTTTTTAAAACATTTACACATATTGCCATTGTATAGTCAATCTTCTAAATTTTATTAAGGACAACCTACATAAAACCCCCTAAACTATAGAGTTATTTTCAAATTCATACTCAATTTTAGAGACATTTATGAGTACATATTTAAACTCCCGAAAATCGTACAAATTGCCCCCTCCGTTAGCCAAACCGTTAGTAGGTCTGTTAAATGCTGACGTGTCAAAAGTGGGACACATTAATTAATAAAAAATTATTTTACCGTTTAAATTATTTTAAAATTATATATATATATATATATATATATATATATATATATATATATATATATATATATATATATATCTTACTCTCTTTCTCTCTCTAACCAGCCAACCTCACCACGACCTTGCCTTGCCCACCATTTCCAAGCCCCTCTCCGTCTCTACCCCACCCCCCTTATCCATCACAGCCATCATCTTCCTCACAGCACCACCAACGTACCCCCAGTCAAATAATATAGTAGAATATTTTCAGATCTTATTTCATTCTCCGAAATGAGGTATTTATAATACAAGGTTACAAACCCTAGTAGGGTTGAATTAGGAAATAAGAGGAATCCTAATTACATAATATCTATACAAAAGGGAAAAATAAATAAAACCCTAATAGAATAGGATATATCTCGCCAACACTCCCCCTCAAGTTGGAGCAAAGACGTCACGCATGTCCAACTTGTCAAGCGAGTTGCGAAAGATACTTGTAGAAACAGCTTTCATAAGAACATCGGCTAACTGATACTCTGAGCGGATGAACGGAAAGGAAACAATCTCCGCATCCAACTTTTCTTTAATGAAATTTCGATCAACCTCCACATGCTTTGTACGATCATGTTGAACCGGGTTATGAGCAATTGCAATCGCAGCCGTATTGTCACAATATAAATCCATGGGTTTCTTAGGCCCAAAACCAAGGTCTCTCAACAATCTCCTCAACCATAGTAACTCAGATACACCATGAGCCATTCCCCGATACTCGGCCTCAGCACTAGATCGAGACACCACCTTTTGTTTCTTGCTCCTCCACGTAACAAGATTGCCACCAACAAACATAAAATACTCAGATGTTGAGCGCCTATCTGTAGCTGAACCTGCCCAATTAGCATCTGTGTACCCTTCCACATCTGTATGACTGTACTTGGAAAACATTAACCCCTTGCCAGGAACCCCTTTGAGGTATCTCAAAATACGTGTCACGGCACCCATATGATCTTCACTCGGTGAGTACATAAACTGACTCACTACACTCACTGCATATGCAATATCTGGACGTGTATGAGCCAAATAAATTAATTTTCCCACAAGCCGTTGATAGCGCTCCTTATTAGTAGGAGCTTGATCAGGATACAACCCCAACTTGTGATTCTGTTCACTAGGAGTATCAATGGGTTTACAATCTAACATTCCAGTTTCTGCAAGCAAGTCCAAAACATATTTTCTTTGGGACAGAAAAATACCATGCTTAGATCTGGCAACTTCAATCCCAAGAAAGTATTTCAAGTCACCTAATGATTTCATCTCAAATTCAGACGCAAGATATTTTTGAAGACTCTATATTTCTACCTGATCATCTCCAGTTACAATCATATCATCAACATAAATTATTAAAGCTGTCAATTTACCTCTGCGACGTTTCAGAAACAAAGTATGATCCGCATTACTTTGTACATACCCAGACTTCCTCATAGATGCAGCAAACCTCCCGAACCAAGCTCTTGGAGACTGTTTTAATCCATACAATGATTTCAATAGCTTGCACACCATACCCTCTTTAGCAGTCACAAGGATACCCGGTGGAGGATCCATGTATATTTCTTCTTTGAGGTCACCATGGAGGAACGCATTCTTGACATCAAATTGTAACAGCGGCCAATCATGATTAGCAGCTAAGGATAAGAGTACGCGTACAGTGTTGAGCTTAGCTACTGGAGCAAAAGTCTCCGTGTAATCCACTCCAGATGTCTGAATATACCCTTTTGCTACCAATCTTGCCTTGTAACGGTCAATGGAACCATCAGCCTTATGCTTCAAAGTAAACACTCATCTGCACAAAACTGCCTTTTTTCCTTTTGGTAAAGGAACTAACTCCCAAGTAGCATTCTTGTTCAAGGCTTCCATCTCAACATGCATTGCATCTACCCAGTTTTGATCAGATAGAGCATCCTGCAACTTAGTTGGCACACATACACTAGATAATTGACACAAATATGATGCATATGACTTAGATAAACGATGAGTTGACATATAATGGTTAATGTGATATTTAGACTTGGCATGTATATCAGGAGAATATTGCACTTTAGGTTTCCCACGGGTAGTACGTGGGGGCAAAGAATAGGTAGGCACATCACTAGAAAATACCTCATTATCACGACTTGATTGAGGCAATGGCAGGGCAAATGGGGGTCTTGTATCAATTTCATCTGTACAAGAGTCGCTAGTATCACTGTTATGTCCTTCTGAGAAAGGCTCAAAAAATTCAAAAATATCATCTGGTGACCGGTCGTGACATTCCTGGCGACCGGTCGAGTCACTCGTATCGGTACTGTTGTCGCTCGTCGAGGCAAGCGACCGGTCGCTTTCCATGTGTGACCGGTCGTTTCCAAGCAGATCCATTCGCGACCGGTCGTATCCAGACAGATTTGTTCGCGACCGGTTGTTTCATCCTCGCGACCGGTGGCTTCCTATACGCCAGAAATTCCTTCTTCAGGTCTAAGATCTTCCATATTTTCCACTCCGAAACTCTTCAATACTCTCCCCCTCTCCCCCTGAATTGAAGAGGAGGGAGAAACATAATAGGATACTTCTTCATGAAATGTGACATCCAAAGTGACATGTACCTTCTGAGTAGGCGGGTGATAACACTTATAACCCTTCTGAGTAGTAGAATAACCAATGAAGACGCAACGGAGAGCACAAGGATCAAGTTTACTCCGTTGATGGGAGTAGACATGAACATACACAACACACCCAAACACCTTCGGAGGTAACTTAGAGACCGAAACCGGAGGAGTATGAGCACACAACACATCAAGTGGGGTCTTGAAATCAAGAACCCGACTAGGAGTACGGTTAATCAAGTAGGCGGCGGCCAAGACACCATGTCCCCAAAGATGATGAGGAACAGACATATCCAACATCAGAGAGCGAGCAACTTCAAGTAACTAACGATTCTTCCTTTCAGACACACCATTCTCTTGGGGTGTGAATGGAGTGGTAGTTTGGTGAATGATACCTTGATCACGGAAGAACTGGGTCAAGGTATGATTCACATATTCACCGCCATTATCAGTCCGAAATACTTTAACACGAGCATGAAATTGAGTAGACACCATGTCACAAAAATCAGGAAGAATAGAGACAACATCATGTTTATTCTTCATCAAATACACTCATGTTAAGCGAGTGTAGTTATCAATAAACGTAACAAACCAACGGAAACCATGAGAAGTCACACGAGCAGGACCCCAGACATCAGAATGTACTAACTCAAAAGGCAAAGCAGCTTTATTATTACTTAAGGGAAAAACAATACGGTGGCTCTTGGCCATTACACAAGTCTCACATTTGAAACTAGACTCATCACACGAACTAAATAACGAAGGAAACAAATGTCTAAGATAAACAAACGACGAATGTCCTAAGCGACGATGCCATAACCAAAGTTGTTGCTTGTCTTTGACACTGCCACTCGGAGCTTTATTAGTGACACAACCACGAACTGCTGCAGCCGGCAACTGTAAGTAATACAACCCCCCTATCCGTTTACCATGCCCAATCTTCTCGTGAGTCATGAGATCCTGGAAAAAACAATGGGTAGAATAGAAGGTAGCAGACGCGTTAAGTGTATCAAGTAAACGCCTAACATATAACAAATTGCAATGAATATTGGGGACCAAGAGTGCATGAGACAGAGGTAAAGAAGGAGTGAGATGGATGGTACCTTCACCGGTAACTGGGGAAGGTAAACCATTAGCACTAGTAATATAGGGGTCACGAGGGTTATGCGACAACTCATCGAACATATTATCATTATAAGTCATATGATCAGAAGCACCAGTGTCAATTATCCAAGTAGTAGAACCCATACCTGGCATAGTATCGGAAGCACACAGATTTGTAGATGGAGCCGGAGGACGGGCCTCATCAGGAGTCACAGTGTAAGTGGCCTTGGGGCCATACATACGAGCTTTGTAGTCAGCAAACCAATCAGGGTAACCATGCTCCTTAAAACACTTCTCAGAGTAATGATTCCCATTACAATGGCGACATTTAGGCGGAACTTCAAGAGAGTTAGGAGTAGAGCCAGAAGGACGAGACCCAGTAGAAGAACCAAATTTTCTGGACGGAGAACGACCGGTCGCGTCGTGCTGGGCGACCGGTCGTTGACGAGCTGGGTCAACCTTGAGAGCCAGCGATCCTCCTCCAAGTATAGCGGACTGACGGGTGTCTTCCTCCATAACCATAGCATAGGCTTCGAGAGGAGGCGAGACAGGACTAAGAGCAAGAATACGGCTACGGACACCATCATACGGTGGATCAAGTCCGCCAAGAAAATCATAAACTCAATCGGCTTCAATCTCTTTCAGACGACAAGCCCTATCAGTAGAACAGCTAAACTCATGCGGACGCAGACAATCAATCTCTTGCCAAAAAGCATGGAGTTTTTCATAGAACACTTTTACAGATTTACCATTCTGACCTGTAAGTTTGGACTGCCGTCGGAGTTGAAACAAACGAGAACTATTCTGAGTCACAGTATAGATCTTCCGAGTAGCCTCCCATTTATCAAAAGCAGTATCACCATGTTCAAACAAGGCACGAATTGGTTTAGTCATGGAATTGAGAAGCCATGACTGAACCAGACAATTATCTTCTTCCCATTCGGCATAGGCATCGGACTCTAGAGACGGAGCAGGCTTCTTTCCATTGATCCAACTTGCCATACGACGACTAGTAATCGTAATACGCGCACCACGAGACCAAGAGGCATAATTGGAGCCATCCAATTTGTCAGAAGTAATCGGGGTAGAGTAATCACGCGACGGACGTGCCTCCTTCGGTGTAGACACACTAGTACCAACCACAATCTTGGAATCATCACCCATGATAGCAGCGGAAACAAACACAACACGAAGCATAAACACAGTACAGGCACAGGCACAAGAACCCTAAAATAAATTAGGGCACACAGTAGAACACGGATGGGCACAACATACATAGGTCACCAGAAAGTCGGCTCTGATGCCAAGTCAAATAATATGGTAGAATATTTTCAGATCTTATTTCATTCTCCGAAAGGAGGTATTTATAATACAAGGTTACTGTTTGTACAATATCTGGCCAAGCACTCCCCAAACACTCCCAAGCCAAAGGGAAGGGAGTCCCACATCGACAAAACACAAGAGGAGGGGACTCTCCCTTCTTTATAAAAGGAGACCTCTCCCCTTCAAGAGAGAGGATGGGGAGTTTGGGCAGGCTACTGGGGCCTCATGGGCTTACCCATGAGCCCACTTAAAAACCCACGGATCATACCAGATCCTCAGCCTTCAGCCTCCAGCCTTCGGCATCGGCCTTCGGTATTCTTCCTCTTCTCCTTGAGTCTAAACCTATGTGCAATGTATACTCATATTATCGTAATGAGAACATACTTCTCCGTAGACGTAGCCCATTATTCGGGTGAACCACGTACATTTGTCTTTTGTATGCATGTTTACCTGCTTACCGAATCCTTTCACATACCGAGGGTCCTCACCTTCAACATTCACCTCATCTTTAAGTTGGTCTATTTACTACCTGTCTAGTTTTAGCGCCAACAGTTACAAACCTTAGTAGGGTTGAATTAGGAAATAAGAGGAATCCTAATTACATAATATCTATACAAAAGGGAAAAATAAATAAAACCCTAATAGAATAGGATATATCTCGCCAACACCCCCGACCCCCTTCTCTCACTCTTGCTCTCTCTCTCTCTCTCTCTCTCTCTCTCTCTCTCTCTCTCTCTCTCTCTCTCTCTCTCCTTCAAGTCTTACCCAGATTCCCAGATTCCCAAATTTAGTCACATTCGAAACATCAAAATTCATCACCAACACCAACCTCGCATTCTTAGCCCAAACATGGGCCAAAATCGAGGTAATCAACCTCAATCTGAAAACCCCACGGGAAATTTCATACCAATTTGATAAGTATTGATCTTTCATACCAATTGGGTCTGCAAATTAGATTAGCGTTTTGAGTTTGCAAGGTTGTTCATTGATTACAGATCGTGGATTGGGGTTTTTGGCAAATGGGTCTTCCTCAAAAACCATGAAAAGGTTGAATCTTGCAGAGTGTGATAGAATCACAAACTTTGGGGTCTCGCTTTTGGAGCAAATGTGTTGCTTGGAGAAAGTTTGAATTGTTGGGCTTGTTGGTCAGGGCGGGCGAGGCTGAGTTTGTGGGTTGTGGGGTGGCTGGGGTTGCGGAGGGGAAGGGTTTGTGAGTTACAGCAATGTTGGGTTCGTGGATTGTGGGGCGGCTGGGGTTGCGACGAGGCTGGGTTCGTGAGTTGCGACGATGATGGCTGGAGATGGGGGTGGGGTTATGCCTGCAACGAGAAAATAATGAGAGAGAGTTCTGGTTCTGGGTTCTGAGAGAGAGAGAGAGAGAGAGAGAGAGAGAGAGAGAGAGAGATTTTTTAAAATAATTTTTAAATAATTTATTATTAATTTTTGGTCCACGTGGAAGTCAACATCATATAAAATATAATATAAAAAAGGAAAAAAAAAAAAAAAGGGGTCCTACTTTTGATACGTTAGCATTTAACAGACTCACTAATGGTTTGGCTAACGAAGGGGGGAAATCTTAACAAATTGTAGGATTTCCGTGAGGTACGTATGGACTCGTAATTGTCTCCAAAATTGGGTATGAACTTGAAAATTACCCTATAGGTTAGGGGGTTTTATGTAGTTTGTCCTTTTTCAGGCTTTTTATCACAAATGGTCCTTGACGTTTACCAAATTATCACGAATGGTCCTTGAGGTTTTTTTGTGACACTAATAGTCCTTAACGTTTGGGCTTTTTATCACAAATGGTCCCTGCCATTAGAAATTCTGTTAAGTGGAAGATAAGTGGAGCCTACATGTCCAATCACATCATGACATGTGGATTAAATAAATAAATAATTTTTTTTTGGATAAAAATCCATTAAAAAACATTTAGCCTCTCTCTCTCTCTCTCTCTCTCTCTCTCTCTCTCTCTCTCTCTCTCTCTCTCTATATATATATATGCTTTCCCTCTCCCTCTGTTTTTTTTCTTGCCTCTACAACCCAACCACCCCATGCGGCCATGCCCATCCTATATACAACCATACGAAAGCACAGGCCACGGCTAAAGAACTTCTTGCTTCAATTTTAGATGCTGTTCCGATTTGGTGTGAGTTACTTTCTGATTGTTAATGTGTTCTTATTTCTAGTTTTTAGGTTTTTATTTATGTACATAAAGTAAAGCCTATAGTTTTAACGTTGAAACTAAATTCCCTTGCATAATTCTTCAGAGAGAGAACCATGCTGTTGTCGGGGAGCTTTTGGAATCAAAGTCTTGTGTTTAAATGGACATGAGCACACCAAAATCAATGCCAACAGATGTAAATTGGAATCCACAGGGAGGAGAGAGGGCAGAGCCGCAGAGAGAGAGAGAGAGAGAGAGAGGCTAAATGGTTTTTAATGGATTTTCATTATAAAAAAAAAATTTCTTTATTTATTTAATCCACATGTCATAATGTGATTGGACATGTGGGCTCCACTTATCTTCCACATAAGACACTTAACAGAATTTCTAACGGTAGGGACCATTTGTGATAAAAAGCTCAAACGTTAAGGACTATTAGTGTCACAAAAAAACCTCAAGGACCATTCGTGATAATTTGGTAAACGTCAAGGACCATTTGTGATAAAAAGCCTTTATTAATTACTGCAATCAATAAATTAATATCACATTTCTACAATTAATCTCAATTTATCAAACACTTTCAACTAGTGAATACCTTATGGTGAGGTATATATGCCTTTGGGTGGTTTGATTTACCTCCTTTGTAGGTTTGTGTATACCTCCTTCATAGGTAATTTCATATCATATCTCTATGGATATACCTCCCCATAGGTAATTTACCTATCCATACCTAATTAACATTCATGTATATTCCTAGTCCATAGATAATTATACCTCCTCCATAGGATTGTAAGAAGAAAAAGAAGGAAGAAGAAAGAAGAAGATGAACAAGATGAAGAAGAAAGATTATAGGAAATTTATTATTTTATTTTTTTTATCTGCGCATGTTTATGGGATTTTCAAAATTAAAATGGATAGACAAGAAAATATTTTATAAATTCAAATCATAATTAACTAAAAGGTCAAATATAGTAATTATTAGGGGAGGGCATCAAAACCGGAACACCGGAACCATGCCAAACCATGCCAATCTCGTGCCATCCCATTTGGTGTTGAAGTGTAAATGGGATGATACCATGTCATCCTGTTACTGTTTGGCACGACACCGTCTCCAGATTTGTGATCCTGTTTGGTGCCATATCGTACCGAACAGTACCAGGTAAATAATAAACCCCAATTTCATATTCCTTCTCTCCCACGAACATTTCGACTCCAGCTTTGTTTCCTCCGTCTCCCTTCTCTTCTCCTTTCCTTCCCTCTATTCTTCTCTTTTCTTCTCCTCCTCCTCCTCCTCCTCTCTCTCTCTCTCTCTCTCTCTCTCTCTTTATCTCTCTATGTTCTTCTCCAAAGTGTATAAAACCGATGGAAAAGGAAGGCCCTAAAGTCTCTCTGAGTTTTTGTGTAGCAAAATCGCCAATGTGAATGTATTCAATGTATCATATAATTTGGCAGGTCTTGAACAAGACTCTTGAATCTTGATTGTTTGTAAACTTTATATCATGCTTGATTTATAAAAATTGCAAGATTTCTGAATTTTTGCAGGATTTTTTTACGGTATCAACATTGATAATCATACCAATCCCGTTTGGGTCCGGTCTGGTTTGAACATGTTCTCAAAAACTCCCATCCTGATTCCGCTATCCAGGATTGACACCGAGATGACCTCCATTCGGTGTCATCCCATACCGTGCCCACCCAATTATTGGCCTAAAATTAATTTCTTACCCGTTTATGAATTGCAATCAAATCAATAGTTGTATTAATTAGCTAATTATTATTATATAAATCAATCTTTCCTGATTTAAATCATAAGAGCATAATTGGAACATGGAAATAAATTTAAAAAGAAAAAATATATATGATTACATCATAAAATTAGAAAAGGAATGTAATCCTATGTGGCATTGAAGTCAAAGGACTTGGATTACTAACAATACGTGTGTGGATTGCACTCAAATTCTGTCATAAAAATTGGACTTATACCGAATTATTTATATTAGTTTTCATGGTTTAGAATGGTTTATATTCACGGTTCACAAAAGTTTAGAGGGAGTGGAGGCTACCTTATCCCAAGACTAGGGTATACCAAGACCTCTTTGAAGACTTATAAAGGGGTCTTAGCCTAAAATGGTTTATATTCAGAATTTAGCATCACATGGTGACAGGCTGTTTGACAAAAAATAGAACATTTACGATAAAAAGCAATAAGCGTATTTTGTCATTTATATATATATGAGGGTAGTAATACCATTCCCTTTTGTGCAAGATGGCAATGTCCAAAGGTGCCGTTGAGCTTATCTCAGAAATACATATGGAATCTGTGCAGACTGTGACACCGTTGACAATAACGGAGCCACGACAAGCACGCCAAGTGTTGACGGCAGACCCTATCGGTTCGGGAATATTCAGGCATTGCCTGCACATCCTTCTTTACCACACAAAGGCAAGCCAAGATGATGCTCGTTGGTTCCATGTCGGATGGCTCAAGGAGTCACTAGCAAGGGCCTTGTTGGTGCAACCAATATTTGCTGGTCGGTTTCGAGAAGGAGATGAATTGATGGAGATTGTGTCAAATGACAGTGGCATTAGACTTCTTGAGACAAGGATCCCAACATCCTTGTCTGAGTTTCTTGATTTCAGGGGCAGAGAGGATGCAGAAGCTGAGCTTGTGTTTTGGAAAGATATTGATGAACAAAATCCTCAGTACTCTCCACTTGTTTATGTTCAGGTAATTAATTAAGAAAGAAATCATATGTAGGAGTTCGGTGTTGAATTTATGGATCAAGCTCTTTTTTTCTTTTATAATACTTTTGTGTTTCTTAGGTGACCAATTTCCAGTGTGGAGGATGCTCAATAGGAATTAGCTGCAGCCTTCTTCTGGCAGACATTTTGTTGAAGGAAAACTTCATCAAGAAATGGGCTGACATCCACAACAATATGCTTTCACAAGATGATCTACCTGCAGCACCAATGTATTATTTCCGTAACATTAAAAAATCTACTGATTGCTCCCCCACTAGCATATTTATCTCTAATGCTAACAAAAAATCTGGTCAAACTATGATTTTCACTATCCCGGGGGAGCATGTGAATTCGGAGAATCATGATGCGTTGCAATTTTGCGTTGAAGAAGCAGAGAGCAAGTTTGGTACCAAAATGGCTCCCAAGTGCTCCTTGTTTTTGAAGACCAAGTCCTGCAATTCAATCAAGGTTGAGAACTTTCCAAAAGATGGACTTATTAAGCCAAAATCAGGCCTTCAGAGTCAAATTGCAGCAGAAATCTGGGATGATTTCGGCTCTAATGACGTTGAATTTCGCAAAGGGAATAAACCTGCTCTTGTTTCGTATTGGATCGGATTCGTTTCCGGTGGAGTTGTCATGGCAATGCCATCAGCTGATCAAAAGGGTTGCCCTGATGAAGTGAAAGTGATTGTCACAGTTCCTTATCAGGATGAATTCTAGCAGTCTTCAAAATCACAGTTTCTGGTAAATTTGTGTCTCTATCCAAGAAATGTATCTCTATTTAATTTGATCCATCAAAATTCATGTATAATTTTGTGCAATAAGATTCGAAGATACAAAAAAAGTGCATGTGTTTTTTATGGTAGATCAGAAACAAATTTGAGTTGCATCCTAAATGATATTGCCAAGCAAATTGGTCCTTTTGTACTTGCTAAGTTGTTGGGTAGTGGGGAAACAAAATTAATCTTATCACCGTGTGTCTGTGACCAGTCACATTTGATGAATCAATGAGCATAGTGATTAGAAGGGCAGCTTTCTACCGTAGGAGTAAAACTTAGTTGCAACGGGGATAACACTAGTTTACTATTTTCGAACAATAATGTTATGCCACATGAAAGTGTTATCACGTATGTAGTGCGTCTCATGAAAATCTTTCTCCTATTTAAGTTAATTCAATAATCGGCCATGGTTATTTAATTATCTCACAGAAAACTTGTGGAGCAAAGTATGCCATGGTTCTCTCTTTCGTAAGCACATCATCTTAACTCTTCACATCCAGAATTCCACAATGCTTAATCAAAAAATTGGGCAAACTGCTAACCAGAAAAAAATAATAATAATAATAAATAAATAAATAGATATTGGGAAAAATCCCAAATCATGGCTAGAGCTGATGGTGATCCCGAAAAAACGAAAATATCAACAAAAGCAGTAACAAAATATGATCCTGAAAAAAACAAAAAAAACAATGTTGTAAATGTGATGAAAAAGAAAATCAGAAGGGTCAGTACTGCTTTTACATATAATATTGGCCAATAAGAGAATAATAAATAATAAAAAATGCTAGCTATATTCTATACAATACCTAGTTAGAATCCCAACCATGAGTTAACCCATTTCGTCTTTTTGTAGGCCATAACCCATTTTCTAAAATCTCTGTATATACATATCAGGTTGGATGTCAACATGATCATCCTCCGTACATTACCATCTTATGGCCGTATAAGTGAAATTATATCATCTCATGACCCTGATGAGCATATAAACTATCACATTTATTATCCCTAAATATATTTGTTAGTAATTGATTTTCTTACAATTTTAGTTAATTAGGTTTGTTTTTCACTTTTGCACTTGCTTACATACCCATTACATAATTGATGATGATTTCATTATTTTATCTTAAGGTTGAGGAATTATCAAAGGGAGACTTGGTGGCATTAAACAATTTATAGTTGGGAATGACCAAATGAATGATGAAGATTAGTGCCACACCAAGGCATAAAAGAAAGGAAAATAAGCAATGGATGGAGCAACCAAGAAGAAAAGAATTGAAAAGAATGCATGAAGTGCCACACCCATGCCAAAAGAAGAAACAATGAAGAGATGGGTTACGGTTGTGCATTGAATAAGATGAAGAATTTGGAGAATGGAGTCATCAACACTATGGAATAAGTAATGGAAGCAAATTGGCAATTGGTTTGATGGCAAGTGGAATACATATTAAATTCATGAATGAAGGGATTTAATGAATTTAGAATTGCTCCCATTTTCCTATAAATAGGAGGAGCTATGGCATTGTAAAGACACACCAAGCCTCACAACTTGAGCTTTCTCTCCTTCCTCCATATCTTTCTAAGTTTTAATTTCTGTTTTTAGTTTTATTTTATTATGGGGAACTAACTCCCTAGCTAAGGCTAGGGAGAAAGCTTTTAATATAAGTGTGTAATTTTTATTAGTTTGATCCAAACTTAAGCTTTAATGTGAATTTGTAGTTTTTGTTCAAATGGAATTTGTAGTTTTCTTTTTAATTAATTGATGAATGTTTGATAATCTATTTCATGGGTTCAATCATGTTTTTCCCATTGTGTAGTAAAAACTTTCATGCTTTTAAAAGAGAAGAAAATTACTAAAGATTAATAGAATTTTGATGAAGATTATTTTTTGATAGTTTGTTGCCAATGGTACAAGTTATGCTTAGAATACTTCTAAAGGAAATTAAAAAGAGCTTTAATTATTTTGAACAACTACATTGGAAAATATTTTGTGGATCAAATTATTAAGAGTTGCATGCTTATGTTAAAAGTGGAACCCCAATGCCTTAGTGTTTTAATCAATTAAATTTTCTCTAAATCAAATCTTGCATAAATCTACCTCTCAATCATAATTGTTCTTTTTCATCTCTGTTATTTTCTTTACACTGCTCTCTGTGGATACGACACTCGGACTTCCGAGCTACACTGCTATACGACATCTCCCTTGGGTTTTGCAAAGTGGTGCGAACAGACCCTAATAATAAAAACGTGAGTTATACGTTTTGTTTTGGGCTTTGCAAAATTGAATTATGTTAAAAATGTACACGTATACTGAAAAACAAGTCTGTCTTTATAACTGACAAAAAAAAATAAAGTCAATTGTGTACACGCAGAAAAAAAGAGTGATGAATTCATGACGCCTTTTTAAGAGACGGATGGAGATATAATGGGATAAAATTTGATGTGAAGTTTCTCAATATACATGGGACGTGCGCTAAATCTTAATGGGTGAGTCAATTTTTGATATCAAGCATTGAAGTGTGGAGAGGGGACGTTTAACAACTTCACTCTCAATCGTTGTGATCTCCATATCTACACCATGTGAGGCAATGTTTGCTTGCTCTTTAGTCCTCACAACCACAAAGCTAAACCCTCATCAAGTATACTATCAAAAACGTGTTAAGCATCTTCTTCACAGAATTCGGTCCCTCTCCACCGAGAGAGTTAATGTCTTCAATGCTAAAGCACTCATTGATGAACCATTGACTCCAATTTCTATATATGGCCTCTTGAGCATCGAAGATAAATAAGGTGTTGTGTCACTATTGGTATCCCTATTTAGTATCTCATTTTTACTTTCTTATTGACATGAAAGCTCATATCTTGTATTTTAAAAAACACAAAAATTGGTTCACTATGTTGTGTGGAAACACTCCAAGATCTTTTTGTTGATGGAATATCCGACGGCACACACACAAACCCTTTTGAGAATAAAACACACACACACACACACCCCGAAGAGAGAAAGAAAACACACAAGAACACAAAGGTTTATAGAGATTTGGCCTTATGCCTATGTCATCTTGGTAATCCACTCGAGAAATTCACTAGCATGTAAGAACAATTTTGGTTACAACTTATAAAAGATTTTTCAAAATATGATGATGCTGTAAAAAGCAACCGGTCGCTTTGAAAAACGACCAGTCATTTTTGGCATAGTGTTTCAAATTTGCTCTCTATGCAAAGCGACTAGTCGTCGGGAAAAAACGATCGATCGCTTCGTGTATGGGTGTGATTTGAAGTGCATGTTGAGTGTTTAGATGTGTCTCTTAATACCTAGGTGTTTGAATTAGATATATGAACGTTAGAAACACCATATGCATATTCCAACCTTCAAGAATCTTGATTCTATTCCTAAATTACTTTAAGTTCTTACTTGAAACAAGGTTAACACACACCTACCACTTGATTGATAGATTGATTCGTTTAGTGTTAACTCTTCCGATTTCTACAGCAACAAAAAAACGTGCATTTTCTTCTATGAGTTTCTTGCTGATTATATGATACTTCACATTGAAAAAGAATTTGCTGATAGCATTGATAACAAATCAATAATTAGTGATTTCAACTCTTTGAAGCCTAGAAGGGTACAACTCAAATAGTTGTATTATGTATTTGCATTGCATATTTATTTATTATTGTCTTTTTTTACTAGTTTATATCTTAAGTACTAGATGCATTTTGAGGGTAAGGCTCAATATGTCCCTCCTAATTAAGTGTATAATTTTTGTTATCAATGAAATTCAATTGTACCTTTGAGTTTGTTTATAAGGGAAATCCAGCCCAGTATATTTCGAAATCCTGGATTCGTCCTGCGATAACTTATGTTTTTTTCAAACTTTCGGACTTGGGCAACTTGTGAGCAAGACACTTCAGACCAATCCAAGGATCCTGTGGACTTGCCTCACCTTTTCAAGCCCATAGACAGCTACCTGTTTATTCGATACTCGGTTACCTCGCTTCTTAGGTACAACACTCCTCCCCTCCCCTCCGCAGTCAGAATCCTATGAAACGACTGTACGGATACACCGATGAAATTTAAATCCATCCATTACTGATTGTCCACAAAGCTCAGTGTAACTTGGTAATGTCAAGACTTTGAACAACACTTCCTAGGTTGAAGTGGGCATGTTTCTAGTGGGTAGCCGATTGCGGGCCTAAATTTACACAATTTCTGGTTAGCAGAGAAGTATGGCTCATCACTTTGCCTTGTACCTAATGTTTTAGATTTGCAGTTTAGAGCGAGCGAGCAAGGTGGGAAATTTCAGGAGAGAAAAGATTTCAGGGGGAGTGAGAGAGAAGTGTAAGGCTTGAGCTTTTAGAGAGAGAGAGAGAGAGAGAGTTAAGCTTTAAGCTTTTGGCTTTTGAAAAGAGGGAGAAGCTTGTTCAGAAATGGAAGCCAGCAGCAGCAATAGTAGTAGCAAGAGTGGCTTGGTGGTGGCCAATGAGAGAAGGCCAAGTGGGGGAATCCGAATAGAGAATCCGTTTACTTTGAAAGTGGGTCAAGTATTTACAGGCTTTGGCATAGGCTGCGGTGTTGGTATCGGTGTTGGTCGCCCCATAAATCTAGGTACCGCTCTGTTTATTGAACTATCTCTTTTTCTCTCTTTTTCTTCCACAGCTTTCTCTGTCTATAGTCTAATTTTATGTGGAAGATGGACTTGGGGAAGCTCTTCAAACCCAAAAATGCTGAAACCCATCAGACACAAGTTGCTAAGAAACCATGTATTACTTTTCATTTTCACTGTCATTGCCTTTGTTGTTTGTTTTTAGAACTTGGGTCTGTTTGGTTGCTGAGAAAATGTAGGAAATGGGATAAAGCTGCCATTTTGAATTTTTGGTATATCGTTTTAGTAGGAACCTTTGTAATCTAAGAATTTACAGCAACTGCACGGATGGTTGGTTGGTTCGAATTTTGAATTTGACTTGTTGCTAATATGCGTGTAATGTTTGTGAAGTTAGAATTTGGTTGTTCTGAATCTGAAGTTTGTGCATTGTTATCTTAATCAATGTGTATTCATGAGTAGTGTCCATTCTCAAGCTATGCGGGCTTGTTTGAATAAATTATGAGGATTGTCTGTCAGATGATACCTTTAGATATCAGTTATTTTCAAGCATGCTTTCAGCACATATGTTTTTAAAGAGTTAAATCTAGAGAAAGGAATAGGGTGGCAAGAGACAATTCTATTTTGCAAAAATATCTTGATCCATGCAATTCAGTATTTGAATGATTGATATAAGTGATGAGCGTTTAAGTTGTGCAACTTTGTATCTTTTCATGTGGAGATGCTATTGACAACATTACTATCAAATTTCTCTTCTATGGTTGTTATGGTTGTAGCAGATATTAGTTAACCCACATATTGATCTAAATTATGTATACCAGGTGCAATACCAGTACTAAATCAAGTCATGGGTGCCACACGAGGTGCTACTGATGCATTATCTGGCGTTAGCAGACATGTAAATAACTCTGTAAGTCAAATATCTTCTTTTTTTCATTTTTCATTTTTGTGAGTATCATTGTCATTGTCATGAAAAGAGGAAGATAAAATTATTACTAACACTCAAAGACTTCCTCAATTTCTTATTCCCATTTATCATTCTTCAGTTGAGGAAGCTGGGAGCAAAGAACATTGAAGCAGGCATTGGATGTGGAGTTGGTATTGGCCATGGTTTTGGAGTTGGTATGTCATGTTATGTGTTTCCAGGGAATTCAATAGTACGTTTTGTTTCATATATTTGCATTTTATGATGCACTATTATGGAGACTAATGTTTACTAGTTCCTGGTGAAATGCGTTGTGACAGCTGGTGCTTGGTTTTTCATTTTCTGTATGATATGTCTTGCCTAATTTATAATCAGAATATTTGGTGATGCAAACAGATTTATCACTATATATTGATGAGTTGTAGAAGGGATTCATGTTTTATTTAAGTAGTGCAATTTCATGCATGTGAAAGAAAGTTTTAGCTGAGTTCCTTGGGCAGGCTATCTGGTATTCACAACAGCCCTTCAGCCTATTTAGTTGTTTATGTGCATTCTTGATAACAGTACATATTTTACATTTGGGAGTCTTGCACTGTGCAAACTCTTTGTCCAGTGGAAGGAATTTGATCAGGGGTGCAGATTTCTGGAGTCATAACAGAAGTATTCACGTTTCAACAAGAACAAATTCTTCTGTTTAGATTTTTACTGGTTGCAATTATTTGAATAGTGACTTCATGACATTGTTCCAAAATGTACATTGCACAGTCTTCTTTAAAAAAACCCAATTGGAATTATATCCTTTGACCTCATGCAATAAGATAATACATCAGTGCTCTGTAATTCATGCATTTTAACAATATTCATTTTTGATAGCTGAATGGTTGATTTCCAATTGCAGGCCTTGCTGTGAAGCCAGGGGTGTTACATCAAATTCAATTTCATCTTTTAGTGAGTATCAGTTTCTCCTGTCATGAGTTGTTGCCTGTTACAGTCTAGTGATTCATATAACTCTATATTCTCTAGCAAGGAATCACAAAGATGATGGTGAAGTTTGGAGTTGCTCCCAATTTAGCCATTGGTCAAGGTGCCCTCCCAAGTTCTTTGCAAAGGGCCGTAGGCATTGTAAATGACCCATCAAGCCAAAATCCAATGGGAAGTAGCATGCAGTTGGCTACAAAGCTACCAGACCATAAATCTCAAGGTTTACCTGGATATGGGAATACTGGTACTGATTCAGCCTATGAAAATTTTACATCAAAAAGCTCTCCAGTTGATACACCTTTTGGCAGTCGAACAGAAAAAGTTCTCAGCAGTTTTCTTCAGAATCCAGTTCTGAAAGGAGAGGAAAGTGAACCAAATGAAGCGGTATGTAACAGATGGAACATGATTATTTGTCAAAGAACCATCTAAAATTGTTATGAAAATGTGTGATAAGATTGCATTTTTAAAGTAACTTGTTCCAATCTTACAGGAGAGCCAGGGGGCATGTTTGTCTTTTAATTTTCTGCTTCATTTTCTTTGGGGGGTGTTTGAAGTAGTTTGTTTTGATTCCAACTATAATCACTTGCAGCAGTGATTACTGTACAGTTCTTAGTTAATATATCTAAAAGCTTTGGGAATTACTTGTCTGCCTACATAGCGATGGTTGGTTCTTTTTTTACTTAAAAAGAATGTTCAAAAGTGTAGAACTGCATTTATCCATTTCATGGGCAGTTCAACTGAATCCATGATTCTCATTTTGGTGTGTGGGTGGGCTGGCTGATCCCTCATTAGCTAATCTTTTCTGTGATTATCTAATTTTTTATTTTACCTGTGTAGGCTGGACGCTTGAGGTTGGAGAACAAAATGCTTCAAATGGTAATGTTTAATATCGGCTCATAGCTACCAGTTTATTTTCATGCAAATTTTTGGTTGTGTTTATTTTGTTTTCCTTGTTTTTAAGAAATTGATCTTAGATACATGTTTGATATGATGCTATTGCCTGGTAAAATACCAGTAACCACTGGAAAATTCTAAATTTATGGAAAGCATTCTTTATGAGGCCTCAAGTCATGTTAATATCCTTTCTCTTTTTATTTTTTACGTTGTTTTTTATTTTTTATACTTAGAATTTTCAAATTGAAATTGCCTATGCATCAGATATTGAAACACCAGCAAGTCATTGAAGAGCTCATGGAGGAAAACGAGAAGCTTCGCCATGTACTAGTGGAAGACCTGAAAATACCACCTAGCAAGCTGCAAGCAAGTTATTCAAATAAAAACAAATCTCCATGTACAGATTGTTTTGAGTGTCGAAGAAAACAGAGAAAAAAATAGATGAGGTATAATGATTCTGTTAGAGTTCAAGTGCCTTGACCAAAAGAACGATATTAACTGATACGGCGATACCCCGTGACTGGAGTTTGGACCTTCATGGCTTGGTTACCCAACCATGTAAGGAGCATGAGCTGGGTTCAGTGGGTGACAAACTAATTAAAGAGATACAGGTAGAGTCCAAGTTACCTTACAAAGAAATGTATTCAACAAGATAAGCATTACATATACAAACCCGTTGAGGTGCACTGGTTAAACTTCTGGGGTAAATCAACCATCTTGTTTTCAGATACCTTTATTCTTTACATCTTCCTTTACATTTAACATGTTTGTGAGGCACAGCAGAGTGCATTTCTTGGTAAATTGAGTTCAGCTTTCATTTTCTGTGCTGGCAATTTTTATCCATGTTGCTGGTTCCAAAATCCAAATTTAGCAGATCATGTCACTGTATTATCTCTGATTTGTTCATATTGCTGGTTTCATTTTCTGCGCGGTCCCGACATGCAAATGACAGGGTAATGTGATCGACAAGTCATGCACACATGCCCAACCTAAGCACAAGTGCTCACATGCAATGTTGAACAAGTTCAAATGTTTTAAGCACAAGACATTCGGCTTGGAAAACATTCTGAATACTTTTGTACTTTTGAACTTTAGGTGAAAAAAAACTGGGTGTGTTACATTACTCCATTAATAATTAGTCATAATAAAGTGGTTAGCGAAAGTGGTTTGAAACTCTTTCCTACCATTACTCGTTTCTTGCTTATCGACTGTTGTCATGTGACTCAGAGTAGCCAAGCTTAAAGCCTCCAAATGTCTCTTTGAAGGTTTGGCTGTTTAGAGCAGAAACCACGACATATCCCTATGGCCATGTTTGGAGACTGAAATTCGATTGGAGGTACGTTGGATTTAAAGGACTGAATTAACTAAAATATACTATTGCGTGGTCTAGCAGACATAATCCAATCCAACTTAATCTCAATATTTTGGCGGGATTTATAATCCTACTACATTTCAACTTAGTAGAATTAGATATTTTCTAATCGATATTGTTTTTAAGCCATCAAATATTTAACTGGGATTATAAATCTTATCCAGTCACATAATTCAGCTCAGCAAATGTATCCCTATTTTTTTTTTTTGGTGAAATGTATCCCTATTTTACATGTAAAGGCATTAAACACCTGCTTTTCTTTTACTGACTTAAGAAATTGAGCTCCTGTGTGGCAGAGTTGGATGCTCTTTACTTGGCAATGAAATTTTCCTTTTGACCAAAAAATAATTGCACTGAGCACCTTTATTTGATGTGAAGTCTTGCCCTACTGTCCGACTAAGTAAAACCCATCAACATTGAAAATGCCCCTATTTTAAGTGTTGTCTGTCTCACCGTACGAGCTTTGTGGCATCATCCATCCACACAGGACATGAGTAAACGAGGCCCACGGGATTTTCCTAATATATGAAGGAAAGAGATATTTAATCATATACCTATTCTTAGCATTAATAATATAAATAAACTCTACACAATTTAATTTCTATAAACAAACCTAAAAAAACACTCAAAAAATGACAGCTGGCCCTATTGAATATAATTTTGATTATTAAATTACTTCGATGCCCCATTGAGTATTTTGGGCTTTTTTATGGGAAAATGCTAGGGAGACCAACTTGGGAGACCAACTTGGGATACCAAGTTGGTCTCCCTAGCATGACCCTTTTTTATGAGGTTTTGGCTTTTGGGGTTGGGTTTGTTTTAAGAAATCAATGACAGTTTTTTAATTTAAAAGAAGTTAAAAGTTGTACGGAGTCACCACTTTGGCCAACACTTTGCCTCTTACGGGCCGACCCGGTGTGAGTGGGGATTAGTCTGGGTTGTGGTTAAGGCTTAAAGGTGCCACCCATAGTTGGGGCCCATCCAGGACCACCTCATGGTTTAGACCAAAAAAGAAGTTAAAAGTCCTTTTGTTATGTTGTAAATAGGTTTTGGGTGTGTTTCTAAAGTCCATTTTATATAGGGTTTTTTTTATAATTTGGACTTCTATATTGGGTATAATAGTGAATCTCACTAAAGGAAAATGTTTTTATGGTTAATTTTTAAATAACGCAAAATTGTCCTTATTTAAGAAAAATAAATTTAAAACATAAAAGTACTATATGTTAAGGGAACAAAGGCGTAAAACCGTAGTCTATTAAAGTGCAAATAATTACAATAATAATAATAATAATAATAATAATAAGAGTATATGTTTAACAAAAATTCTATATCGATAAGAATAAAATAAACTTATTGACATATCCTTAAACGCGAATTGAGAGACTGGTATATATAATGAGTGAACTGCAACCTAGCATAAGGCTCACCCTCACATTGTCACATGCACTATGTGACATCAATGTAGAGGATCAAGCTCATACTAGTTTCATTTGGAAAAGTTTTAACGTTTCAATTTGACAAAGTTAAGGACCTATATGTTCAAAGCAAAAATAAGCTCCTTAGGTTCCACGAAAACATGCCTATTAGAATTAGTCATGGGTTCCAAGCGATGGTGTCCCAAACAAGAGGAGGAAGAAGGAGACGTTGGTTTGTACCTAAGTGAGGAGCAACTCCGGATCCCAAATCAAACCATGCATTTTCTATAGGCTTTTAGAGAGAACGATTGGTTTTGGTGTTATTTCTTCATAGCTAGGAAAAGGCAAAGGATGAATCTTGAGTGTTGGCCTTTTCAAATGGTATCCAATGCTTAATAATTTTTCCTTCTCATGAAACGACACAACTCCTATTTGCTTTAAGAATCTAATCACCAAAGCTTGGAACGCATCCTTTCCCTGTGACTTATATAAACTAACATCTCCACCATGACCGGTACTTCCCATAATCCAATTGCAGAAATAAGGTGGTGTTTGGTTGGTATAGAATATAGAAGAATGGGAATGGAATGAGAGTGATTCTATTGTTTGGTTGGAAAAAAATTGAAATTATTAATGTAATGAGCAATACAAGTTTTTTTTTTTGGTGAAATACTTTTTTGGTCATTGGGTTTTACGCGAAAATTCAATTTGGTTACTGAGAAAAAAAAATTAGCCAAATTGGTCACTGTGTTTCTCAAAGTTTACAATTTATAAACATTTCGTTAACAAGTTGAGGTAAATCTTGGGTTGAAATCAAAATTGTGACGTATGTAAGGAAAAATAAAAAAGCCAAACCAAATTAAAATGAAATCAACAACTGAACAATATATTTTGGTGTTATATCACCTTCATTACATCTCCTTGCCGTCCGAAGTCACAATATGGTTCTCACTCAATCGATTCAAGCTTCAATATAGCATCTAATCCGTGACCTTATACCTCACAATTTTGATTTGAACCCAAGCTTTCCCTCAATTTGTTAAAACCTAATAGCACAACTTACCCAAACTCGTTGAGTTAGATGAAGAATATTGAATATGCTTCCCAAAAAAAAAAAAAAAAAAAACTGCACTTAATTATAAATTATAAACTGTGGAAAACACAATGACCAATTTGGCTAAATTTTTTTCTCAATGACCAAAAAGGTATTTAACTCTTTTGTATATATATATATATATATATATTTTGGTATTTAACTCTTTTGTATATATATATATATACTATTAGGAATTGGGAATTCGAACACAAAATCTAATCATATTTGAGGTTTCGAGCTGTGATTTAAATATAGGATTTGGAGTCTCTAGGTCGGAATTGTTGAGGTCCCAACAGAACCTCAAATTCTTAAGAAGAGATTAACTAAACACATGATCTTGAGTTGTATTGATGAAAGGACACTGCTTCCCTCCTTCGAAGAAAGGAGACATTCCAACTTTCTACAAATTACAGTTTAACACATATGCAAAAATAATTTATGAAAAACACAAAAAGAAAAATTTCTACACACATATCAAACTGTAATTAACAGAAAAGTAGGAGTTCCTACTTTAAGAGAAAAAAAGCCATGTGAGCTAGAACTGGAAAACTCTCCTCTCTCTCTCTCTCAATCTCTCTCTCTCTCTCCTATGTTTGTGGGGCTTAAAAACCATGTGCGCATCACTTTCCAATTCATGTTCTTTTGTCACATGCATACTTAATGTTCTTTTGCCCCACCTTCAATAACCATTCATTCCCTGTGCTTTCACCACCACAGGCCCATTCTCCTATAACCCTTCTAAGTTCTAACCCACAATAACAAAAATTGAAAATTAAAAATCCAAACGATCCTATCCCCTAAAGCATTTCACCATCCCATTTCTTCCACATAATCCTACCACCTAACCCTTTTCCTCCCTCAAGAACCCCCCTAAAAAAAATTAAGGAAAATTAAGGATAAATAAATAAACTTTTCCTCCCTCATTCCTTCCCCACCAATTCCACTGCACAACAATGACACCATTTGCACCAATTCATCACTTCTCCATCTACCAATTCCAGCAAGCCAACTACCCTTTTTTACTAGGGCATCTAAAATATCTTTTTCTTTTTCCTCCTTTTTTTGCCCTTTTGTAATTAATTGGTTAAGTTTTTTTAAAAGCTGTTTGGTATATTCTCCCATGCACCTTTATCTCACAGTTTTAGTGTATGATTATGTGTATTAGTGTATGTATCAAATGGTCTTATGCAAAAGATAAATAACAGTTCATTAAGAATCCATCCAACTACTAGAGCCAGGATCTTTTTGTGACATGAAAAAAAGAAGAAAAAAAAACCCCTTAATAATGATAAAAATAAAGTACATAGGAAGAAGAATGATTTGGGTAAACTTAGATTAGATTCTAAAGCCTGCTTAGTATTGTGTGGCAACATATAAAATTAAAATTAATGTTTCTCCGTTGGACCGTGAATCCAATTATTAATTAAATATGTTAAATTGTTAGACTGTGAATTGAAACTATTATGTGTAACGAGATTTACGAATATAGAGTTAATTAAAACTTGGAAACACAAACAAGAATCATGGATCTCTCTTATTATTCGTCTAGTCATCAAGAAAATGCTACAAAAGAAGAGCTATTAAGTAGATCCAACAAATGTGTCCAAACACCCTGCAACCCTCCTCTCATAAATCACAATGGAGCTCCCAAAAACCATTAACAAAACCAACCCAAACCCAAAAGAAAATTTAAAAAAGAAAAGAAGAAGGGTAACAATAAATTTTAGGAAAATAAGAAACAAGGAAAACAAAGAATACACAGATATACTAATTAATCTAAATCTACATAAATTAATTTCAAAGGAGAGCCTGTGTTCTAAGCAAGGACTAGCGCAACTCCACCCAAGAATGCCACCAAGGCCATGCTAATCCCATGAACAAAAGCACCTGAGTTTGGACTGGATGCGACTGGCCCGGGTCCCATTGCAGCTGGTGGGCTTGGTGGGCTTGGTGGGCTAGTTGGGCTGCCTGCTTCCATAGGAGGTGGGCTGGCAGCAGTTGGTGGTGTAGCCACCGTGGACGGGGGCATTGCGGTGGTTGGTGGGGCGGCGATGGAGGGAGGAGGAGCTTCAACGGGACTAGGTGCCGGCGATTCTGTGGTTGATGGTGGTGGTGCCACCACAGATGTCGGTGGAGAGGCGATGGTGGTCGTCGGTGGGGCGGCGATCGACGGCGGCATGGAGGGGGTGAAATATTTTGGTGCCGGGGCTGGGCCTTGAGCCATGGACATTGCTACAAGAGCTAGTAACATTGTGAGGGTGAGCATGGCACGTGTGAGAGCCATGGCTCTATGAAACTGGAGTACCACAGGAATGGAGAATAAGGTTGGATGGAGCAAGAGCTGAGACACAGTGAGAGAGAGAAAGAGAGAGAATTATGTGAGGAATAGGGGTTGGAGCGGTGAGGTTGATATATAGAGTAAAGGAGTACAGAATCTTTAATGTGGCAAACATTTGAGTGCTTGGAATTTCATAGCACAAGGGCAGCTGGTTGACACCTATGCATTGAGATTGACCTTTTTTGGTTTTGTTAATATTGTACAAATTATTTTGACAACACTAGTTTCCAAAATAAGAGACGAGAGTCGAATTCTAATGGTAAATATCGAGATATCGATGAGGATTATAACTGTAATCGTAAATGTATAGATATTTTATTAAAAGTATCAATTCTTTTTCAGACATGATATTCGTTCATTATTAAAGGATGAACTGTTCTTATGATAGCGAGACTATATAGATACAAAATTTGCACAGTAAAAGGATGGACCTATATGTTCATTGCTAACATATAGGTGTATGACTTTGGCATGCTTCATTTACCCAACAAACAAGAAAATACATTACTTTCCCACAGACATTAACTTAAAAGCATGAAACTGCCATGAACCAACCTGTCGCAAAAGCAAGTTTCCATCACAGAATAAAGAGAGAGAGAGACAGACAGGAAGCTGGGCAAAATTGTGGTGGACACTGATTGATTGTATAATTTTTCTTTTTCTTTTTCTTTTTCTTTTTAATGTTTCCACTCACTTGTTGTTGGGGAGACTGTAAATTATAAAAGTCATTTGGGGACTTCGCATTGTGTTATGGGCTCACACCAGAGAGACTTTCTGGGTAACTTTGTCCCACCAAACTTGCACGGGAATCACAGTGACAAAAGCAGCCGCCACCAACATACAATAATTTGAGGAAAACCCTACATTTTGGTATAACTCACATCAATGAGCTTGCAAGTATTCATTCAGGCATATAATAAATCATTAATTGCTTCATCTATTTTCTTTTTCTGTTCTGATATGTTGTAGTCTTGAAGTAGATATTATGCACAAGGGACGGAACTATGAATTTTTCAACGGGAATTTTTTTTTTATTAAATTTTTAGTACTTACAGTTTCTATAATTTTTCTTGAAATAAAAGTATACATTAAATTATTTAAACCAAATATAATAAATACAACTAAAAAATACATTATCAAAATGAAAATATGTTCAACAATAATTGAAAGTGTACCTATTTTTATCGTTGCCCTGCAATTAAATTCATAAAAAAAATTAGACTTTTTTGAATCTTAATAAGTTAAACAAGTCAAAATATAAGTTTGATTTTTTTCCCCAAAAACCTCTCTGCTTTGCAGCCCATAATGTAGTTAATATCGTTGCCCTGCAACAATCCAAACTGTTTATTTTTCAAGTCTTTATTCATAGGTCATCCTTGCAAAAATCAAAAAAATTGAAAATCATCAAGGCATCTAATTGCTAGCAACAAAATAGATGAATACGATGCTTCAAGAAAAGACTAAAAATAACAATAATCTAATTGAGTAGCCAAAATGTTTTGGATTCAAGTGATTTTTTGCAAATATGATCTTGAAGGGAATATCTAAAAATTTGACAGTTCGGATAATTGAAAAACAACATGTTGTGGGCCCTATAAAAGTGTTCCTCAAATAAGTTTAATCGTGTATATATAACATTCACATGTTTGTAAAGTTTGCTTTTCAATGATTACCATGGGAGCATAGTCACCTTTACACCTATACCAGTCCACTTGCTCCACCTTTGCTCTAGTTTTGCCAATGTTGTGCTAAGAAAGCTCGAGAAGGAGGATGCAAGTACAGTGATATGCGGCCACAATTTTTGCCCCAAGACCTAAGTCATCGGATTCTAATAGCCATAGACTTTGGGGATGCAATGCAGCTAGCCAGCATGTGTCATGTGTTTGTTTGTGTTGTCAACCGTAGAAAAAATTGAGTGGGGATTTTCTTGCGATGCGCCGATGCGCCATAGTTACTGTTCAGTTAACATAAAACATTTGCCATTTTAGTATGTTATGTTTTAAGTAGACAATGGTATAAAAATTCCAAATGAAATTTTCATGTGGAGGTGTTGAGGCTTTGGATTTTGATTTGCATATGGAAATTCGATGGATATCTAGCCTTAGCTGTTTGCAAGGAGTGAGTGGATGAGAAAAGGAAAGCACTGCAGCCTGCAAATAACAATTCCATGCCTTCATCCTGACATTTTATCTACTTCCTATCAAGAACAGTCATCGTCCCGTTTATTCATGTACATGATCAACATGAGCTTGAATCTAGCAATCTTGAAGTAAATTAAAATATACAAGATAGTTTTCTCTTTTCTTTTTAATAAGAAGGTGACGAAGTATTGTGAGAGGCATGTCAACCGGTAATAAATAGACAATTGCATGACCTCGCACGGTCTGCATGGAGACATGTCTCCACTTAATCGTAACTTTTTTTTTTCCTAATTTGGATTTGGCACATCCCTATGAAGATGCCAATGTTCCTATTCATGTAAAGTTTTATAAAGATTACTATTTGTGAAAGATGGGGTAATTTTGCTAGTTTTGATAATGTTTGTATAGTTAAGTTTATTAAATAATGATTTTAAAAAACCAATAATTGTATACAATGATGGAAAAAAGGGGATTTATTTGATTTTTATTTTATATATTTTAAATCTCCAACATTCATGATAGAGATTGATGGCTATGTCTGAGTTGAAGCTTTCAAAACGAACCATGTGGTTGGGGGTTCGATCCCCGCCCATGGGAATGGAGCGCATTTCATGGCCAGCTGTTTATCTCCTTTGGAGAGCTCCCGCGGCAAAAGGGATTAGTCACTGCTGTCGGCGGTGGACACCCTTGGATCTCATCCAAAAAAAAATGCTTTACTTAATTAAGACAAGATCCAACACAAAACTTTACACTAAATCAAGTCCTAGCTATTAGGCCCCATAAATGGCATCTTGTTTTTAGATTTTTATTATGCCACACCCAACTTTCCGACGACGGCCAATATTAATAGTTCAAATTTAGGGGAAAGTTAAAAAAAATTCTTCACTAGAAGCTACAAGAGTGTTCTCAAACAGGAACTATTACTGTAGAAAATCGACAATATTGACAGCATCTGCAATATCGACATCATCGACATAACCCCGAACTTCTGCACTTAGAGATTGTGTATTTATCTGCATTTCATAATATCTTCACCATCCTAAGAATTTTTTTTGGTGAGCAAAGATATGCATGTATCTTTATGTCTTTGGGTTGGAATAAGAACTTTTAGGCTGCCCATTATTTTGAGCCAAATGTAGGGTTTGTAGCATTTTTATGAGGTGTCATTACAATGGTAGGACCACAGATTAGAGAACATATTCATGAATTGAAAGGGGAAGAAGAGGAATATTACTTGCCACAGAAAACAAAATGATTAATCGTGATTGAGCTATGTCTGCTTTTTTATGCACCCATCTTTAGATTTTTAAGAAAGTTTCGAACTCTCCTAAACAGAGCTAGCTTTACTTATGTGATTTTATTGCAGAAGTTCTCTCTTTTTAAGTTCTATGATTGCTATTAAAGTGTTCGTTTATGGCATTTCGAAATCAATTATCAATTCAATCATATTCTTCAGTCTTGCTTGAAACAAGTTAAAAAAAACATTCATTATCATGTTTCACAGCTTGAAAATTAATTCAGTAAATATTAGTTCTCTTTTCTGTTCTGCTCTTTTTGTTTTATTTAGTAAAGTATCGAACTCTCAGAGTAAATGTGGGAGGTAAGTTATCAATTGACTTGACTTGTGGGAATTGATCCATGATTGTTAATCCCATTGCTATTTGTTTTCATTATTACTCTGAAAGTGTAACACAATTAACAACTTTTTTACAGTCAATTTTCAACAGCAACTTGTTACTTAAACATCAAAAGGAGTCTAGCCTAGTGAAAAAAGACATTGACTTGCAAACCAGAGGTCTCAGGTTCGAACCCTCATGACACCTTGGTAGTGTGTGTGTGAGAAACCCCCCTCCTCCTTGTAATTTAGACTATCGCTTGTATTCCAAAAAAACAAACATAAAAAAGAATGCAACATAAAGAGTTACTGAGGTTTGGCAAACAATTACTTCCAAACCTCAATTAATATGTAGAAATGACAATTGAGCTTGGAGAAAATGTTGACTGGTATAAAAAAGCAACGTTTTAACCGTACAAATATAAATGCTTTGAGCTTGACAGAAATCCAAACAGCATCACTACCGCCAAGTTTGGTTTCTAAACGGTAAATAAAGGACTGTCACCCAAAGAAAAGAAAAGATTGAAAAGATTGAATTCTATCATCAGCAATATCTCTAAACAAAATTCACCCAGTTCCTCAATGACAATGGAACTTGGACGGCAATTACCCAAAGTAAGCAAAATCTAAAAACTGCTTATTATTTTGCATATATTACAGAAACACCAAAATGGGTGCTAAAAAGCTCTACTCATATACTGATGCTTATGTTTCGTTTTGTAATATGGCCAAAGAAATTTGTTTCTCAAGACCACAAATTATCACCTACAAGTTGTGCTTAAATTTATCAACATAATGAAGCTTGTTTTTCATGATTTCCGGCATATGATGAAGCTTCATGAGGGCATTCCTTAGTATCATCGTCGATCACTTAGAAGTGGTTGGGATGCAGGAGCTGCAGAAGAAAAGAATACCAGTAGTTCAAAATCAGCATTATCATCCAAATAGTGAAAATTTTGTTCTATGAACTGAAAATTGTTTATCATTGTAATCCACTACTTGTCTTTCTTTGGTAGAGATTAGTAGGAAACAGAGTTTCAGGCACCCATATACTGGCTTCTTAGGAGCCACAATCAGACACCACATAACACCAAATTGTAAAGAAAATCATGTCAGAATCTTCAGGAGGGCATCTTAATTGGAAATATTATTGTCATATTATAAACAAAAGCTACTTAACTAGCAACAACTCAAATTCACTAAACCATCCAAACTCCATTGAAAATTATCCAAGACAGCACAATCAGCAAAACCCATGAAACATTAGATTCCAAACCACCACAACTAGACACCTGAAGTCTTGATTAGAGGATCCACGGACGTTAGATGCAATTATAGAAATTGGGGTGGAGTAATTCATACGAAGAATCATTAGGCTCAAACACAAATGTGTTTAGCACTAGCCCCCTAGTGGTTGTGCTAAGTTCCTAATAATAATAAGCTATATATACATATAGGATTTCTAGTGACTTAAGCTCTTGGGACAAGTTCCTAAAACCCATTGGTTCGGCCTTTCCACTGATAACTTAAACTTTTGCATTTGATACTTCAATATGGAACCAGAACCACCATGCCTTGGTCATTTTAACAAGGACCGCACATAAGAACTCTAGTCACCCAAAGAAGAAACTAGGATCCCACATGAGAGGGCGTGTTGAACACTATCCCCACTGACCAGGATGGTTCTATCATGTAAGAGACTCTTACCGCTAAATACCAATAATGCTCTAAGGTTACTAGTATATTATCTAGAGTCAAAAAGTTTTTTGTAACAATCATCCCATTTCTCAAAATAAGGTTTTTGAAAATAGATAAAATTGGTTACACTGACCATCCAGACATTTGTATCATCAGTGTTGGCTGGAGATGAGGTGGGAAGGAAGTTGTTTATAAAGCGAACAATACAAGAAGTATTACCTCCAGAACTTTGTCGCCCGCCGGATACAATAACTTGTTTGCAAGTCTTCTCAGCAATTTCAGCCATAACCAAACGTGATAAAAGAAGCGCCGCAATAAGAGCACAAATCATTAACATCACAAATACTGCATCCCATCCCTTTGTTGAAAGGAAACCAGTAAGAAGAGGGCCAAAAGCTGCACCAACTGATCCAGTACCATCAATTATGGCAGTAACTGTTGCCAGTGCTCGAGAATCCCCTCTAAGCGAACTGTGCGTACCAAGGTCTGCAGATACCGCAGTGGTGATAAGTGCATAGGGCCCATTAATAAACAAGCCAGCAACCATCATAAGCGCAATGTTGATATTGTGTGAAATACTGCCATATCTGCGATATAAAAGCATTGCTGGAATTGCAGCACACATGAAGCTGGCTGCTGTGGTAGCTCGAGCATTAAGTTTATCAGATATGTAGCCAGCAAGGATTCCACCAACTATGCCCCCTACATCGAACAAAGTGGAGAGGTTTCCAGCAGATTTCACAGAAACATATTCTCCTCCTATTTCTGCAAAAGCAAAAGAGAGAACAAGATGGGAACCTTATATTAGATGCATGAAGATTTTAAATAATACCTCAAAAAACAAGATATGACTCTGGTGTTGCCTGGAAGTGATCAATTGCCAATAGCAATGTCTGGAAAAGAACAACACTTATGGAGGACGATGACATTCAAATAAGTTTCGAATAGACAATTGGACATTGCAATCCACAAAAGTACAGATGCACTCATGCATAGGATCAGCATAAACATTTAGGGACACATGATAGCAATATACACATTAGCAGCTTTGTCATAAGACACATTGCTTCTGTTGTTACTAGTACTCAAACACTGTTGAGAACCAGATAAACCACTCAAAGATAAACTAATGCTCATAAACTGGTGCAGGCTACTACGATTCCTAATATGAGTCATGTGTTTATTCTTTGCAATAGTCAAAACAAGTTGCGTATTCAGTTAGTGAACCTCCAAGGAAGTGGACAAAAAACGCACCTGAACAGCTATTTGTTAAAATACAGATTGTCAACTAGAAGCTCATGGCATATTTCCATCTCCGATTCAGTAAATCTAACTTATTGCCAAAGGTAACTGCTAATCTTTAAATATTTGGAAAATAATTACCGTAGACAGCCTTAATTACTATAACCAATAATTCTTCAATGATCACGACAACTACCATTCATAGGATGTTTAAAGCAATAATAAGTTTATTACTCTCACTTTTAGAACCTGCTGGAATGAAACAAAAATCAAGGGAAATATGTAAAATCTGCTAGACAACCAACAGACAGCAGCCCCATCCTATACGTGGATAGGCAGAGAAATGCAGTACAAGAGAGAGACATCTAGCTGCAGTCCTGCCTTGCACCTTGCAAACCAACAAAAAAAAAAGTGTGGAATGGGGATTGGAGGTTTGAAACCCCTGACCTCGTGCAAACCAGAGGTCTGATATCATTCTAGGCAACTAAAAGACTCCAAAAGCTTAAGCTATTAGGTAATGGGGCATCAATCTATATCAAGCAAACCAAATGAACACACACAACCCAAAGATCAGAAAGAATGAGACATAAGATACAGAGAGAAGTTTATTTTGTGCTTATAATAGAGAGGCCCTAGACCCTAGTGCACCACTCTTCTGCCAACATATTCTTGAATATTTATAACAACCAATAGCACTTGCAATGTTTCGAATCTTCTTATTCTAAATTAAATAGTAAAGAAAAAAGCTGAAGTTATCTGGCAATCCAGACAGCATTTCAAAATCTTACAGTTTTAAATCATACCAGTCAATCACGATTGTATATAAAATCTATGAAGGATAAATTACCTGTCTGACTTAAATAAAATGGTAGCCAGTACAGAAACGTGTAGGCCACAAGCTTTGAGAAGAAGAGGCACAGCGCAAAGGGTATAACTCCTGGTATTAGACAAGCTTCAAGAAGCCCAACACTTGTCCTGCTCACAGACCCAGCTCGGTTAATAGTTCGTGTTTCATCTTCCTCTGTAGTTTCTTTTCTTATATTAGCTTCTTCGTCCTTAGGGTTTGCCTCTAAATCAGAAGGTGAACCTTGTGGGAAAGAAAATCCAATGTCCTCAGGATATGGAGCCAAGAAGAAGAAAACCATTACACCTCCCACTGCAATAAAAGCACCTGGAACTATAAAACACCAACCCCACCCATAGTCCAGAACACTAGCAGCAAGAAGTGAACCACTAATATTCCCAATGGAAGTATGTGCATTCCATATACCCATAATCAAACCCCTCTTCCCCTTTCCAAACCAGTTACCAATCACAGCAACAACCGAAGGCCAGCCAGTTGCTTGGAATAACCCAGCAACCATTTGCATCCCAAGATAAAAACCAAACACATGAACATTCCAAAAGTATCCCATCCCAAATAGTGCAACAAAAATGCCACTCCCAATCATCCCGGCTGTCAAGAACAACCGCAGGTCCAATGTATCTCCCAAATGCCCAGCAGCATACATTCCCAAAGAGTAACATGCAAGAAATGCAAGATCAATCTCTCCCAACTTCGATGTCCCGTCGGTTCCATTAAACGGAGCCCAACCTTTCTCTATCAACCTATAACTCCCATTTCCTCCAAACTCTTCCTTAACAAAAACCCTGCCAAACAAGGGGTCCAAGCCTAAGCCTGTGCCTTTGTTGGGATCAGGATACAAAACACTTTTCACTATACTACTGGGTTTTCTTGAAGCATGGTAACATGCATAAGCTATGAAAGTAACAAGCAAAATCACATATCTATATGTAGAGAGACTCCAATCTTTGCCTCTAATGCTTCTAATAAGCAAAATCCCAGGTGGGATTTCTCTCCTTGTATCAGAACTATGAGACATCCTCTCAAAACCCCACAAAAAGCAAGAAAAAACCAAAACCAAAAAGAACAAAAATTTCCTTTCACAAACCCTGCGCCACCACCTTCATATCACATTCATCTTTCAAATCCAAGAAAACCCACAATGCAAAATCGCAAATTTCATACTTCGAAATATCAGAACGAAGGTTCAGAGAGAGAAAACGTGACCTTATCGAACTGAAGAACCATGGGGAAAGCTATTAAGAGCCAAAATTTCACTGGTTTGCATCGTCGAGAGGATGAGAGGGAAAGCGTACAGGACGGGGGTGCAGAGCATGAGCAAGAGGGAGGTTACGTGGCGAGGCGTGAGTATTCGAACTCGTTCTGCTGTGCTTGGGCGCCACGCTGTTTACCATGTCGACGATTGTGCCGCGTTGGATGATCGCTTATCGAATAGTGTGTGCGTAATTGCTCTGCCGCATAAGACAAGTGGCCGGTTGCTGGTGGGTCTTAGGATGTATGAATCAGGCATGTATACAAAAACAATACTGCAAATACAGAACGTCGCAGCAGAGTACGGCACTCTGCCAACTTTGTTGTTACATACAAACACACATATCGAAGAGTATGGGTTCAATTCGACCCTAAACAAAAAGAGAGTGGGTGGGTTAAAACCAAAAACAAACAAAAAATTATTATTAAAAAATACCTTTTCAAATAGTAATCCAGATTTTTTGCTCTTTTGTGTCAAAGATTAGAATGGGTAGGGGAAGTGTTTCGGAGTTTGATTTGCACGCAAATGCCATTAACACTGAGCAATCCATATTATTCAAATCGTATAAACAAATCAGAAATGTTTTATCTCCATTGCTCTTACAGCAAGATGATTAATAAGAAGGGTAATACTAAGCTTACCACATTTTTATACAACATCTCTAATACAATGGTGCCCATCTCTATTACAGAGGTGATACAATGTGATATAAAAATATGGTAATCTTAGCATTTTCCTAATAAGAAATTATTAAAGAATCCATCAATTAGTCAAAAGAGGCGCATGTAGGTCATCAAGGCAGAGAGACCTAATTGAAAACCAAACCTAAATAAACTCCAACAAATTGGCGAATTCTTTACTGAACTAAGCTTATGTACAAGGATACGATAAATAAAACCCTAAACCCTAATGGAAATACACCCATACTATGAGGATCAAATTTGATCATTTTTACTGAACTAAGCTTATGTAAGCTGCTTTGTCAAACACACAGATGATTTAATCATACAACATACACAAAAATCATCTAGAGCTCTTCTAATCACCCTAAATTCTGTAAGAAAATGCCTGCAAAGCTCAAAATCCGAATCGACTTTTCCAAATAGGAATTTGTCCACGGGGTGCTATGCAGGTGAAGATACAGGCATGCTTGACATTTTCTTTGGAACGAAAGTGCTCATAAGCTTCCGGTCCAAGTAATCGCAGTACCACGGCGCAAGTAACTCTGAGACTGAGTCTCTTCCCATAAGCCATGCTCATTCCAAAAAGTACTAAATTCATGGGAGCTTTCCCTGTAAAACAGAGCGAGGTGCCCATCGGTGGAAAGAGATAGCAGAATACTTGAGAGCACCAGTTGATTGAATTCAACGTTGATTTGCTGGAGCAATGTAATACTTGGTCCATGAGTCATCACAATATTTTGTCCTTGCCACTGTAATAGGTACCAAGTTTGGAGATGCAAGAGATTGTCATACCTTGTAACATTAATTGTGGTCATTTTGCTGTTGTTGAAAACTGCAGAACATAAAAATAAGACGGACATCAATAAAACACAGGTCTCTTTCCTTTGGGAAGGATATATAAATATAAGTGCCACCTGTCAAGGTACAATACCACAATAAGGACCTTATCTATAATTTGGAACTTTTTGTGTTGCTTAATTTTTTTCCCAGGTCTTGTTCTTCCTATATGTTGCTAAAATCTACTTAAATGTCTGTTTTTTTTTTTGGGTTACAATCCACTCAATATCAAGATACAAACAATTTAGAACAAACCTATAGAACCTGAAAAGCTTTACTGTTAAAAGAGTAAGCATGAAGATTGTAAACAAAGAGTTTCACCACTTAACCATGAAGTTCATAGTGTGCAGAAATTTGAGAAAACTAACAATCACTAACACAGATGGCAGAACCAAATCTATGAAAATTAGAATACCAGCACATATAGTTTCAAATGAAGTTCATACAGTAAGCAAGGTTTTATTTTTATTTTTTCAAAGAAAGAAAAGCGATGACAGCAGTGATGCACCATCGTCTAGGTTAAAATTTTATTGTTAGATATATCGGCAGTTCAGATTTAAGAAAACATCTTTATTCTGGATTTACATAAACAAGGAGTAGAATGGTGAATATATCATAAAAATTTGTGGAATCCACAAAAACTTGTTAAGACGTGGAAATTTTGAAAGAAACTTAGATACCCGAGAAACCACTGATGCATCGAAAAGAAAAAATCCAAGTACTTGATGAGTCAAAAAAGAAAAGTTGTCCAACATATTTTGGTTTACAATTTAGACATCTTTTAACCATATCCTAATTTCATAATGACTTGATTGTAATTAACTTTGAAGAAAATAGAAAAATACAAAAGAAAATTTTAACAACCTATAATCTACTGGTTACATCATCCCCATCAATATTATTACAACAATCCTGACTACAAGCTTATGTTCAAGTTATGACGATCTAACAGAAGATTTTAAAGGGTTTCCTTACCTTCTAAGCCTGAAACTCCATCCCCTTCTCGGAAGGCTTACGTTTTCTTTTCAACCGTGTTGCACCAGCATCCTCTGTAATAGAGACACATAAATATATGGGAGAAAAACTGGAGACATATATCGTTGGATAAGAGCCAATTTATCCCGTAAAACATGGGAGAAAAAAGAACAGTTAAAATCTAATTACACGCTCAATGTGTAGTTAAATCATCACTAGAGCTTTATATGTTGGGTGACAGGATCACATTAGTAATCAAGGGTTTCAAACTCAAGATCAGAGTTTTGAACTCAGTGTTTTACTTCTTTTTTTAAGCAACAACGCCAAAACCTCATAGATTAAGCTGACTAGTGGGGTTTGATTTAGTGATATTATTCAAAGGAGAAGGCCTAATGTTGGTTGTTACCTCATTTGTGTGTGATGAGAAAAAAGGACGCAAGAATCTTGACCATCTATTATTTAAAGGTGAAACCCAAATGTTAGTGTTTGTTATCACCCTATTGGGATGTTAATTTTATGCCCGATAGACGCACTACTGGTTTAGCTTTATTGTACTGTTTCACATATTCATTAAAAAAATTGCTTTTTTTTTTACAGAAAAAGAAAAGAAAAGAGTGAGTTGTGGGGTTGTGAATTTGAATTTAAGCCATTGAAAAAAACCAAACTCAAAAAACACAAATATGCATGCAATGCATAAGCTTACCTTCAAGTGGACTTGATGCATGATTATTTGCACGTCCATTTGGTCGGCCCTCTTCTGAAATAGGGGAGCCAGAATTATTACTATCCACCAATTTCGATGAACTTTCTATGCACTTATCTTGCTGCTCAGGAACATCAGGATAAGGAATTGCAGGTAAAAAGCATAGCTCCTCCTGTGACATATCTGAATCACTGAAAGCTGAATCTTTCTCCACTGTCACAATATCAACTTCATCATCTTCATTAACATCAGATTCTTTCACCTGAAAAAATAATTTTATATTACACAACATAAATAAACAAAAAATCTGCCCAGATTTTAATTTCTTCTCACCTTTTCAGTTTCAGGGATCAGATCAAATTCATCTTCTCGTTCTACATATTCCTCATTTTCCTCAAGCTCTTTGAAATCAGGAGCAAATGCACTCCAGTTCTCAGTGTAATCTTTGGCCCAGATATAAACCAAACCAGTCAGTGAAACAGAGACAACAATGGGGTGAACAGGATGCCACACTAAATCTATCAAGGCTTCCTTTGGCCCTTCCAGAATTTTCACAAGATGCCCGGCCCTATCCCATATGTAAATCTTGTGTTCCCCTTTGCTTGCAGAACCGCCAATCACCCACTCACCATCACCACTGAAACAAGGTGCTTTCCAATGCATCTTTGTGATGGCATCTTGAAACTCACGGAAAAGGGTTAAGCATTTCGATCCAACTGCTTTCAACTTCTCAACACTATCATCAATCCCATCACGGGTCACATTTAGGTCACCTAGGGCTTTAAGTCCATCTTTCGAGGGGAGAAGGTTCTCATAGATCCTGATTGTTCTATCATTTGAATTTGTAAGCAGATACTGTCCGTTCCTGCTGAACACTATGTTCTTAATCACAGAACCTCCAGAAACAGGAACCATGGCACGCACTTGGACACTTTTGTAATCTATTAAAAGTATTTCACCTTTCGAGTTCCCTGCATAAACCAGATCCCCATACTTATTAAAGCAAGCAGCAGTAGGAGAAAAAGGAGGAGTGCCATCAGAAATTTTGTTCCGTGACGAAGGGGCAAGTCCCGGGTTAACGTCAGGAATGGAAACTGGAAGAACAGTTGTGCTTCCTGCATTCAAGTCAACAATGATGGGAGCAGATGAGAGGGGGCATGCCAAGCAGAGAGATGGAGTAGAGGAACCAGGATGTAGCCGAGCTTGTAGAGGGGTTTGTTGGAGTATCGTTCGAGTGATTTTCTCACCACTGACAACATCCCATAGTGTCAATGACTTGTCAGCAGCAGACACGAGAATGCGATGGCCATACTTTGACCAACATACACTAGTTATGGCAGCAACACAGTCTTTATCACGAAGCTCCTTAGCAATACCCCTGGTCTCAAAATCCCAGATGACGCAATTTCCATCAGAGCACCCAGCTGATCAAGAATATCAAAATGAAGCATCAGCACAGCAGAATTGTTGGAATATCTCCAGTAAAGATTTGAGTGCAGCAAATGCCAAGAGGAATGTAATGAATGCAAAGAATAAATTTAATTTGAAGATTTCCTGAAATTACAGCCTGCAAAATTTAACACTAAAAGGCATCAACAGCTAAAGAAATTCTGGCTCCATAATGCACCTGCTTGATCCTTAAATTGGATAGCTAGCAATTCTACTTTGTCACAAATTGTGGATTCAACTCCTTATATTCGTTTCAAAAGTACAAATTGTGGACGAAGAAGAAGAAGTGAGTGGCGTATAAACTGACAATGGTGTTTCTCCACCCAATGTGCAACCAAAGTTACAGCCTTCTTCTTATTTATGAATAAGCCATTTCTTAAGCAAAAAGGAACCCACAAACAGCAGGACAAAACTAAATGAAAACAAACAGAAAATCAGATTTTTTGAAATACCCACATTGCCCAAAGCACTTACATTCTAATGAAAAAAAGTCTAAAAAAAATACGAAGGGGATGGAGAAAGGTAGAAACTTTACCAGCAAGAAGGGTACCACGGCGATTAAAGGCAATGCATTTCATAACCCCATGTTCCAAATACTCCTCTATCACTTCTGGGAAATCTCCTTGCAATGGGTCTTCACCAAATACGAATTACAATTAATTAATTAATTAATTACACACTTATTTTTTTACTTTGTTCCAAAACCCATTCAAGGAAAAAGAAAAAGAAAAAGCAAATCTTTCAATTAAAAGTGAACTCTGGAGAGCAAGAAAGAAAGAGAGGCTTACCGATTATCGAAGCGTTCATCGCCTTTATGAGTTTACACAACCAGGTCCTCCTCTGCCGGGTCAAGATGCCCTCCTCCGGTCGGGTCGGTTGGAGATCTGGGACTAGGTGGAGATTTTCAAAGAAGAAGCGTGCAGTAGGATTAAGGAGTGCACCTTAATCAGGAGACAAGGCCGTCGACTGCAAGATGAGTAGGATGTGTTTGTTTTTGAAAGAGGAATGAGCGGCTGGATGCAGTTAGTTGATCAAATAATTTCAACCTAAAAAGTGGAAATGGATTTTGGTTGGATGGAAGAGTAAAACATTCAATTCCCAAAAATGCCCTTGGTAAAGAGTTCTCCAACCCATTTGGTCCTAAAGCCATCTCCAGCCCTAGAGGACTCAAACCCAAAATTGCACCCTACAAAATACAACTATTCGTGTATTTTTATAACTCAAACTGTTTTTTCCTCCAACCTTAGGCCATCTTCAGCCATATGGCTAAATGTAGTTCATGGCTAAAAATTTAGCCCCCCAAAATAGTTATTTTTTAAAGAATAGTGCAGGGCTATATTTTAGGGTCCTTCATATTTTATTATTTTGAGAAAAATTATGGTACAACACTCATATATTCCACAACTATATACTGTTTAATCTAATTAAACTACTATTTAGAGACAATATTCCATATATGAGGCGTATACATTGATAAGAACAAGATTTCTGAACAATAATTTTTTTGAACAAGAACAATATTCCATTTTAAAAAGTGAAGACATTTTAAAAAAAAAAGATGGGTTTCAATGTTTGAGCTCAAACGGTCATGAACAAGAATTTTTTATAATCTTTTTTTAAACAACACTTGAAAAGATTTGAAAAGTTGATCACATTTATTTATTTCTTTTTAAAGGGAGTGGGTAGGTCTGACCTCCAACGATTATTATCAACAATTTTTTATACTTTTTTCTTAAACACTACGAATTGAAACATTCCAAAAGGCTTTTAAAAATATGTATATATCCAGCGTGTTTTAATGTGGCTGTTGAAAAGTAGATGCATGTGTCCCACTACAAATTTGGCCTATTCCTAAAGCTGGGCTACATGTGGCCTGGTTGGAGAGCTAAAGGGCCAAATGTGGCCCTTCAAATTTGGCAAAAATTTTGTTTAGCCCATGACTGGAGATGGGTTTTGTATTATTTTAGGGCTATATTTGGGATATAGCCTATGGCTGGAGATGGTCTTACAGACTCATAATTTGAGTCCGCAACTTTATTAAATTGTTAAAGAATAATATAATCCTATTTTGTTTTTGTGGTTATTTTTTTTTTTAGTTAATTTGTGCATATTACTCCATGATTTCTTTTTTGAACATTTTGACATAAATTTTTTGAAATTTCACAAACATAATTTTATTAACAAATTGATGGGTATTTATAGAGTTTAAGATATGATTTGAGGTTGCATCCAACTTAGAATAATATATTTACTTATTTTTACCTTTGGTTTTAAATTTCAAATGTTGGCTTTATTTTTTTCCCGTTGATCCAGCCAAAATTTAATATTAGCCGTTGATTTCTAGCCTTTAGGTTTGGAAAAAAAATATTGAAAGAAGCCCATTTGAAATGCAGCCATAGAAGTGCAATTTTTAAGTTACCTAGGATTTTACACGTGGCCAGCAACTTGGGGTAATGGGCAACAGCCCATCATTTGCTTCAAATGAGGCCCCATGTGGCTCTTGTTTGCTGCGAATTGGGCCCCACAAAAATTATGCCTGGACTGGAATCTAGGGCCAAATTCCACCCCATTTTTCAATCAACTCAAATTTCCCCCCCTCCAAATACATGGGTTGGAGAAGGTTTTGGGCTAAAAATCCCAAATTTTGGGTTTTGCCTCCCATGATTGGAGATGGCCTAAACCCAAATTTACTCCCTCCAAAAAGTAACTATTTTTGGGTTTTGCCTAGACTCAAACTGTTTTTTCCCTAGTCCTCCAGACTCTGCAACTTTATTAAATTGTTTAAGAATGGTTTAAGTCTAATTTTTTTTTCATGGATAATTTTTCTTTATTTAATCTTTTTAAATAACTTCATAAAAAAAATTTGTAACAATTTTACCCAAAAAAATTGCAATTTCACAAATATAATTTTATTCCAAAAGAAAACACACAACATAATTGAAACACAAGAGGAGGATTAAAACAGTTGTCTACCTCATTTACTATCTCCAAAGCTCCTCCAAAGGTAATTGATGAAATCATGTCGGAGACTCTGATGCTCATATGGAGATCGAACTCTATTATGACGAGTCATGTAATCATAGAGTGTCTGCCTATCTTGGTGGTACTCGTATGTAATGTTTGCCTCTAGCTCATAGTGTCTTGCTTTGGCCATCATGGATCGTTGCAGACACATATCCTCATCATCAGATTCCTCTTCAACATATTCGTACTCATCCTCCACAATCATGTTGTGCAAAATTATACATGTCATCATGATTAAGTCGAGGTTATCCTTGCACCATGTACGTGCAAGGCCTCGAGCCCATCAAGCCTATTCTAAATGCTCTTTCAACATCCTTCATGTACGCTTCTTGCATTTCTGTAAAAAAATCTCTTCTTTGGGTTATCAGGAGAAGAGATGGTCTTCACCAAAGTACCCCAATAGGGGTAGATCTTATCTGGCAAATAGTAGCCCAAATGACATTGATTTCCATCGACAATATATTCAACATGGGGAGCCACTCGATGTACCACATCATTGAACAATGGGGAACGAGCTCAAATTTTGATATTACTGTTAGATCCAACGGCGACAAAAAAGGCATGTCATATCCATGTGTTATACAAGGCCACGACCTCTAGCACAAAAGTGGGCTTTTTTTTTTTTTTTTTTTGTGACCGGTAAACTGGCTTGCCCAAGTAAATGGGCAGTTCTTCCATTCCTAGTGCATGCAGTCAAGACTTCCTAAAATATTTAGTAAGCCTCGACGGCTCGCTTTGTGCAAGAGCCTGTAAAGGTCAGCTGGATTTGGAGACTTGAGGTACCATTGTCCATACATGGCTTCAACAGCGAAAGAAAACTTACATAGTAATTAAAGAGTTGTGCTTTCACCCAATCTACAGTACTCTTCAGTCACGTCAAACGAGCATACGAAAGACAACAGTTCACTTTTGCTTAGGGGATAACCCTTGTCGGCCGAGCTCGTCTTTTTTATGGCAAAAGTATGGCTCGTGGTTGACACCATCATTTAAGATGAGGTAAAACAACTATTTCCGCATTCGGAATTGCCTACGAAAGTCTGTAATATTAAAATGTGGTCTTTCAAAGAAGTAGTTAGACATGAGATTGCGATGGAGATCTTCCCTCTCACAGTTCTTGTATTCAAGGCCCACTACCGACCCACCATGTTTGGGGAGGTGATCGGCTTCATTCTCCAGTGAAGTATGGTGGACAATGGGTTGTATTACTCTCTAATGATGTTCGTCATAATCTGAATCACCATCAAACATAAAGGAAAAGATGGCTTTGTCACAATTATCCATTGAAAGCTTGAATTGATATGAAAAAGAATGAAGAAGATGATGTGTTTAACAACCAATGGTACTCTTTTTAATTAGATTTTGTGGACATCTTCAACAAGAATGAAAGGAGATTGATGAAAATAACAAAAGAAAAATAAATTGAGAAATAGAAGAAAAAAATGTTTTTGGTAGATTATTTGAGAAATGGGTGGGTATTTATAGAGTTTGGAGTGAGTTTTTGGGATGCATCTAATTTAGATGAATTAAAAATATTATTTTGACAGTTGGATTTAAATTTCAGCAGTTGTTTTTTTTTTAACGTTAAAATAGCTTGGATTTAATATGGATCGTCGATTTGGGTTACTGTTGAAATTTTCAACAACAAAAAAAAGAGATATTTGAATTTTGCCGTTGGATTCCAATGGCAATATCCCCAGCTTCTGACATGTAGCGCAACATCTTTTGCAGCAGAGTAGCGATGGGCCCCATTGTTTCCTTCTTGCACATGGGTCTCATGGCTTAATGGGTTCCACACAAAAAAAAAAAAAAAAATCTAGTACGGGCAATAGCTAGACTGGTGTTTCGCCCCAACTTTGGGTTTTCCCAAATTTTAGCCCCTTACTTTTATTAGGTTGAGAGAGGAATTAGGCTAAAATTTTGAATTTTTTAGGTTTCGTATGTTGGGTTGACAATGGCCTCAAGGGCCAACACAATCGATCATAGGTCTTGGATAAATCAGCTTGGCCTATGAGTGGTTGTGTTGGCCTTTTATTAGGGAGGTGCTCTAGGAAATGGGAATCAGAGGAAGAATTTTGGAGTTGCTCATGCAGTGCATCACTTATGTTCATTACAAGACCATTCTTAATGAGGAGATGTTTCCCTCTTTTTGGCCGAGGTGGCTGACCAAACGAATGTTTGGTCCTTCTTCTCTTGAATTGCGTAGGCGTGTCACAACTAAGCCACTGATTGGCTTGAATGGAAAAAGTTGAATTGTTGTGTTCGCGCTTCTGACTTCTAACCAGCCGATTGATCGACCAAGCAAGGAACCTCCTCTTGGCCTAGGTTGTAAGATCCCACATCAACCAACGGAGTGGGGGTGATGTGCCTTATATGTACATGTCTGCCTCCATCTAGCACGAGGCCTTTTTGGAGCTCACTGGCTTCGGAGTCATGGGAACTCCGAAGTTAAATAAGTTGGGGCTAGAACAATCCCAGGATGGGTGACCCACTGGGAAATTGCTCGTGAGTTCCCAGAAACAAAACCGTGAGGGCAGAGAGGGGGGCCCAAAGCGGACAATATCGTGCTACGACGTGGTTGATCCCGGAATGTGGTAATTTGGTATCAGAGCCACTCCGTCGTGTGGTGCGAGTGTGCTCACGAGGACGTCGGGCCTCTAAGGGGGTGGATTGTAAGATCCCACATCGACCAACGGAGAGGGGGTGATGTGTCTTATATGTACATGCCCGCCTCCATCTAGCACGAGGCCTTTTCGGAGCTCACTGGCTTCGGAGTCATGGGAACTCCGAAGTTAAGCGAGTTGGGGCTAAAGCAATCCCAGGATGGGTGACTCACTGGGAAGTTGCTTGTGAGTTCCCAGAAACAAAACCGTGATGGCAAAGAGGGGGGCCCAAAGCGGACAATATCATGCTACGGCGAAGCCAATCCCGAAATGTGACATAGGTACTTTCATTTCCTTAGGGTCGAGGATGATTAGGTTTCGTCTGGGTATTTTAATATATTTTGGTATTTAATGATAATGATGCAAATTAAATTAAAAGACGATTAAAATAAATAACTAGAAAATAAATGTAAAAAATAATATCGAAGCAACAATAAACGTAAATTTAAGTAAGAATGAAACAAAAACGATATGAACGATAAAGGCGATAAAGTAAAGCAATCTGAAATTAAATTAAACTTAAAGAAAATTCGATAACAATTAAAAGTATAGCAATAAGCTTGAATCTTAAAACAACGTAATGGAAAATGCAAGAAATTAAACTTACAATAATGAAAGCGAAGAACTGATCTAGTCTACTTGTTTGGAAAATAAAAACCTAGTCTATGGATAGAAAAGTGAAAGACAAAAAGTTGGTTTTTATGTCTAATGTCGGGGTCCTCCTTCCTTCATCTGATGAGCATATAGGGGCATCCGTTAGCCCATGGGCTGGCCGTTAAATGGCCAAAGGTCAACTTCATTCAAAATCTTTCCTTGTGTGGCTTCCTAAATCCGCATAATTAATTTGAATGAGATCATCATATTGCAAATCTGATCACTTGATTCTCTCCTTCTTAGGAATGTTCCGGATTGACATCACTTTCTTTGATTGCTTTCCTTGGATGGATCTCGTCAAGTGCATGAAAACATCCGGAGGTTTTGGGCCTACTTCCGTGGGTTCGGCTTGAACCTTCGAGGACTTGGCTTGACATATGGTGAGACATCATGGCTTTCGGAGTCCTAGTCTTGATTGAAAATAATCCATCGATGTTGGGGAGGCATGAGAGCCCAATGAATTGTGTGAGCTTTCTTGACGTATGACCAACTCGTGATGAGCCCATAAAATCTTTGAATTAAGAAAATACTTAATATACCAATTTTGATAAAACTACACATATAAAATTAATAATTACATATAAAAGTCATGAAAGGCTTATTAATAATGCCCTGATCATAAGATTTCTTCCGTACTTAATATTCATATATATATACTTTATATATATGTTCTTGATCTGATAATTAACCAATTTGGCCATCCAATTTGGTTATTCAATTTAACCATTGTTTTTGGTTGGGGCGAGTGACTAGGCTACAAAGAGCTTTTGAATTATTCTTATAAGGTGGGTTCTAAACGCTACTTTTATCATTTTGAACTTAGAGCATTCTCAGGTCACAAAACCATTACCCAAAGCCAATGACCATCTTTGGCTTCCAAACTCTTGCCCACTTTGAAATTATCAAAGTGACCCACGTGGGTTTTTTTTATCTCAACGACCTTCTGACTTCTTCTCGCCAACTCTTTAGCTGTTCTCCCAGCCAAGTTTTCGACCTATTCTCTCAGTCAAGTCCTTGACTTTTCCTCCATTATCCAGCCAACTCAAAAGGCCATTCTTTTAGCCATTTTGGTTATACTAACATGCATATCGAAGTCTATGATAGGCTGTACACTTATCTTGAAATTATGAGCCCCATTAACCAGGCGCAATGCAAGCTCCAATCCTCGACAATACACCTGATAATATATCTAAATTTTATCTTTTTTTATTTTTTATTTTTTTAATGATTAAATTGATTATTATTTATTTAATACAAGCGATAGTCTAAACTAGAGGGGAGGGGGGATTTCACACAAACAAACAAAACTATAATGCCGTGGGAATTCAAACCTGAGACCTTTGGTCTGTAAGTCACCAAATTTTGATATCTCCTCTATTATATTATATATAACATACAGAATTAGTAACAAACAACTTATAATTTAAGTTAAAATTAACTCTAAAACAAATTAGACATGACTAAATTAGAAATATTTGGCTTTCAACATGTAATTATTGAATACTTAGGTGTTTTATACACTTGTATTTTCTACTTTGGCCCCCCAATGTTTCAATTCTAGCTCGGTTGGCAAATTGATTATTGTTTAAATGTGTAATCCATGAACCAAAGAAATTCATGTGTAATTCAAATTCTCTGTTCAATATTACTTGTCGTTAGAAAGTTATTATAGCTATTATCACATATCAGATAAAATACGGAGTACGGATTAAATAAATAAAAAGAACAGAGTACGAACCCAATACAAAGAAGGCAAAGAAACCAAATCCCACACAAACACCTAATGAAAAACCCACTATTATTTCTCTTGTCAATTAAAGCCTACAAATTTCAAATATTCCTAAATTATAGGCTCCATAAAAATTAAAAAAATTAAAAAAAAGAACTCTATACTTGTGAGTTTCAATGGAGGAAAGCAACATTCAAGTTGCTCATGAAATTTTTGATGAAGCATGGTTAACAGATAAATATATTAATGATATTCCAAGTGGTTATCGATTTGTCCCAACCGACAAAGAATTAATTGAAGAGTACTTAAAGAAGAAGATGAGCTACTGCCCATCAACAGGTTTCGTGAAGTTGATGTTTACAAATACCATCCTGAAGAGCTTACTGGTTAGTTTTATGATCCACTTTTTCCATATCCATTAATTATTTCTTCTTTTTTACTAGTTACCTTCACTAGTTTTTCGTGATATTGATATGCTTCTTCTAAGCTACACATGCATCGTTTAAAACTTTAGAAGTAGCATATATATAAATTAAAATATAAATAAGCAAATCTTACTTCTATGTAGTACTTTTATTAGGTCTTCAAACCTCCTTCAACAAACTCCTTTCACACTTTCAAAAGCTTCAGCTGCCATGCCATTCTAATCCAACCACAAGATTTGTGTAATTTCAGTACCTAAGAGATGGGTTGTGTCCCAACCAAAACATATCGAAGGTGAAGTTCAACAATGGCTTCTTCTACCTCAACCCCAATTTTGTCCTCTTTCTTTATTCTACTCTTATCTCTTTGTCATTTATTTATATGTCATTTCTTGCAGAAAACCTTGATTCTTAACTTGAATGTAGAAATCCAAGAAGACTAAAAGACTTGGTTGCTTTTCTCCACAAGGTGGCTAGTGAGAATCCTACGTCCCTTTGACCCCTTGGCTGACCCCAAGCCAAGCTTGTGGGTTTTGTCATTCAATTTATTTCTTATTTGGTTATTGCTATTATAAATAACAATATCTTTGTTTTGGCTAGGCCTTTGGGTTTCCACTTGAGTTGGTTCGAGATTAGGACCAATTGACTTGGTTTGAGATTGGAGACTACACCCAAACATTGCCACCTTGATTCCTTGGCCTTCGATTAATGGAGGGTAAGTGAATCAAAATTCTTATGACTATTTAGTTTTCTCTGGATGTTTCAACTTCATGCTTTACTGTAGCAATTTATGGTGTTTTAAACTAAATTAATGTTTAAGGAAATACCCTAATCAATTTTCGAGAGATATTTGAACTTCATATTCGTTAGAAAACCTAGGCATTATAAATACCAATATGCCTCCAAATGCTTATCCACAATCAAAACTCCATTGTCATTGATCTTAGAAAACTCTCTCCCACCAAACCTAAGCTTTGCTTCCTAGATTCATCATTTGATAGGCCAAAAACCATTCAAATCACCACCAAATCCGTTATTTTGCGAGTTTCAAAATCTTTGAAATACATAAGGTTGAGGTGTTAAGTTGAGGTTTACTAGTGTTAGGTGAAGTAGAGCAAAGATTGCTCAATAGTAATTTGAATTTGAATTTGTTCAGGAATTGGATCAAAAGTGTATATTCGACAAATCCAGGAACTTCTGAAAGGTAATTTGGTACTTTAGCTAGCTGGACACGAGGTAGGGTTTCCTGGTTTCCCGATTATTGGGCTATGTCACTTTTAATCTTGGTGTTTATATATAGTACTATAAATATGAATATTCTTGTTGTTTTGCTCGATGAATATTATTTGATATTCGATGAAATACTATTTGATGTTATGTGAGTATTGTTATTGATGTCTCTCCATGGATATTATTTGATGTTGGGTGAAGATTATTATTCATGTGATTAAACTTGAAATGTTATTGTTATTATCTGCATTATTATTCTGCAGACGTAAATGATATTTGAGCTGCATTACATATGCATCGTAAATATGGTTGTGTTTTGAATTTGTGTTTGGATCGAGGTATATCTAAGAGATGGGAGAATGCCTTAGATATATCTGAGTAAAAATGTGGAATATATTCATGTGACGAGAGTAGTGCCTGAATATAGTTAGGTGATGGGAGCAAGGCCTTTAATGAAAAGTGAAAGTTGAGAAATGCATAAATAAAAAATTGGGTTAAGAGATGGATGGGCGCTAGTTCATATTTTAGGGTATTCGAAGCCACATTGGTAAAACGCATGGTATGGGACATTCAGACTTGTTGCTCTAAGGTATGAATTAGTATGATTAGAAAAGAGTGAGTTCATGACATCACCTCATAAGGAAATTTATTTATCTGGTCTGGTTGCATAATTTATGTATCTTGTTTTGTTTGATGCATTACACTTTGATTAACTGTGATGACCTTGAGGGGTTTGACAGTACTTTACTGTGCATTAAAATGCTCATATAGATTGTGCAGGATTCAATGCGAAGTTTGGGGAAGCAGGTTTCAACCAAGCTACTAGGCTTTTGTTGTTGATTTGTATAATTAATATTTGTAAGTCGACTATCTGGGGAAGGTCAAAGAAAGGAGCAATAGCCTTTATTCGTGACAGGCGAGAGGAAAAATCGAAAGGTGAAAGATGGTAACCCTTTCTTTATCTGGCAAAGAAGTTGTAATCAAAGTTACGGCCAGTGTAGTTCCCACTTATACTATGATGTGTTTCAAATTTCATGTTACTCTTTGTAAAGAGATCAACGGAGACAAGGCTAAGTTTTGGTGAGGGGACGTTGATGGTGGGTCTAAGATACATTGGAAATCTTGGCAATCCGTTAGTTTGGTTAAGAGCGATGGCGTCCTAGGCTTCATAGATTTGGTTAGCTTTAACCTGGCTTTTCTTAGAAAACAATGTTGAAAAATGATTCATAACCCCAATGCTACATGGGTGAAAGTTCTTAAGGGTCGTTATTTTCCCAACTGTGATTTCCTTCATGCTACTTTGGGATCTCATCCTTCGTAGGCTTGATCAAGTATGATTGAGGGCCGAGATGTTGTAATTGCCAAGGCTCACACGTAAATTATGAATGGGGTCACTACCCACATTTGGGTGGACAATTGGCGTCCTTATCCGAATTGTGGACACATCATTCCAGATACCGCTCTCTCACAGTATGCTCCCCAATTTATTCATGAGATTATAGATCCACAAGCTCATAAGTGGATGTTAGCGGATATTAATTGTTACTTGAATTTGGATACAATGAATCTTATTCGCAAAATTCCTATTGGGGACACTAACCAATCGGACCAACTTGTGTGGCCCTGGACTTCTTATGGCAATTATAGTGTCAGTTCTGGGTATCATATTCTTCTCTCCCAACACCAACACATTGCTATGAGAAGTAATCATTCCTCCTATAATATTGATAATTGTATATGGGAGCAGATATGGAGGATAAAAACATTACCAAAAATTCATATGTTTTGCTGGAGAATACTTGGCAATGCTTTTATCTACCCGCCTCAATCTTTACAGAAGAAAGATTATGGATTCTTCTATGTGCCCCATATGTGATCAATATGAGGAATATATTGAGCACCTTCTGTTTTTTGTTTTTCTAGACAAATCTATATGGTTCGAATCTCCCCTCAATTACATTGTCAACCCTCAAAGATTCACAACCATTAGGAATTGGCTTGCCAGCTTGTTCAATCCTCCTAACATACCTAAGTGTGATCTTGATTGGTTGCTAACTTTGATAAGTTTCATCCTATGGGAAATAGGGAAAGCTCGTTGTGGGTTCATCTTTAAGGGTCGAAGGCTTGAGCCCAAGTGGATGATCACTAAGGTTGTCGATGCGGCGTCGGAATTCCAAGGGACGATTGGTGTTTCTATTACTTTGGCTCGGGGAACTTAGGAGAGGCAGGGGAATTCCATACAATGGCTTACTCCCATAAATGATTTTGTGAAAGTTAATATTGATGGAGCCTAGGTCAATGATTCCTCCACGGCTAGTGTTGGGGTCGTTATTTGGAATTCCTCTAGGCAGTTTTGTGTTGGGTTAGCGGCCCCGTGTTTCTGTCAATAGGTTTTGGTCGATGAGGCAGAGGTCGCTACATGTGGGCTCAACCTTGCTATCCAACATAGTTTCAATCGAGTCATTCTAGAATTTGACTCAAAATTTCTTATTGATGGAATCAAAGGCAAGGTTGGTAATCGGATTTGGACTATCCTGCCTGTCATCAAAGAAATCGGATGTAAGATGGCCACCCTTTTTGTGGTGGAGTGTAATTGGGTTCCCCGTGTTTTGAATCAAGCAGCTTACATGACGGTAAAGACTGGCATGCAAGCGGTGAAACTACAAAGTTGGGCATGTAGGCCACCTCCATCTCTTGTTCATGTTCTCACAGCTAATGGGTTACCTTGTGATTAGAGTATCTTTGTCTCATCTGTAAGTGGGAGAAGCTACTTTTCGTTAGGCTAGATCTTGGTCAATCATGTGGCTTCTTCTTGTTTCTGCTATAGATTTCATCCCAGCTGTTTTGTTTGTCTCTACTTGTTCTCTTGGGCTTTGCAATGGAATTACTTTTGGACCCAAAAAAAAAGGTAATACAACAAAGGTCCATCTTATTAATTATGAGCAAGTTTGTAAGCCTAAAGTTGTTGGTGGTTTAGGCATTAAGAGGTCTACTTAGATGAACCAAGCTATCTTGGCGAAGGCTGGATGAAGGCTAGTTAAGTCAACATATAGCTCTTTTCTTCTAAATGAGGTTGTAGATAAATGGGATTGGCAGTTTATTTGGAACTTGCTTCTCCCTTCCAAGTTTAAAATTTTCCTTTGGATTGTTTGCCATCAAAAGTTACTTACTAATGAACAAAGGAAGAAAAGAATTGTCACTCAGCTTTCTTCATGCCCTAGATGCGCTTATCCTTTGGAAAATATTGCTCACATATTTAAGGATTGTCCTCTCTCTCTCTCTCTCTCTAGCCATTTGGAATGGTTTTTGAGTTAAGGATAGGTTTATCCATGATGGGATGGCTTTCGAAGAATGGTTGTTAAGAAATTTGCAGGCTAAAAGGAAGGAGTATAATGGTTTGCCTTGGCCATTGGTTTTTATTATATGCTTGTGGTTTACATGGAAATGGAGATGTAAAGGTGTGTTTGAGCAAAATTGTGTCATGCCTAGTGAACCGCATCATTTCATTTTTTAGTATGCTTTGGAGTGGTTTAATGTTGTCAAACCACTTTCTCCTACTTCTCTGTCTTCTATGGTTCATCTTTATTGGATAGCTCCGATCATTGCAAATTCATTTTCTCTACACCTTCTTTTGCTTAAAAAAAAAAGCCACCGACTATGACAATTGGTCATAGGCCAACCAACAATCAAAAAGCTTCATTTCTTCTCGTCCACCTGATATTTTGTATGCATAAGTTTGTATCAATCAAGGTATAAAATATCGAGAGTTTCGGAAATATCGGTGGTCCAAAAACATGGATATATCGATGTAAATATCGATAAAATTGAATAAAAATCAAAGAAATTGTTAGAAAAACTTGGAAATTTTTATTGAAACTTTAGAGGATGTTTACTTAGTCAATTGCCTATTATTTTATCACAAAAAATTGGAAGGAAATGCATGGCATGGTGGGTTTGAGTGATTTAAGTTGATTATGTAGCGACCTAACAAATATTGTGACTTTAGAAAATATATAGTAATTAGTGAAAGAAAATTAAACACACCATAATTTTTTAGTTATAATAATTTACTACAATATATTACACTTGATACATATGATAATATCAGTTTCAACCAAACGTTAATTTTTTTTCTCTCTCTTTTTAAGTTTTAAATGTATATAAAATTCTTTTTTAAAACAATACATAATGTTGAATGTATGAGTGTTGTACCATTTTTTTTTTAAATAATAAAATATGAAGGGCCCTAAAATATAGCCATGCATGGGCTGGAGAGGGAAAAATTTAGCCCTATACTATTCTTTAAAAAATTAATATTTTGGAAAGCTAAAATTATAGTCATGGACTACATTTAGCCATAATTAGTTTCCAATCTAATTTAGCTAGAGGGGCATTATTAACAAAAATTTAATTACATAGACCCAAACCTCCAAATTTTTGGGCTTACAAATTGTTTTCCAAGAGATAGGATGAATTTTTGGAGAAGTTCCCTAGAAGAAATCTCTAATAAGCTTCTGAATATGAATAACAACAACATATTAAATAAATATTGCGGCATGTTGAGAAGAAATAAGGTGTGACAAAATATGCGTCGATATAATTTATAAATGACTACAACATGGTGAACTACGAGTTAAGGATGGCAATTGGTCGAATTGGGGGTGGGTATGCCATTCTCATCCCCATCCCTGTTAAGTTTTTTTCCCCATCCCTGCCTTCATATCGGCAATATTCATATCGAGGATTCCCCATCCCCATCTTCGTTGGGGAATGGGTTCTCCGACCCACCCCATTACAAAAGAAAAAATCAATATATAACTACTTTGTTGAAAGAAAAAAAAAAAAAAAAAATTAAGGCAAAATAATGAATATATATATAAAGAATATTATATATGGACTGGAAGTTAACTAAATAAATAAGTAGTGTGGCTTAAGATTTGTATAAATTATATAAATATATAATATAATAATAGAAAATATAAAACTTAGTCGGTACAATCACTTTAATAGCATATATATATATATATATATATATATATCATCAAAAAAATTATATATATATATATATATATTCTAAACGGAGAGGGTTCAGGTTAGGGATTAAAATATCATCCCCATCCCTCCCCGAACACCATACCCAAAAAATTCCATGTACCTGTCCCCATACCCGTTTTTTGTCTTTCATACTCGACCCATTAGGGTCGAGTACCCGCGAAGACCCTTAGGGGGCATTTGGTATTGGACTTGAATCCATCTTTATAAACTCAAAAACATAATTTGAGTTTAAAAAATATATATATATGTTTGCTAGGCCTATTTTTGAAAACTCAAACTCAAAAACACCCCAATTTTTAAGATTACAAAATATTTGTTCTTTCAGTTTTTTTTTCTCCAACACCTAGCGTGCCTCTCTCTCTCTCTCTCTGATTGACTTTGGGTATCGGTGCGAGATCCAATTGGAGGATCCGAACTGCAGCGAGCTCTTTGCCGCCTGCTTCGTCCACCTGTGCCAGCGTCAGACCGTGCTCAACTAGTCACGATACTTCGTGCTCAAGATTGAGGACGGCATCGAAAAGCGCGTGTTCATCAGGCTAGGATCTGCAGAGCGAAACAAAGCATTTGATTTCAAGGTGACCTTATCGGACCACAAGAAGTACGTTAAGAGAGAGTACGAGAAGAAGAGCAACGACGATAGCACTACTGATACTCTCGCCTATGATTTTGTTTTTGTTTTTTTATTAATTCAAAATTTTAAGATTTAAAAATTGTTTTAAAGTTGGATACCAAAAAAGTTTTTAGATCTTAAAAATGAGTATTTGAAAACTATATTTTTAGAAAGAATTATTGGTTTTGAGTTTCGATTTTTAAGTATGATACCAAATAGGCCCTTACCCGCCATGTACGAGCTAAGATAAGAGCATGATTGTATCACGTGCGACGCACGTGAGAAAAAGATAAAACAGATGAGGCTACCTCTGTCGTCGTCCTATCCACCAATCCACCAATCCATCAACCATCATCCATCATCCGTCTACACTCCATTACCTCTACTCTCTCTCTCTCTCTCTCAATCTTCATTTCCCAGAACCCTAATTCCCGAATCATGGCCTCCAAAGCCCTTCCTCAGGTATTCTCTCTGTCTCAACGCGTATGTTGCATGTGTTTGTGTGTGTGTTTTAGCAATGTCTGGAGTGAAAATTGATGAATTTGTGGTTTGCAGGCTCTGATAACAATGCCAAGAAACCCTACCCATCACCCGCCGGTAAAGCTTGGGTTTTCCGCTTCCCTCTCTCGTCGTTCTTCTTCTAATTCCGCCCGGGTCTCGCTCTCTAGGGTTTCGTCGATCTCATTTGGGTCCAGCTTCAGTCCCATCGTCGCTGCAATGTCGAGACTGGACTTTGTTGTGAGAGCAGATTCGAGCACTGAAGGTGAAGCTGAAGCAGTTGGAAGTGAAGAGGCCTCAGAGGCCATCGTAGAAGCTGAAGCTGAACCAGTTGTGGAGTCTGAGCCTGAAGAGCCGAAGACGCCCAGAAAGTCTCGGGTTAAGCTTGGAGACATAATGGGGGTACGTTATTTCTTTTCTCTCTTTTGCTGCCTAAGCCTTGTTTGGCTGGTGAGAAAATGCAGGAAATAAGAATGACATCAAAGTTGTGTTGAGTTCTGAGCTGGAATGTAGGATTAAACAGGCCACTGTTACTAAAGCTGAAACAAACCTTTCTTAATTTGCTTGTCATTTGTTTTTTCGTCATTCAATCCGATTCCTATGATAAGTGATTGTTAAAATTGAAATTTAATTTTGATCAAAATTCTTCTGCTTGGTTAGATATTAAACAAGAGGGCAGTTGAGGCAGCAGTGCAAGAAAGGCCAGTTCCGGACATTAGAACTGGAGACGTTGTGCAAATCAAACTGGTAATAGTGTTTCTGCTAACTTTCTCTTGCAGATTTTAATACCATTCGGAAGTGAATCTTTTGTGATTCTTTTTCTGTGTGACTTACAGGAAGTTCCTGAAAATAAGCGTAGGTTGTCTGTTTATAAAGGCATTGTCATTTCAAGACAAAATGCTGGCATTCACACAACCATTCGCATTCGGAGGATTATTGCTGGAATAGGGGTTGAGATTGTGTTCCCGCTGTAAGTTTTCTTTTGTGTATTACTAGTTCAGCTTGATTTTGCTAGAGCATATATATTTATCATGTCTATGGTTCAATAACCCTTCACAAATAAATAGTTGGGCTTTATGTGATTCCCTTGATTCCGATGACATGACTCTGATGAACTTAACATGGAGAATCTATCTGAGATAGTAATAGTCACCCATGGTTATTTATTAGGACTTTCTTAAGTCTTGGATGCATTGCAAACATATATTGCATTCTTCGAAATGTAAACAACTTGTTCTATATTTGGAGTTCGATGCATTGCTTCTTTTAACATTTATATAGATGATAAAAGCATTGTAGAAGCATGTATGAGCTGGGAGGATGTTGAGCAAGCAAACTTACACTAATTGTGTGATTGGATTCCTCCCATCCACAACCACCTCAAAATGGTTTATTTTTATTGTATTTCGTATTTAATAAAAGAAACGGGAAAATAAAATTCTCCAGCAGAATGTGTAGAATTCAGTTTTCTTAATGTGTGTGATTTTTTGATAATGATGCTCAGGTTCCAATTAAAGTTCTTAAGCTTACTGGTTATTTCTCCCCCTAAAGCCATCCTTCAAGTTTGAAAGGCAAAGAATATTTGATATCTTCTTTACTCATTATTTCAGGTACTCACCAAACATTAAGGAGCTAAAGGTACTGAGCCACAGGAAGGTTAGGAGGGCAAGGCTGTACTATTTGAGAGACAAGCTTCCAAGGTTCTCAACTTTCAAATGAGAAATTGTACACGGCTCTTGTTTGGTTGTTTTCACTGTCAGAGGAGTCCCCGGAATACTCACATTGTAAGAACTATATATACCCTGGAATCCATTAATCTGATAGGCGTATCAGTTCTCTCCAATTTTTTGTTGTATCTATATTTTTTTTTCTTCTTTTCTGTTGTTTCAGTTCATAATTAATTAGGAAGAAGAAGAAAAAGTTTCCAACAACTGCGACATCAAGCTTCCAGTAATGCATGTATTTTATGTTTCCTTCCCTGCTGGATTTCTTCCCTATTAGGTAAACTAAACCTCCCCACCAAACTTAAGTTTGGAGATATAAACAACTGTGTGCTTGGATGAGAGGCAAAAATACAGCTCTGTTTCAAGAAAATATCTTAAATCATTTTTTAGGGCAGGGTTCCCAAATTTCATGGTAAAACATCATTTTACCAGGAAGTTGCTTCATTCTTTCTGTTTAATCATGGGAAGCATTCTACCTTCATATTTTATATAGGTTGGGATATAATGATTCCTATAAAATAAATTAAAAATATTGCCTTAGAGAGATTATATGACATCTTATTAGTGGCCACTTCCAAGGGGAAATTTCTAGAGGTGTTTACAAGCCCAATATTGGTGGATCAGCCTGGACAGTACTGAATTGGGCTTTGAATAATGTCCCATAAAGTCCCACCCTTAAGGCCCGTTTCGTTCACAAATTAAACTTCTTGGAAATGAACTTCCCACATCTAATCTAATTGACATGGGAATAGAGGATGTTCATTCTCATATTTGGAAACGTTGGGAAATGAGTAACATGAAATGACATTTATCTCGTTACCATGTTTGGTTTTTACAGTATTAGGATTGAAAAATTGTTCAGTTTTCAAACTCCCTTAACTTTTTTTTATTAAAAAGAAAGAAATACAAAGAGTTTTTCTAAGGGTAAAACATGGTATTTTAAAAATAGAACAGGGGTACGTTAATCATAAAAATTTACATTGAATGTTTTTCTAGGTGGGGGAAAAAAATTCCCAAACTCAGTCAAGGGTATGAAATTCCCCTTACATGGGAAGTCCATATCCATTAGTTCTGAATTGCATTCTCAGTAGTGCACTTACTAAACATGGGAATGAAATTTCAAACTTATTCCCAAGCTCATAAACCTTGAACCTTTACCCTTAGAGATTTAGACTTGTTTTATTTAAAAAGTAGGACTACTGTCAAATTTAATGAGTCCAGTCTCCTCTTATATAAGAGTGCTAGAAGTGGGATGTAACACTAGTCCAAGTTAATTGGAATATTTATGTCTTGTTTAGGCCACCAAATGTGTATATCATAATAGTATCAATATCAGAAAGATTGTAACGAGAGGTCCGGCAAGATTGAACCCCTCAACATAGCCCCTCATTACAGAAGCCCATGTATCTATATTATAACAAGCATTCCCACACTTATCAAATTGTATCTGTCACATGTGTCATTTATTCAAATTTGGATTATTATTGGGGTCATTTATTTTTAACATTAAAAACAGTTAGATGTATACAAGTTACAACAACATCATTTGGTGAATATATTTGTTGAGCCGCATTATTGATTCTGCACTGGTCAATAGTTTATGATTCTTTCCTTATGTAGCTACAAACACATTCATTACTATATTGATTCTTGTCAGCTGATTAGATTAGATCAGCCTTCTGCTGTTTTTTGGTTGTCTTCCAAGACAAGAAATTAAATCGCTTCAAAATCTGGAGTGTCATTTTCATATAAGTTAGGTACAATACAATATTAGGAAGAAAAAAAAAAGTTTTCAATAAATTATACCAATCTACCTTACCTTAAGAATCATTTCATCAGTAATCTTCAAAAATATGATAAAATAAAAGATTATTTGACCCTAGTTAGCATTTTCCCGTATTATACACGTGTGTATAAAAGATTCATTCAAATATATTTATGTTTCCGTATACATATGAAAAACTCACTAAAATACACATTCTTTAAAATCAAACGTAACAATACGTAGGGTTTTTTTTTTCTTTTTCATTTTTCTTCCCCCGTACAGACAACTAGGGCACACATTTTTTATGGCACAACCACTTGATTATTATACATAAATGTCAATTTGCCCTATTTTCATGATAAATTTTATAATTCTTTTATATTCGTGTTTAATTTGTTGTCTCCTCTTATCAACAATAGAAGGTAAGCATTTACCTGATTTTAAAATAATAATAATAATAAGGTCAGAATAGGTCCAAAATGGTTATCAGTTCCCTACCTTACCTACGCTTTAATTACACTCAGATGGTAGAAATTGTTTTGCATACAAGGGACACTGTGATTACGTGACAGTGAGACAACCCAACTTTTTATCTGAAACTTCAAGGTATAGAGACATTTAACCCACGAGCAAAACTAAAAAAATAATTAAGATAAAGTAGAAGCATCACCTATTACAAATCATCTTGACATTAATTAAATGACTAAATAAGTTTCAATTTAGTCATTTTTAACAAGATTTTCCCATTTTGATTTATGTTGTTCAAATTTTAGCGATTTGACTTGTGTAGTTTGATATCTATTGCAATTTAAAGACACATCTAAGAGCATGTCCAGCCTTGAGCCAAGACTGGGCAAAAGGCCCCCCAAGGCAGCCCAAGAGAGCTCCAACGGGAGAGAAATGGCCCGGGCAAATGGTGGGTCCCATCAAACTGGGCAAGCTCACGGGCAGATCTTGCCTGGGCTGTAGTCCGAAGGCTCTGACGTCAGCGAGTAAAAAAAATTCAAAAAAATCCAAAAAATTTTCAATTTTAAAAAAAAAAAAAACCAAAAAATTATATATATTTTCCCTATAAATACATAACAATTTTATTCACTTTCTAAATTGTTTATATTTTGTTGCATAATCTTTTTTTTCTTCTTGCCCTTGCCCTAGCCTTCCAAGGATGGAACCAACTAAGGCAAGGCTGATACTATTCATGTGAATAGTGGTAGCCCTTGCCTTGCCTTAGCCTTGCCTTAGCCTTCATGGGTGGACATGCTCTAAAGTTTGCCCGAAATACCTCACCACAAGAGGCACACATGCTTACTTCATCATGTAATTGGACGGGAATTTGAACGTGTCATTAAATTGAGATGACTATCAAACTAAATGAGTCAAATTGCTAATTAAAATCACATAAAACAAAGTAAAAAAATTCGACAAATTAAGATGGTGTGCATTCAACATCAGTATTTTTTTTTCGCCACAGTTAAAAAAGGGGAGGGTATTCTCACATACACGGCACAATAGGAGATCCAACCGCAATTCACTAACTTGCATACCAACGGTTTTACCAACAGAGAATCACTTGCATAAAACAAGGACCCCATTATTTTGCTATTTTCTACTAATAATGTTATGACATACGTAATAACTTTTTCACATGACATAATATTATTAGTCGGAGATAATAAAATAGTGTTATCCGGTTATAATAAGTTTTTTCCTACCAGTGAGCTAATACCCCATTCGCATTCAATATATGATGCTGGTGGGATAGATTTTTGTTTCCTTTTCTTGTAGATTTTGGGCCGACCTTAAATTAAGGGGATTGAAAAGCAGAGGGGACACGTCAACCTATCATTTTTATCATTTTGAGTGACACGTTGGAGGGTCCCACATCCAGTCTGGTATAGACAGGTTATGCTGCGCACTCCCTCACTCAAAAGCTTCTCCTGCCTGTCCTCTCCTTCTCAGCGTCGTCGTCTCTCTAACTTTTGAAGCGGGCGTCACCACTCCCTTCTTACTAACACATGTCCTTCAGCCTCCTTCTCTCTCTCTCTCTCTCTCTCCACCTCTGCCCCTCTGAACCTCTCTTTGAAATTCGAAGCTCCGCCATTTCCATCGGACCACTCTCTCTCTCTCTCTCTCTGGCTCTAAAAATCTAAATATTTTTAAAAAATATAAAAAATAAATTAGGAGGTGGAGTTTGGTTTCTTTCTTCTTCGGTTGGTCTTGAAGATCGCTCGGACCCGAACCCGATCTTGGTGGCTGAATCTTCGAAGCAGAGAAGGTTGGCAATTGGACCGAGCAATCCGTACCTCCTCCTCTACGTACGTTCTACCATGTGTTAGTCTCAATTCAATTTCTCTCTCTTTCTTTCCCTCACAAACACACACACGTTTTCTTTCACAATTCAATTAATTTGCACCTTCTCTCTCTCTCTCTCTCTCTCTCTCTCTCTCTCTCTCTCTGTGTTAGCCATGTACTAGCAGAGGCTTTAATTCTGTGTTTCTCTCTCTACGTTTTTCTGAGCTAGGGTTTGTTCTGGTAATGTGAATGGCAGGGTTTGAGATTGTTTGGTGAATTTTTGGGAAAAAAGAAAAAGAAAAGAAAGGAAATTGTTGCATCTTTGGCGGTGGGCCATCATGAGTGCTGGTGGTGGTAATCAGATGATCTCTGTTCTTCCGGATGAGCTCAAATTCCAATGTATTCTCTCTCTCTCTCTCTCCCCTTATCTCTTTGCACACACACAGGCTTTAGGTAACCAAATGGGGATGCAGTTGAATTATGGTGGGAAATTGTTCTTGAAAAATGATAATAGAGATGGTTTTTTGGAGAATTTGAGGATAGTCAAGGAAAAGTAGGAATTTCATTGCTAATGAATTTTTGTTTTGAGTGAATTGAAGGGAAGAAACCATCATTGTTACTTCTTTTTTTTAAAGTTCAAATTAAATTATTCGACTAGTTTAATAGCTCAGCAAGGTTTATGATCTAGAAGCAAAGCTTATTAGGCCACATATAATCTTATATTTTATATTGATGGTAGATATATGGTTGAAATGATTGTCTTATATTGATGGGGATGGGTGCCAAGGCAAGGTGGAATGTGATCAAAGATGTTTGCATACGAAACATATTGAAGTCAAACGTGTATTAAGTTCAAAGTTGAGGGAGGATTAGTTTAACTGCTATAATATAGATGTGTTTATGACTTCAAATCAGACACGCGTTCGTTTGTACTTAATGTTATTTTGCTTCTCTTGTTGGGTACTCCAGGGCCTCTGGATTTGTATGCTTCAGGTTTTTGAGCTCCACTTGGTAACCTTTTCTTAATTCACATCCACGCTCTTTAAGCCAAGGGAAATTTTATTGGTGGGAATCTTGGTTTATTGGGTGTTTGTTTCTCTTGCTTATAGAAAGCTTTTGAAGGTTACTATGTATAAAGAGTGGGATTACTCCCTCAAGTCTCTGGACTCCATAGTCGCCTTAGCAGTTATACTCCTTTAGGTCTCTGGGCTATGGTGTAGTTATTCAGAATAGGTAATATGTAATGGCAACTAGTGATTATATCACTAAGAGTTCTCGTTAAATTTGGAAGCCATATAAGAATAGCTGAGTAGGGAATTGTTAAAAACAAGCGTAAATACACATTGTGATGAATACACTATAAACAACATGAATTACTAGTGCTAGCATTGGACAACATGAACCCACTTGCTTGACCAGAGTCTTCAAACTTATCTTTTGCATGTGCATGTGCATGTATATATATAGAAAAGACATGTTTATACCTACACCAATGCATATGATAATTGGCAACACTACTCTGGTTGGTCTTTGGAATGGTTAAAATTCAAAGAATTCTGACTAATAGGGTGTAATCTGATAAATACTTTGGGCCATCACATGATTTTGATTGTAGTGCCACATCCAGGCAGGTTCTTTTCAAAGTCTGGCTTAAAAAGTTTCTTCTTTCCGTGTATAATGTCGTTAGATAAAGTACTAATGGACTTATAATTATGACATTCATTGTTCAGTTGAGCTGGAGAAGCAAAGCTTTTGTGATCTAAAAGTTGTCAACAACACAGAACACCATGTTGCTTTTAAGGTACCAATTCTGTTGGTGAACGTATTTATGATTTTTGTTGCTGGGCGTGTATTTTTCTTTTGTCCAATCTGGAAATTGCTAGTGCATGTTCTTTGGTTACATTGTTACAATTTTCTTTTTCTTTTTTATTCTCTTTTTTCTAGGTTAAAACCACTTCACCTAAGAAGTACTTTGTACGACCCAACACTGGTGTTATACAGGCTTGGGACTCATGTGTCATCAGAGGTGCTACTCATTACTTTGTTACAATTTTTCATTTTTGTTATTCTAATTTTATTATCACCACCTCAATTGTGCGAAACTTTTGAGGCTGCCCCAGAATCATCTCCCAGTGCTTTATCTTACTTTTTAATGAGCAAAGTAGCTAGTGGTGATTTGTGGATTCTTAAATGGCAAGTTTTGAATCTAAGAGCTGTACTCTCTGGCTTTGGCCAATCATAAGAATGTAATTGTTTGTACATTCTCAATTAGTTTTATTATATTCTCCTTTATTTCTTTAATAATGGCTTCCAACTAACTGCTGGGTCTGCAGTCACCCTCCAAGCCCAACGAGAATATCCTCCAGATATGCAGTGTAAAGATAAATTTCTCCTACAGAGTACAACAGTGCCCCCAAATACTGATGTTGATGACCTCCCGCAAGATACTGTAAGAGTTTTAAATTGGGCACTATTCTCTCTGTTTGACTTGCTTAATTTATCATTTTGAAATAACAATGACATTGGAAAAGCACTTTAATGTTTCATTCAGTTCACCAAGGAAGGTGGAAGGGCATTAGAGGAGTGCAAGCTTAGAGTTGTGTATATGACTCCTGGTTTAGCTCAAGGAAACTCAGAAGATGAAGCTTTAAGGAGCTCCATGCATGGTCTTGATACTAATTCTGTGAGTGTTGTTGTACTTTCCTTGTGGTGTTTTCTAGAACTTGTTTGTCTTTTTGTGTAACAATGCAATCATGCTTGTGCATGTCATAGTTCTGGTTTTCTGAGGGTAGTTCTTCATTCCACTACTTCACAAACTTAATCCAAGAATGTATTGTGTGTTACATTCTGCAATAGAATGCGTAATTAGAAACACCAGTTTGGGACTTTGATTAATAGTGGTCTATGAATATAGCGAGTGATTTAGTATAGAAATCATGTGTACGATTTGAACGTGTATTTAGAATCATAATAAGATAACAAAAGGATTCTAGGAAGAGACTCCAATTGCCAGAACCCAGCGGTGTGTTTCCATTTGTAAATGTCTTGGTATGCTCATTACAGTAATTCATTGTATATTTGAATTCTTGTCATATTCTTACTCATTGATATTTCTTTTACATGTAGAATCAGGCTTTCCAGCGCCTGAAGGATGAAAGAGATGCAGCTGTTAGACAAACACAGCAACTTCAACAGGAACTGGTCAGTGTATAGTTATTCTTCTGCTTTCTCTACACACACACATACAAAAAGACTCAAGTAGTTAACCTAAGTAGCTTATTCTAGATCGTTTGCTTTTTTTCTGACATTTAAAGTTGGATATAAGGGTCCACGATTAGCTATACACATGTAATCCTGTCAAACAAAGTAGGGTAAATATTTAGTTATGCTCAGATACTAAGTAAGGACTCGCCAACAAATCCAACATTCAGAAAAATTTGTCACAACCATATAAAGCAGGAAGAAAAGGACTTTTATTAGGTGACCTCAGGAGTTTCAGGAAAAAATTGAATAGGAGTTTTTTTGTGGCTAATTAAATCACAGAACAGTACAACATTACAACATTACTAGAAGTTAAGGACCTGGTATTTGAAATAACATAATCTCTCTGTATTGGGAGTTCGAGTGTTCTTTTTTTCCTACTTTCAACGGGGCATTTAGAGCCTCCATTGTGGATGCTCTAACTACTTACAGCTCTCACCAACTAACATTGTCTGGTTTTTTTTTCTTTCTTTTTTCACCACAGGATATACTGAAGAGGCGAAGATTTCGGAAAGGTGACCCAGGCTTCTCCTTCACCTTTGCAATTTTTGTGGGACTCATTGGACTCATGGTTGGCTTCCTCTTGAACCTTTCATTATCTTCACCATCTACAGAATGACTTGACATTTATTCAGGACATCAGGAAATATTTTCTTGACAAATTCTTTGTATAATTTCTTTATCTTCTGTTTGATGGAAAGTTTACTTCCTTTTTTTGTATATTGATGATGATTGTTGCAAATTTGCATCGTGATTAGTTGATTTATTGAATATGTTTCTATTTCACCATCTTGTTCTATCCTTGGTGTGTCTACAAATTCTATTATATTCAAATTTTAAATTGTGCAACATTTCTGACATTACTGGGGAGCTGCTTCCCGTCTGGCAAATCCGTTTGCAGCTTGAAAGCACCTCTTCTACTTTGAGGGGTCCTATCTAGCATCAGTTTCGCAAGGGTGCATGACAGCTTTCTAGTGTGAGAGTCAGTGCGACCCACATAGGTCGCACACATCTCACTGGCTGATAAAGTATCATGCACCCACGCGAAACTAACGATGGCATTTTCCTTTCTAATTTTACAATGCCCTCAAATTTATGAGGGCAATTCGAAGTTGGGTGTGGAAGTAGTGGGGGCTAATACCAGTGAAGGCTTGAAGGAAGTAATTCAAGCAAAAGTTCAAATAAATTTCATATTGAGGTTTTTTGGCCAAAGTTAGGAAGGGGAAGGGGGAAATTCACACACAAGGGTACCATGGGGATTTGAACTCAGGATTACTTGAGGGCACACCACAAGCGTGTGTCAATTCAACTAACACTCCATTGGTAGAAATTCAGATTGAGTTGAGAGGACTTTTTTTTTTTTTTTTTTTTTTTGGGTCTGAACCACGAGGTGGTCTTGGATGGGCCCCAACTATGGGTGGCACCTTTAAGCCTTAACCACAACTCAGATTAATCCCCACTCACACCGGGTCGGTCCATAAGGGATAAAGTGCTGGTCAAAATGGTGACTCCATACGAGAATAGGGATCGAAACCCTGACCTCTCTTAAGGAATGAGAATGCCGAACCACTCACACCAATCACCTTGGTTGTTGAGAGGACTTTTAAGTTGGTTATTAATGGTATTTGGAGAATCAAGCATGCTTTTGTATGTGTCTTATTCTTATCTTATATATGGAGCTTTGTTATATACCTCTACAAGAGGTCAATTCAGAACCATAGACTTTTGGAAGGAAATGGCTTTCCACCAACTTCTCTCGCTATTAAATATCAATGTTAAACGGAAGAGTAAATGCTATTAGATTGGTGGCGTATACAAGTTGGTCTCGTCTATAAATTTGGTTTTCCTAGCATTTTTCTAAACAAAGATATTGCAGTATGAAAATACAAAAATATCAACAAAATGTTGATATCGAATTCCAAAGAAAATACAAAAATATCAACAAAATGTTGATATCGAATTCCAAAGAAATTTATGAACAATGTACTGCAAGAAAATATTAGAAAAATATTAATGACAATAGATTTATGTACAATGTATTACAAGAAAATATCAGAAAAATATTAATGACAATATCAACCATATATCGATATCGAAAAAATTTATAAACGACATGTAAGTATAATGTACCAAATGAGATTTTTGGAAAAATATTGTATCTAATATCCGTACACAACAAAAACATAAATGTCGAGATATGATAGAAATTTCAAACAATCATTGTACCCGATGAATAATTATAGTGATTAACAAGATGAACTACGACAAAGTTATACCAAATAAGTAGATGTGGGTTAAGCCAATTGACCAAAATAGTGTGCTCATGTTTTTATGCCTGAGTTCGATGAGGTGTACAGGAGCGGCGAGCGCACTGTACTTACCTTTTGAAAGCTCAAATCAAAGCAACAAGAATTTTATAGTGAGGGTCTTATATATGGTCTTTGGTGAGGCCCTATTTCTTAACCGCTGGATCAGGCTAACCAATTTGATCCAATGGTTAACTAATTTGATCTAATAGTTAGGAAATAAGGTCTCACCTAAGGGTCATATGATCTCACCATCTGAATCTGGACCTGGGCCGCTGAACTCATTTGAACTTGACAGGCCCAAACCTCATCCTCATATTTTATACTTTCAAATTCTCTTTTAAGAAAAAAAGAGAGGGGAAACATTTGGCGGGAACTTATCAGCTGAATCTCAAACCCTACTCGTGCGAAATTGGCGCTTCTCTTTTCCCTCTCTTCTATCTCTCTCTCCGATCCAAATCTCATCAGACACGGAAATGGCGACTCGCCCCACCGACTCAGCTCTCGTTGTCACAGCCATCTCCGACTCAGAGAAGGCCTGGCACCTCCTGGCCCTCCTCTTGTCACTCGGCCGCCCAACTCACCTCTCCGAGCTCGCCTCCCGATGCACGCTGTTCCCAGCGTCGCCTCGCCAGGTCCAATACCTCTGCTCCGTTCCCGGCTCGCCTCTCGCCTTATCGGAATCTCTCTGCGTCATGCCATCTCTGGCTTCCTTTGAAGCTTTCGTCCAGTCCGTTTCGTGTGGCGGTGCTGGTGATGCACTGAGAAGCTACTTGGGGAAGCGAAAGCGGTTCGTCGTGGATTGTGGATTCGGGCCTCTGGCCAAGCGGAGATTGATTGTGGATTTTGGAAATGGTAATGTTTGCTTCAAAAAGAAAAAAAAAATTATGGTTCTCTTTTTATTTGGGGGATTTAATTTGTTTGGTTGGTGATTGTGGTGATGAATTGCAGTGTATGAAGAAATCGGAGCGCCGAAATCAGTTGGACATAGTGCTCCCAAGGTATGATTGAATAAAAGTTGTATAGAGTTTGTAGTTCTATAAATTTGGTTGCTTTTTCTGATGTTTTATTCTTCAATATTAGCGTTCAAACCAGAAATGTTGGACTTAATGTTAGGTTTTAAAGCTAATAGATCTCTGTTAATTTTGGGGGTCCCCTTTATCTCATTTATTTAGTTTGTAAAATAAATTGATCATGGAATTTGACATCCTAAGATACCTATTTGTTTTCTGAAACTTAGAAATGTACACTTGGCATTTTTCATATATTCCCTTTTCTTTGAATACGGCCCTCGAGGTTTCTCTATTTCATTTCAAAAGTATTTTTGTGTTGTATAAGTGAAGTGCAACCAAACAAATCACTTTTCTGGACAGGTTTTAAATCAAATCAGTTTTGCAGATACATTGCCACATGACTGACTACATCTGCAGAAACATAAACATGTCAGATGAAATGAGGCCCAATATAATTGTGCAAACGAATGTTAACAAAACAATAATGGCTTGTCAAGCTGATGCAGAACCAGCTAATCCCATCAGCGTGTCCGATGCTTTGGTCCTTTACAAAGGAGCTAACTTACATGAGTTAGGCTGCACGGCAACAAATTTCCTAGAGAAAGGTGAACAAAGCAATATATCAGCAGAGGTGGATGTGAATATTATTGGCAGATGTAAAGTTACAAATCTTAGAATTGTTGAAGATGAAAGAATTGTGAGAGGTGAGGACGAACAGTTGTTAGTAGGTCCTTCCAGCCCTAATGGAGAAATAGGAAATTTATCTCAGCCATATACTGCTCTTTCTGATATGCTGCCTGAAAGTGACTCCAGACTGAAAAATGCAAATTGTAAAGATACGATGCCTTCGAATAAAAATCAAATAACAAGACATGAGAGCTCTACCATATGTCCAGCTACTGAATTCTCTGTTGCTCGAAAGCAATTGTTGAAGCCCTCTGCCAAAATCAAGGCCATTCACAAGGATAAGATGGCTTCAAGACTGCAATCACACTACTTAGAGCATGATCAGGCTGTTGCCACTCCGAAAGAGAACCAGCACCAGAAAATAGATCAAAAGCCAATCAGCATGGCACAGAAATCAAAGCAGAATTATGATGACAAGCATATTAATGAAAGAAAGAGACGCCATAACTCTATTTCTCCTAAGGTATGCTACACGTACGAATAAGTAATGCCTACTCTAAGTTTCAATGTGTGCAAGTATGCTTTAATTGACAATCTTATATTTATTAAGCATGTGACGCTTTGTAGGATCAACCAGAGAAAAAAGAACTTCCTATTTTTGAATCTTACATTGTAGATGAAGAAGAAGGTTCAGGTATGTAAAGCTTTGATTATATATTGGATTTTTCACATCCCCATCAACCTGTTTGTCATTATGGATTTTTGCTTGTTTCCCAAACTGGTAGGCGGTTATGGCACTGTTTATAGGGCACAAAGCAAGAATGACGGGACAAAGGTTGCTATTAAATGTAAGTAACACATAATTTTTATTTGTCAGCTGTCCTATAAAAGAATTTTATGTCAGGGTCAGACTGTTGCCTCTTCTGATTACCAAATCTACTTACCTGTGCAATGTAAATATGTGGTACCTTCTACCTATAAAAAGTTAATAAACGAAAACTAAAATCTAAAACTTTGTTGTCATTGATAGAATGTACCTAAGTTCTTGGTTTTTTATTGATAATTTTTTGCTTAATATTTTGATTGGCATAAGTCGGGAACCAATTGGGCTTAAACTGTCCTGTCAATATAAACATGCGTAGACTAGTTTCCTGATAATTTTAGGTAGAATGCAACTCTGTAAATTATGAATTGTGTTACTCGAACCCTTTTGAGTAAATGAAGTTCCAGATCTCATATTGCTTTTACTGCTCTGCAGGCCCGCATGCTAATGCTCATAAGCATCATGTTAACAATGAGTTAAGGATGCTGGAAAGATTTGGGTAAGTGTTTGAAGTTTCACTTAAAGAAATTTTGTGCTTTAGAGACACAAAGTGGTGAAATTTTACATCCCAGTGAATTTTGTAATTTAGGGGCAAAAACTTCGTGATAAAATATGAAGGCTGTATCACGAATGGAAATTCAAATTGCTTCGTATTGCAGCACGTTGAGCATGATAGGCCTGAGGTGATTATTGGACATTTCTCTAGCTTCCTTTTTTCTTCTCTTCCTTTTGAGCCTTTTATTTAATGTTGATTTTACCTTTAGGTTTTAAAGAAAGAGATAGATCTTTTTCATCTCCAATGGTATGGCTATTGCTTGTTTAAAGCGCTGGCAAGCCTTCATAAACAGGTAGGCCTAGTTGCTATGTATATTATATTAGGATTCAAGATTATTTCATAAAAGGTTCTAAAATATTTGTTTCTACATTCACAGGGCGTAGTACATAGAGATGTTAAACCTGGTAACTTCCTTTTCTCTTGTAAGGCCAGCAAGGGTTACCTCATTGATTTCAATCTTGCCACGGTTGGTTATACTTGTCCCAGTTTTTTATTTTCTTTTTAGACTGTTTCACTAATTTATTTTTCTTTTTTTTAACATATTGCAATTTGTTAGCCCATGACTGGTTTTTCTTTTTTCTTTTTCTTTTTCTTTCTATATTTCACAGGATTTGCATCAGAAGTATGGAACAAGTGGTAAGTTTTCATCTCTTCTTTCTCACTAGATTTTCTGTTGACGTGATTTTAGTTATTGAACCTCGGTTTTGTTGTGATGCTGATTAGTGTTAATAAGTATTGCATGATGATTTTAGTTCAATCTTTTGCTCGCCTAGGTACAATTTTTTTTTTCAGTAAACTTTCTTTGTTCAAACCCTCTCTCATTGCAGACCAATATACTTGGAGAATTAAAAAAGATTTAAAAAAAAATTAAACAATAATAATAGTTTCTGCCTATAAATGCTGAATGACTTTGTCTGAATTTTTTGGTCTTACTATTATGAAATAAAAAGATTGGGAAATCATGAAGCTAATATCCATATTTTCACAGGCAAATCAAAAGTTGGATATGATGTAAACAGCCTTGATGAGAAACTTACCAATGCGAAATCTATTCCTCGAACCACGGTTACGATGTCAAGTGTTAAATCTTCAATAAAGGCCAATGGAGAGACCAAAAAAGGTCTCAAACCCACTTTTGATCCGAAGGATTTGAAAAAGAAGGCTTTCAGTCAAGTGAAGGCCTATAATGATTCAGGTAGTTGGAGTGTTATGAAAAGTCAAGGTGCAGATGGCTCAGGCATAACGTCAGCAAAGGATGTGACAAGTGCCAGGACTCCTCCAGCAGAAAGGCTGAGGGAACCTTTGCCATGCCAAGGAAGGAAAGAGCTCATCAGCCTAGTACAGGAAGCAAGGCAGAGTCCAAATCATGAAGCATCAGGTGTTTCAGCTCCTATGAGAAAGAGGGTTCCTGCCCCTCCGGGAAATGAGGATGGCAAGGTTTTCTATATCACTCCTATGCCTCTGCACTCAACTGGCAATGGTATAGGTGGTGCAGGCTTGATTAGAAACAGAGGTTTGTTCCTTCTAGTGATTTCGACAATGTGGTTTGACTAGCAAATTTCTTTACTTGTGTTTGCCATGATTTTTTTTTTCTTTATTTATTATTATTATTTTTAATCTTAGGGAATGGAAAGCAGAAGAAAGAAGGTCCTTGTGCTGGAACTAAAGGCTTCCGGGCTCCAGAGGTGAGGATTCATAACTATCGTTAACTTTTAGTTTTATATAATTACCTTACTTTTAATCCCTATATCCTCAATTTGATGCTGGCGTTACACTCCATAAAGTTGTTTCAAATTCCTGTATGATCGGAGTTATACTGATTCGCCAAAGTAATAACCAACATATTACTTGTGAGTGTGACAGCCGTGAATGGTGAGAATCTGAGGATTAAAGAGAGATGCAGTCTGTTGCTTGCAAAATATCATTATTCATGTAACTCAAAGTTAAAACTTTCTGAAGATTGTTGCAGCCAAGCACAGAAAATAGTCTTTTAAGTTCACTCCTAATTTAAAGTTTCAACACAATAGCATGTATTATGCTCTTCGTTTCTTGACTCATATTTTTTATATTTGGTCGTGATCCTTTGTTTGGATGTGTGGTTTATGCAGGTTCTCTTGAGATCCCCACATCAAGGCCCCAAGGTTGATATCTGGTCTGCTGGGGTCACATTACTCTACTTAATAATTGGCAGAACACCCTTTTTTGGAGATCCTGAACAGTAAATATCCTTGCTTTGATCCAAAAGGTTTATGTTTACTCTTCAGATTCTTTATTCTCACATTTCGTCTTGCCAACCATATGTTCATTATCAGGAACATAAAGGACATAGCAAAGTTGAGGGGCAGTGAAGAATTATGGGAAGTTGCCAAGCTACACGACCGTGAATCTTCATTTCCAGTGGTATTGATTATTCCATAACTTTGATCTAGTAAATGATATTTGGGTAAATTGCACGAATCATCCTTGTGTAGGTCCACTTCAATGTTACTCATGTGATGAGAAAACTTTGAATAATATCCTTGTGCTTAAACTTGTTACCAAGGTCCAAATCGAAATCTCCGTCTAATTTTACCGATTTGCCTGTCGTGTGTAAAGATAAAAAGGTCTTTTCAAGCTTGACTTAAGGGTAAAAAATGGGGGTCCATTTCTTGAAAGGACTTTTTTACCCAAGCATTTGAGGCATATAAAATACGCACAATTGGACGGAAATTTTGAATTGGACTGAGACTGGTAACGGGCTCAACCATGATAATATTATTGAAAAAATTTCACCACAAGAATAACATTGACATATGACTCACACCACGCAGATGATTCGTGCAATTTGGCCATGATATTTTAATATGCGCATAGATTGAATTGTGAGGTATTATTTTGTCACAGGACCTCTATAGTACAGAGTCTTTGCCATCTATTAAACTACAGGATTGGTGTAGAAGGAGCACAAAGAGACCAGACTTCTTTAAGGAAATCCCTAGACCCCTTTTCGATCTAGTGGATAAATGCTTGACAGTGAACCCTAGGGTTAGGATAAGTGCAGAGGAAGCCCTTAGACATGAGTTTTTTGCCCCATGCCATGAAGTCCTGAGAAAGCAGAGGCTCCAGAGGCAGGTGTTATAACTTGGAACTCAAGAAACGGTTCCTCTTTCACATGGACAAAACATCATTAGGGCTAATCAATCTCATTAGGGTTTTAGCCTTTTAGACAAAGTTGTACCATAATCTCCAGCTCCTACTGTCTTTGTTAATTTGCACTGATTAAAAAAGTTGTATAGTTGAAGCCTAGTTGTCTGGTGCACTTTTACTTTATTCTTTGTCTACCTTCTAAAACATACCCATTTGGATTCTATAATATAAAACTCAGAAAATTATGTACACACATGAAATAGGCTTTTTTTTCCTATTGGTATTCATAGAGAATTTTTTACCTTGAATTTTTTTTTTCTTATATAAGGGAAATTTGGGGTCAGAGTTCCATAAGAAAACAAGAATTAATTATACTAGTTTCTTACATTGTCCTCCGAAAGTCATAATCCACATTGTTTCCTTGATATAGTTTTTTATTGTAACTCTAATCCCCATTATTAAGTCCGTCAATAACTTTGTCAAAATCGATTGTGTAGCTCCTCTAAATTTTTTTGCCACATAAGAGCCTTGTCAACAATTTTAACAGAATTGACAAAATCGATTAGGTAACTCCTAATTTTTTTTCCCATATAAGAGCCATGCCAACAACTAACGGAATTTTTGAGACGTCAAACATCGTCACTTTGTTTTTAGAAAAAGCAGAGTTTAATTCTTTTTTTTGGGGGGGGGGGGGGGGGGGGGGGGGGGGGGGGGGGGGGGGGTGTTGTTTCTATAGGGAGCATATTTGTTTTTTGGTAAAGAAAATAAAAATGAAAAAAAACAAACAAACGAAATTGAACATGAACTTGGACAAATGAGAACAAACCATGTCAAGTTGCTGATGTGGCAAGGTTTAATTGGCGAGAGGACGTGTCAGCTTGTGTGCCCTTTCACGGAGGCTTTTGGATTACTGTAGAATTTTCCAATTGTTTGTTTGATAATTTTGCTTAGTGAGAAAGCGATCTCAATTCAAGTTGCCAAAAAGCAATTAGCAAATAAAATATCAGTTTTCACCAAAAAAAAAAAAATAAAATATCAGTCAACCGCCAAACGAGAACCCTCCAGAACCATCTGTTCTTATTTCCCTAAATGCCCCTATATGAGGCATGTAATTGCTAACATGACATTCATCTTGATTTTGGCCTGACCCGAAAACCCAAACTTATGGTGGTGACCTTTTCGAAAATATTAAAATACAACAGTTTACTGGCCTTCTTAAAATTCCCCATCTTTATTACTTGAAAAAAAAAAAAAAGTATATGCTTTATTCCATTTCAAAGTCATTCAAGAACACAAATTTTATATAATATAATGTAATCAATAAGATATGTGCAATGAAAACGTTAGGAAAATGCCAAAATTAAGGTGATGTTAACATGATATTATTTTATGTTTTTATAAGAAAAAATTTGTTTTATGGTGCTTGGATGAAGTGTTAATGACACATTTTGATCTCTGCATAGTAATGATCATTAACGTAAACACATAATGTTATTAAAAAATATGATTGGATGACGACAAATTTGACAGTTTAGGGCCAGTTGTGAGGTTTTTATTTTATGGAAACAAAAGTTGCAAAGTTTTTTATTTTATTTTTTCTCCTAAATTAAATTAATTAAATCATAATCCAAACTAAAAATTAATTTATTAAATATTCATGATGTGCACATGCTACATCATTTAAAACTCAAATTTTGTGCATAATACTAATACAAATGAACTATGATTATAAATCATATCAAGTATAGAGTAGAGTGGTTTGAGGAATCACCAGACATTATATAGGATACTTTTCTTGGATGCTTGTAATAGGGGTCAGGCTTTAAGTTGCCTATTTGTTTTGTCAGTTATTGATCAATAAAGTTCTCCCTTACACAGCCAAGGTTTCTTTATAAAAAAAATTAAAAAAAATCGTATCTAAGTTAATGGATTGAGAAATTAAACACAAATTAATATCTCTTTAATTCTTTATTTTAAAGTTAAAATTAAAATTAAGAAAAAAAAACTACATTGCAAAGAGTCGCCAAGTTTTCGGATCCGACTCCGAGGCAAAAGTTTATGGATCTCATCACAATACCACAAGGGTAAAAAGGTAAATGAGTCCATTCTCTATTAATTAGTCTCATTTCAGTAATAAAATCATAAAACAGCTTCTTGACCAAAAAAAAGAATCACAAAACAGCTAGAAGTTTCCACGAAACAGGAGACCTTCGGCCCCTATAAATTCCGGATCCCACCACCTCACAACCCCTTTTAAGTTTTCACTTTCTCAGCAAATTCTCTCGCATTTTCTTGTAACCAAGCAATATGGACGCGTTCACATCGTTCTTCGATTCCCAAACGTCTTCAAGAAACCGCTGGAACTTCGAGTCTCTCAAGAACTTCCGTCAGATCTCTCCTGTTGTTCAGAATCATCTCAAGCTGGTAAACGCTCGTTCTCGGAAGTGAATTTCACTCTCGTTTTAGGCTTTGTTTGGTTACCGGGAAAATTTAGGATGAATAGAGAATTTTATTACGATTTTGTTCATTTTGATCATTTTCTTGTCTGTTTTGTGTATTATACTCGGCAATTTACGTATTTCGAGAACATTAATTCTCGGAAGTGAATTTTACTCTCGTTTTAGGCTTTGTTTGGTTACGGGGAAAATTTAGGATGAAGAGATAATTTGATTATGATTTTGTTCATTTTGATAATTTTCTTGTCTGTTTTGTGCATTATACTCGGCAATTTACGTATTTCGCTAACACTATTCCTCGGAAGTGAATTGTACTCTCGTTTTAGGCTTTGTTTGGCTACCGGGAAAATTTAGGAAGAAGAGAGAATTTGCTTATGATCTTGTTCATTTTGATCATTTTCTTGCCCGTTTTGTGTATTAGACTGAGTAATTAACGTATTTCGCAAGGTGTGAGAGTGGCTCGGGTTTTTGTCCGCCTTCGTTTCGTTTAACTTGCTGATAATTTTTTTGCCAAAAAAATCGTGCTGGATGTATTGGTTTTGATATTTAGGGCTTCGTTTATGTTCAATTCTTTGTATCTTAAAACTCTCAGTGGATTTTCATTTGTTTGGTTACCGAGAATTTTGATGTTTAAAAAAAAGAAAATCAAAAGAAAGGAAGAGAAATGGATAGATTCATATGCAGTTGTGGTGTTGTTGCAATTAGTGAATGTTGTCATAGTTTTTTCCTTTTTAATTTAAAGAAAGAGGGGAATTGAAAAAATTTAAGGAGAAGAGATGGAGGAGGTGGACGATAAATCAGAAAGAACACCTCTCTCTCTCGTCTTTCTTGTTTCTATCTCCCATCTCTCTTTTCTTGGCTTTTTTTGATTTCATTGGCTACTCGGATAACAGAGTAAGAAGTGTGAATTTCTATATCTTTTTTCTTAATTTAACTTTCTTTGCTGAATTTTCTGGTTGAGTGGTTTGTTCTTGTTAGGGTTTTGCTTAATCTTGATTGAACCTCGATTGATGTAGTCGTGGGTTGGCTCATGTGATTTCCTGGTTCAAACTAAGGGTTCTGTGACCTTTGATTTATTGCTTAATTTCTTAATTTTGCAGGTCTACCTCACCTTATGCTGTACTCTCATCGCTTCAGCTGCTGGAGCTTACCTGCATATCCTATGGAACATTGGAGGCATTGTAACTCTTCTTGGCTGCTTAGGATGTATGATCTGGGTACTCGCCACCCCTCATTATGAAGAGGTAGAGTTTATTGAAAGATCATTCTTTAGATTATGCACCCATATGTATGTTGTGTTGTCCCAGCTGTTGTAATGTATTTTCCTGTATTGAATTGTTGTGTTTTTGTTGAGCAGAAAAAGAGGGTTTCTCTACTTATGGCTGCTGGTCTCCTTGAGGGAGCTACTCTTGGTCCTATGATTCATCTGGCCATTGAGATTAATCCAAGGTACATATTCCCGTTATTAAGTGTTAGCTTTCAAGTTCAGTAAACTTGAGACTACACGATAAATTATGGAACTTAGGTCTCTTTCAACTGCAGTTGTTCCTTCTTTTCCCGTCATGTGCAGTATATGTATTTATATTTCTTAAGTGATTTGCAATAACATGTTTGGGTTTCATAACTGCTTCTTTTTTCCCCTCTAGGGAACGCCTTGTGTTCTCTGTTTGGCCAATTAGACTTGAACAGCATGCTGACTTTTTTTGTTTTTTTCCTTGGGCCAGTGTCCTGATCAGTGCATTTGGGGGAACTGCTCTGGCCTTTGGTTGTTTCTCAGCAGCAGCCATGTTGGCAAAGCGCAGAGAATACCTTTACCTGGGGGGCTTGGTTTCTTCTGGACTGTCCATGCTACTCTGGTTGCAATTTGCTTCTTCTATCTTTGGGGGTTCAGCAGCTATGTATAAGTTTGAGGTGAGGAATTATTTATCAGTTAGTAATAGGAACAAAATGGCAATGTCATCTTTTACTCTGGTTGGTTAAAGCTGAAATGAGGGGAGCTATTTGCATATTAACTTAGGCTGTTGTGTTTCATTGAATTGCAGTTGTACTTCGGGCTTCTGATTTTTGTGGGGTACATGGTAGTTGACACGCAAGAAATGATTGAGAAGGCACACAATGGTGACCTGGACTATGTGAAGCATGCCATGACCCTTTTCAGTGACTTCGTCGCTGTTTTTGTGCGCATACTCATCATCATGGTAAGTTTTCCTAAATGTTTTATTAGACTAGACTTGTAGTTTGTAATCATATATTAGACTAGACTGTTGCTTCTGTGATATGCTAAATTTTCTTTGTTTTGTGCAGTTGAAGAACTCACTTGAGAAGAATGAGAAGAAGAAGAAGAGGAGGGATTGAGCATTTGCAGGCCAATGATGAAAAGGGTTGATCCATCTTCTCCTCCAGAAACAACGCAATGAATGCATTGCGAAAAAATCAAATCACTTTGTCTATAGAGTTTTTCCAAATCTGACCCTTAAAACAAACTGTGTTGAGATATAATCCCCTACTCTTCTTGTGGGTGGTGGTAGTAGACTGATAGTGTTGTCAAGTTCTTGTTTGATATGTTACTTTGAAAACATGTTTTGGAATTCGGATGACATTTTCATGTCTTTCTTTTCCTATTTTTATTTTTGCTATCTCCCATTTCCGGAGAAGAATTTCATGCAACGGGATTAGGAACAGATTTACCAAATGATATGGTAATATACAGCTCAATAAAATTCTGACCAAAAAAATAAATTACAGCTCAATAAAATAATCTTCAATATAAATAGAGGGACTGTACCTTTAGTCAATTACTAAATATTAGAACGTACAAAATTTCATAAACTACCATTAGTTTTTGTTTTTTATTTGAGGACTTTTGCTATTGAGAGAGATAATAATATATTAAATTATTAAGATTCGTAAATAATATATTAAATTGAGAGAGATTAGAATATATTAAATTATTAAGTGATGATTTTTTCTATTGAGAGAGATGATAATATATTAAATTATTAAGACTCGTAGATAATATATTAATTGTAAAGACTCGAACACATGATTTTATTTGAGAGATGAGTCCTTTGCTAATTACCAGTTAATAAAAAATAAAAGTGGGAATGATTACTAAATAAACTTAATAGATTAGCAAACTAATGAATAATTTGGTAAAAACAAACTATAATAACAAGAAGTTTTGCCTTCAAAATATGACCAATCTATCTAGTGTCTTAAAATGAAAACTACCAAAAATAAAAAGGAGTTGTTTGGATATACTAGTCTACCCAACCCCGATCTGCATAACGCTAAGACTTGTTATAACCCACAGCAGAACATCTTTCCATAGACGGCAAAACAAAGCCCCACTCCGTTCACTGTCAATCCCAGCCCCAACCGGCTCAAGCAGCCAACATTTCCATCGAAGCAAGCCATTGTTGATTGTTCCCGCGTGTAGAGGTAAGAAAACTTCACGCCACACTCACTCTCGCACACACTCCTTACTTCTTAGGGATCGGAATTCCAGGGTTTTAAGTTCTAGTTGTCCAATTGAATTTCCAATCCTGTTTTTGTGTTTTCTCTGATTCGAAAAGTACTTTTCTAAATCTCAATTTATCCTCGTTTGGCTGCTGAGAATACTCTAATCTGATTTGGTAGAAAACGGAGCGTTTTAGCTGAAATCGAAGCGTTTCAAGGTGGATGAGAAGGTGAGAAAGAATGAACAAGCTGATTGAATTTGGAAGGAAAGCTCTATTCTATGCGAGGGTTCTTTCGGGCTACGAAGAACGGAGAATCCGATCGTTTCGGTTGGAGGTTGAAAAGCGTCTGAAAGAGGTTAGCCTTTTCTTTTTCCTATTTCTCTTTTTAAAGTTCATCGTGTTAATAATTTGTTGCTCTTGTTAGTCAAAAGTTTGTTGCTTTTGGAGAAATGCAGTTTTTGTTCAATAGTGGCATGAAATGATGGACACAGTGTTAGCCTGAGATGAATTACGATGTTAATCTTTGTGCAAATTTTAGTTACAGTTCGTATTGTTCGCTTCTGTTTTTAGTATTGTTGATGTTCGCTTAAAATAAGAAAGGAATGTGGAGAGAGTGAGAGGGTAGAGCAGGAAGAGTTGAAAGTTGGTAGGGAGTGGAATTGGTTTTATCATTTTGGAGAATGGGAATTTGCCTGATCTTGTTTTTATTCTTTTTTGGAAACCAGATAATGGAATGAGCCTTAGGTTTGTTTCGTTAAGGTTCATTCTAATGAATCGAACATTTACCTTAGTTTTGGTAACCAATAACAACCTTAGGTTCTGTTGAAGTACATGCATCTCAGCCATATGTAAATGGCTGACATTCACGTACTTACCTTAGGCCTTAAGCATAGGTCCGTATTAGATCAGTTCTATATTTGATGCACCCAATACAGTGATCATTTCTTGAGACAATTATTGCAGATGCATTTCATACGTGTTCAAAACTGTGTTGGACAAGTGTAGATGGTGACATGCCGGATTTTTGATGTACCTGCTGTTATCTTGTTATATCATGGGAATGCATGCGTGATGTGGTTTTCTTCATTTAAACTTCTTTATTTTCTGAAATAGTGCCACCATTTTTTTGTATTACTTTACTATTAGTGCTTTTAAGGGGGTTGGCGCAGCGGGGAGTGTTCTTGGCTTCTTATTCTGGACAGTGTTTAATAAGATAGACTAACTTAGCAGTGTCAAAGAACTCTTAAATGTAGAGGTTAATGACGAAAGTGAAAATGCTTAGGCATTCTTTCATGTGGGAATCGCATCATAGGCTTACCTTGTACAAGTACTTTCACGAACCCTGAGAACTTCTCCAATGGCTTGTATGTCCTCAATGTTTCCATCAGAAGGATAGGGTGAGAGACAGACAAGAAAAATTTACCCCAAAATGCTTCTATCAGAATTTGTTTAATTGTATAAACTGCTCCCTTGACTCATTGATCCTGCTTCCTTTTTTTAATTCTCTAGTTGCCTTCTCTACTGTCTGTGTCTTGGTGTAAGAAAACGTTACAGCATAATGAGGGGAATTTTAATCATAGAGGAGCAAATGGAACACTATTCTGTACACCAACTAGGAAAATCCAACTCTTTCATGTTGAATGATTCTGAGGAAGTTGGAATGCAATTGTAGAAAGTATTTGTGACATCAATTATTCAAAGGCAACTTGATTACTTTCAGCAAAAGAATGAATTTTTTTTTCTTTTTGAGCTTTCAAATATATGCAATAGATGCAAAAGCAGCATGCAGTAGCTTATATTTGGATGTCTTACATTGATAAGCTTGAAATAGCTGGTAATGGATACTGACTTTGATTCGTATCTTCATTTCTCTTGCAAGTTGCTTTTATCTTATTCGGGTTTGCCAATTCACTACCTATAGTTAAAAGGATTTACACATGATCTGTGGTATTCCTTGCCTTAATACTTTGAGTACTGGTTTCTTTTTCCCATTTCTTTTATTAAAAGTGATTGACTCTCTCTCTCTCTCTCTGTGTCTCCAGGCAAATGAGCGGAAGTTAGCCATAAGAAAGATCCCTGAGCAAACAATTTTGTCGGAGGTTCGTCGTATGGTTGAGGAGATGAAAACTTTAAATAGGAAGCTGGAAGAAACGGTGAGTTTTAAATAAATAGAACTTCATAAATTTTACTTACTGTGATTCAAATCAGCATAAGTGGGAGTTTTGGGATATATGCTCTCTCTCTCTCATGATAACGACACATATCCATTTTCAAATTTGAGGATTACTCAACCAGCCAACTGCATCTATCTGGCATTTTTACCACCTTTCTAAAAGGAAAGAATTAAACCTGCTGAAAATTTCTAACACCAAGAATAACAAGTGTCAAACAAATGAATGAATATTCACAGAAATATCACACGGTACCAACAAAAAAAAAAAAAAGTGCCCCATATGGCCCTTACTGTATAGTTTAATCAGACTAATGGCTGCAATATGAATTGTTGTGTTGTGTCAATTTAATTTATTTTTATGTCTTTGTATTTGCTAATGTATCAAAGTTTCTTTACGTGAAGGAAGCTGCTATTGAAGAGTACTTCAAGCCGATCGACAAGGAGGCTGAGATGATAATGAAAACGCAACTTGAAGGAGAGGAGAGGACAATGAAGGAGATGATGAAAGCCATGCATCAACAGGCGTTGCTTGAGAAAGCTGAAGCGGAGAAAACAGCAGCAGCACAAAATTTGGAAACAAACCAGAAGAACCAAGACTCAAGACCCAAGACCCAACATCTGCCACTGCCCCCATGAAAGCTTAGGTGAGATGATTTTGTAATAAGTAATAATGTAGCTTTAGGATTATTCCTGTAAGAGCATTATCAGTTTTGGCTGTTTCATTAACCGTGCTTTGATATGAGTATAAAAAGAAGTGCTTAGTGTACTACAAGTTCTACTACATTGACTTGGCTATGAAGTATTTGATTGTTTACGTCGCCCCGCCACATTTTACGAGCACTTATCTTACCTTACCTTGCCTTGTCTTTGTGTTGGCCCTAACGATGTGCATTGTTGACATAACTATAAATGAATGAAGGAATTTGCCTGTTTTGTAATTTGTTTGTTTGGAAGAGTTACTTCTTATTCCACTAAGCTGAGCTTTGGTTTGGTGTTTTGTAAGCTTCCTGTTTATTGTTGCTTCTGTATTTTCTGCTTGACCTGTGCTTTGGGTCTTTTAATGAAGTATCATTCTGTCCCAAAAAAAGAAGAAGGAATTTGCCTTAATTTGGGTGAATGTAATTGTAGGAGCTGTGGTTCCAGTACGTTGTCCTTTTTCTTCTTTCTCTTTGGGCTCACATGTCTTCTACTCGACCTTTATTTTGAAAGGACAAAAGTCACCTAAGCCAGGGATTGGTGAGCTTCGTTGAAACAAAAGGGAAACGGGCTCTGCTGGAGTTTACAGCTTTATAGACAAAACAGAGCCTTGGTGTTTTCTTCCAAGACCCACTACACGTAAACCTACAAGAATTCTATAGTGAGAGGGCCTTGTATATATGAGGCCCTATCTCTTAACCGTTGGATCAAATTCGTTAGCCTGATCCAATGGTTAAGAGATATGACCTTACCTATGAGCTACCTTAGAATGACTCACTAGGGTCATCTCCAACAGTGGACTAAATCCTCAAATTTAGCCCTTTCACACTCAAAAGCTATATCCAACAAGCTCTAGCCTTTTTTTTTCTTCCAAAAAATCCTATTTCTTAAAAAATTATTATATTTTATGGGTGGATTATGTTTAGCTCTCCATTGCGAAGATATGGCCTAACAATCCAAAAATTATTCGTATATAAATTTTGTCCACCACTATGAAAGCTCCAATGCTCTGTTGTACATATTTTGTCGACCACCTTCTCCTAAGCTCACAGTTAATAGAGACCTCTAGTTAATAATGTCGAAGATTATTGTTTTTCCCTTGCTGGCAAAGTACTATATTTCTTTTTTGAATACAAGCGATAGTATAAAACTACAAGCAGGAGGGGAGTTTCTCACCTACACATTACCAAAGATTTCATGAAAGTTCAAATTGAAACCACTGGTCTGCAAGTTAAGACGCTTTTCCATTAAGTTCTTCATTTGCAAATTACTCTCTTTCAAAGAACGAAGACCAAGGCTATTTACCAAACTTTATTTGTAATGTTGGCCTTGGTGCTACTGTGCACCATCATGATAATTGATAAAGTCAATTTAATTAATGTGAAGATTATCCACATTCAACACAAAAAGCCAACCCCAGAAGCAATTTAATTATTCAATATGTAATTTCATCTTTCAAAAGTAAGATAAAAATAATAATTACATCCCTTGCACTAAGTATCCAGGAGAAGTCTTATCAATTGAATTTGATGGAGTCTATTCACTGGACTTTGTCTAACATGAAAGTGAAGGGATACATCATCATCACATTTTTATCCTAATTGGGTGTTGGATTGGATCCATCCCAAATGCCATTCAAATAAGCAGATGGGGTCCCTCATATTAATTTGAAGTTTTTTCCTTTGACAACATTTGGGTTTAACTAAAATGACTTGGTGATTAGTGCCACACATACCATATAGTTTGGGGGTAATGGGCATAACTATTTCATAACTACAAGTTACAACCAACCAATTTTTTTTAGATTTAGAAAATTACAAATATATCCATTCGTAATTGTTTATATTTTTGAGTAGTACCGAAAATAAAGAATAGTTCATACTTAGGAGCTTTATGCAAACGACGTATTGTGTGAAATTGGAGGAAAACTTAGCTAGAGAAGGAGGGGGTATGAATCCGTGACATTCAAGTTTTTTCTTTTCGTGAAATTGTGAGTTTCAAATTTTTAAAAATAATTCAAAAATAAATTGTAGCAATAGTCCCCAAATTACTGCTCAATTTTTACTATAGTATACCTAATAAGTTAGTTTTTTGAATTCTATAGTCCTCAAGATTTTTTTCAATGTCTCCCTTTCATTCTTATTGTCACTTTCGTTTAAAGTCATACCAAATCGTATTTAGTATTTACTCCAAAAACAATCCCACTCATCCTTTTCATACCTTGTATTCATCACCATTCAAAGGTTGGGATTGTTGAAATATGGCCGGTCGGTAACTATTTTTGCATACATGTATACAACATTTAAGTAAATATTATTTTGGTCCGAAATCCTACAAAATTTTACGATATAAAAAGGTTCTTATACTTCTTTGTTTTGTAGATTATTCTTCGTTTGATGACTCGATAAAAAAGATTCTTATACTTCTCTATACGTTTGTTTTGTGTATATTTCGTTTGATGCCTCAATCTGAACAAGGATTTGATAAGTTCACGCACTCAAATATTCACCGAGGGCTAGGGATCTTTGCACAAATATCGAACTGAGAAAAAAATATGCTACTATCAATGTTCCATTGTATGCATGTAACTTTTCTGCTTTTTAGCAGTAGCTAAATTGTGCAAAAAGTAGCAAAAAATGTGAAATTGTTGGCTTGGCTTTTCTTTCTTTCCCAAAATGTATTCGAATTAGGACTGTCCAAAACAAGGGGCTTCTTAGTTACCAGATTTGTGCATTGATTCTAAAGCCAGAAGGATCCATTTCTTTGTGAAAGATTGCAATCCTAATATATGCTTTGTCCCCATATACCATGTGTCTCACATCAATCTGCAAATCCTGATAAGAACCCACCATCCTTTTTACTTTTTATTTTATTTTATTATTCTAGTGATCATACTCGTGTATTTTTTTTTTTAATAAGCAGGGCCCTTGTGATCTGACTTAATCACCACGCATTTAGGGCTGATGGATGTTTAGCTTAATCTTGTACGTATTCAGTTTGAACTTATTCAAAAGGTTAGGAATTGTTGCCAATGGGGTATAGTCCGATGAAAAAAAGTCTGTCTATTTTTCTGTTAAATTCATGGGTAAATAGACAACTTGATTGCTTCTCCTCTCTTATACCAAACTCGCCACCCGAGAGAGAGAGAGAGAGAGAGAGAGAGAGAGAGAGAGAGAGAGAGAGAGAGAGAGAGAGAGAGAGAGAGAGAGAGAGAGAGAGAGCACTTCGTGAGCTCATTTTTTACAGAAAATTTAACAGAGTTTGGCAGAGGGACCAATGATGCAACACGATACATAATTACGGAACCTTTGCAATTATTTTTAGAATTGAGGTATGAAAATATAACTACGGTATAGTTCAGGGACCATTATTACGATTAAGCCTTAATTTAATTATAATACGCACATCCTTCTTGGACGCCTCTATATAATAATGTTCTATTTTATATATACTCCCACGCAAAGGAGATCTCCTGCCACCTCACCATAATGCGTGGTGAGAATGACCAATCAAATCATGTCATTTTTTCACAATCTCTAAAGGAACACGCACTCTCTCATCACCACTAAAACTTCACTTTAATTTATTTTCCAAGGAATAATAAGAGAAATATTGAGGTAAAAAAGAGAAATGTTGGGTTGAATGAACTAGAAACACTCAATTTACTTTGACTTGTGAAAATGATGGGTACAATACAATAAAGCATGTCTTTTCATGGGTTTTTAATAAAATAAAAATTGTTTGGGCCTCTTTACAAAATACTAGTTCATTATCAAAGATTTTAAAAACACAGTAGTGGGCTTTGACAAAATAAGAATTGGGTCTCTTTGATATTGACCTTTCTACAATCACAACAAATTTCTAAAAAAAATTCAAAACTTTTTCATAGTAAAATAGAAGTTTAATCCCTTTTCAAATCCACTAATATGCAAGTCAATGCTCTTTTCTACTGAGCTATACCCTATTGGCAACTAATTTCATATTTAAGCAACAACTTGGACAAAAAAATACATAGAGTACTTGCCCGCATTACCTCAAAAGAAAAAGAAAATATTTCCTCAAAAAGCTAGACCATATCTTTAAGAATTTTTCTTAATTAACACAAAGATCACGTTGCATAAAAGACCAACAAAGATGGATACTACTTAACTGTAAGGAGATACAGTATACTCCTCAATCCTGTGAATCACAGTTTGACACATACGCAAAAATAATTTATCAAAAACACACAAAAAAAAACTTTTGCACACATGTCACAATGCTATTTGCAGGAATGTAGGAGCTCCTACTTACTTGGTAAGGAGGGAAGTATTTTGTTCTTCATGGAATTTTTCTTAAGTTTGACAACAAAGCCAGCATCAAAGACAAGTGAAACTCAACCCAACCCCACATATACGTGCTATTCAATGATAGAGTTATAAATTATATTTTGTACAGTTTTGAGATTTTCATGACTGGTGAGGTCCTTTGTATGAAATAATAAATGATTGATTTAATTTTGCTCAAAGTAGTAAAATTGCAGAACATGAAACCAGGGCCAGACGCAGAGAGGGGGAAAGAAAATGCAAATAGACCTATAGAAAAGGCAAAGAGGTGATCAAGGAAATCTAAACCCTAGTGTAATAATTGAAACCAGGTTTTCAGTGATTTTGCAAATTCTGGAATCCTAGGCCTGATATTTTTGGTAGAAGGGTGGGTTCAAATTCAGATAAAAATCATAAAATATTATGTCAAAATTTTGCAAAATGTTAAATTTGAATTTGATGGTTTATGTGTCAATTTGACTCCACCCGAAATGCCAAATATCATAATTTTTTTTAATTATATTTTTAAAAGCAAATGGGGCCTATATGATGTATAAAGTTTTTAAAAAGAATAAATGATAATGGGGTTCATGACTAAAAAAATATTAAAATAATATTTGACATCAAGCTTTTTGATATATTATTTTTGACATATCTTTTCTAACCTTCAAATTCATGTAGAATTTGACTACTCGGTTGGAGCAATTTTAATCTTCAATTTTTGTAAAATAAAATTAAAAAACTAACTTTGAGTCTTTGACCCTCCATATGGAAAAAATAAAATAAAAATCAAGAATGGATGATGAAGTCATCAAAGGCATACATGAATTTACTTTAGGCTTCTCTACACTATTGATAAAGATGGCACATTTTGAATTTGCATTTTGCTCTCGACAGTTATTGGACGCATAATTTTGCCTAACCCTTCAATATATACAAACAATATTGACCAAATATAACCTCTTTTTCTTTTCCATAAAGTGCTTAAATTTTCATTGAAACCTTTCTTAGTTATAGTGTTCTGTCCGTAGCTAAACAAAATCATAATTTTCTACTTATAACATGTTTATTTATCAAGAATGAGTATTTGAATTAGTTCAATTCATGTTTTCCTGTACTTATGAACACATAATGAATACAAAATTATTTGAGTTCCACGCTAAAATTTGTAACTCAATACCTTCAAAATCAGGAATTGAATTAACTAAGGGGAATAGTTGATCCAATTTCAATTCCTTAAATTCGCCCTCTTTAAAAGTTTCCCGATTCATAACTTATCATATTTCTAATAAGTAAACATGTAATAGGCTTGGGTAGTTAATTTTAATAGCAAATTCTCATGAGCACGTAGAGGACTTCCAATCATTGATGTAAGTGATGAGAACTTCACATGCATCAACGATTAAAAGTCGATCACTCTAGCGTTAGTGACGGACCCAAACACAACTTATTAATTAATTGTATGTATCTATCTATACCTACCCACCTGTTGTTATATAGTTACATTAATTTAAACAAACATTATTACTTTGAATAAACTATGGAGTTTGGGGTTGCCCATGCTCATGGGTAGGTGTGGACTGGCATGAACCATGATGCAACCAAGCGCTATCAATGGGGCCTTTTAGTCATCTGAAGGGGGTGGGTTGGCATCTAGTGGCTCAATATCTCAGAAAAATTAGTCATCCTAAACCAATTACCACCTGCCACGTGTCATATCTTTCCGGATTAGCAGTGGGTTGCGTAAAAGCACTCACGCATGAGTGAGCCAGCGACCAGTGTGTGTGTGGACGGACTTTGAACCCTAAAGCTATCAAGAGTTTGAGTCACGAGCCCACTTGATTGAAACAGTAAAAAGATACTTCCTTACTGGTTTTAATTCTGGGAAAAGGAAAAGAAAATTAAAAAAAGTAGGTCGGCTTCTAGTGCGCACAGGTCTTTTACCTAATAGTTTTATTCCCACATTCAAAAAAAAAATTGTTCGAGGAAATTAGATTTCAATCAAAATTCAAAAGTGAAATTTATGCACTTCGGATATTTATTTATTTACCTGGGACCACAGGCGGATGTAGAAACTTTTGGTATTAGGGGAAAAATGTAGAGGTTCAAATCACTAGCAGATGGGTTAAACTTGTTTTTTTAGGACCTTTCCTGTTGAGAGGTACAATAGACTAAACTCAAATACAATATACATATATTAGAGCATTTCCAGCGGGAGTGACTAGCCCGAACAAGTGGCCCCCTAGGGCCCCAATTCTAGTAGCCAAGGCTTGCCTACGCTGGGCTCAACCAGCTTGGGCAAGGCCCAAGGCAAGATGACTTAATGCTAAAGTCATTGTGACATCAGCAACCAATTTAAATTTAAAAAAATTGAAAAAAAACAAACCATTGCCTCCTCTTGCTTTTTGCCATGGCAAATGAGTGAAAATGCTCTTAGGACTCGAACCCAAGACCTTTATTGAGAAGAAAAATTGCTCCAAACCACTACACTAATGAGTTCTTTGCATTATGAATTAACTTAAGATCATGTCAATGTGTATATTTTGAAACTTACATTTTGAATCATAGCCTACTTTACTTTGCACAAACCGACCAATCTATGCTTAGACCCAGAAAAAAAAAAAGTCAAACACTCTAAATATTAAACTTTATATTATTATATAGTTTTTTTTATACGAACTTTATATAGTTATAGAGATATAGTTACATGGGTTTTATATAAATAAAGAAAATTATTATTCCCTATTGAAAATAAAAAGATACAAGCGCACATCGAACCTAGTGGAATTTCTTTCCTCCAATATAACCCAAAAAATTACTAAAGTATAAACGACAAAATCAAAACTAGAAAAGAAAAATGAAATGGAACTTCTTCATTTGAAATAAAGTTTTAAAAAAGGGTAGGCATATACCCACGGAAGAGAAGGATTCAACTTTTGTACTCTAATATATTACTATATATTTATTTTGGTAAATATATTATTTGAACTTTTCAATGAAACAAATGCAGCTTAATAAAATCTCTGTAGTGCATTCTCCCATATTATTTTCCTACTCTTTGAGAACTTACTTTTGTCATTCGATATTTTTATTGAAACTCGAGGTAAAGTTCAAGGACTGAATTGAAACTCGATGTAATTGCCTCAGAAAAAAGTTTTGGGACTCAATTAAAACTTGAGGTAAAATTCAAAGGCATCTACAATTAAAAACCCATTAACTATATGTAGCTGAAACAAAACTCTAAGTTAACGTGATTGAATTATAGTCCAAAAGATAATTGTTTTTGCTACTTGTGTATTTCTTATTGAGAGAGACGATAATATATTAAACTCACTCATATTACTTGGATGCCAATACTCGAACCCATGATCTTTTTTGGGGGAGCAATTGTTCCAAACCACTATATTAGTGAGTCCTTTGCTATTTGTGTATTTCTTTGTTGTGCCTTGATGTTAAAGAAATTTAATGTTTAAAAGAAAACTGAAGTAAAACAACGTCAAGAATCTACAATGAAAGCCTAGAGCTTACTAAAAACTCTAGAATAATAAATAAATAAAATGACAAAAAATAATATACTTTAGTGTGCGCCTTCAACTTTAAAATATTTAATGTTAAGAATATCGACTATCATTTCCTTGACGAACAACCCTTTATATAGTGCATCTTTTTAATACAATTGGAGGTAAGAAAATCTATCTCAAATGGCTTTTGTTTCCACTATCTAGCTAGCAGGAAGCTAAATTTTTATTTATTTATAAATTCTATATTTAAGGCATGAAAACACTTTTTGTAGTTTGATATATCAATATTCCAACTTTTTTTAGCATTATTTATATAGTTTTTTTTAATGACAATATATATAAAGAGAGAATCCCCTTAGTATTCCAAAATTAGAATACCAAATACAAAGATTTGATCTATGATCATGTCCCTCCCTTTGCTAATTCATTAGCTACAATATTTGTGTTCACGATAAACATCACGAACTTGAATAACTCCAACCACTTCCATCAAACCTACAATATCTTTAAAAGGAGTGAAAATTTGTAAAGTTTCTTGTTTGGTTATTGGATTTAAACATGAAATTTAATATTTTAAAACTTCCACGTTCTTGAAATTTTAGAAATGACAACTATTTAGATATAATTTGAAGTTGGGATTCATGACCTCCAAATTCCATGTTTTTTTTTTACACATGAAATGTCTAAATTTCTATGTCTTTTTATTGAAACACGAATTAGTGTATGCCAATTTAGAAATTTTCACTTTTGTCCAAATCTCAAGTTTATTTCCCCATCCAAATGCACCATAAGTTTTTTTTTTATGGGGAGTAAAATGTAGTTGAAGGTTGTGTCATTGTTTGGTTGTTGAGAAAGTGAGAGAAGTGATAAAGGATTTGAAAAAACCCACTTTTAAATCACAAACAACATTTTTAGATATGAAAATTTGATTTTGCAATATCTTCAAATTGAGATATTTGATATTTTTTTTATTGTGAAAAGTATCACTATCTGAATTTTTTATTTCATTTAATGTGATGCTTTAGAAAAAGATTACCTATTTCATTTAGCAAATATTTATGTATTTAACTATTATAATGTTCCTTATATATATATATATATATATATATATATATATATATGTGAAAACATTTTTTGTTGTTGCCAATGCTAGGAAATGGGAGGGGAAAACTCACACAAATGGGTAATAACACATATCAGTGTAAATAACTATCGCTTCTCATTTAAATATGAGTTGTTTATATTTATTTAACTTGATAGTCATCTATATATATATTGATTAACTTTATAAAAAAAAATCTATATTATTGTTTGGGTAGATTAATAATTTACAAAGAAAATGAATAATAGAGTCTAGGTTGAGAATTTGTATATCAACCATAAAATCGTATATGAATTGTTGAGATGCACACACACACACATATATATCATCAACTTTTCACTTATAATGTATCTTATGTGACAATTGATATAAGTTAAGTCTTCAACTTATGTCCTTATTTAAATGCAATATATAAAGGATAGTACAATTAAACTTTTGAAGACAATATACATGCCCCAAAATGAAATGTAAGTTAATTACCAAAAAATATTTGTAATGTAATAGTTACGTTGAAATGTATTTAGTCTTTTAGGGCTATTAATGGAGATACAAGTTGTGTGATGTTGCCGGTATATACTTCTATATTTGGATTAACCCTTACTGTGTATCCATCTTTGTATTAACCCTTTATGGATATTTGATCTTTGTGCCTAATTATTGAATACAATTATTGCTAATTTAAATAACCATAAGATATTAAAGGTAGGCAATATAAAACAACCACACACGATTTAATAAAAATGACTACAATGAAGCCAAAAAACAAGGCTAAAAGATACATCTAACCGGCTAATAATATATGGACTTTCTTTTGTCACTATAATTTAGCTCACAACACCACATTTGAGGAGATCCCACCAACTAATCTCTTCTTGTACATCTGATTTTGTCAACTCTCACCCAAACTTAATGAAACAAAATTTTGCTATACCCTCTTTCTAAGGTTTAAAATTTATATAATAATATACTTATAAGTCAAATGGTTAAGAGCATTTGCCGTTGCGTTCGAGAAAACTGTTTTGTGTAAGTGCTTGAGCATGCCAAATCGTTCATGATAAGTTAAAAAAGTGTGTTGTGTATTATTTTGGAGTTGCTCTTGTAAGCAATTATCTTCTGTATATTTTAATGTAGCCCAACTTTGGCCATTCATTAAGTTCCATTAAAGAACACGTTGGGAAACCCATTAGGAATTTGGGCACTGAAATGTAATCTGGTTAACTCTTAAAAAAAGGAATTTGATGTACAAGTGTGCACAAAATTAATGCAAAAATCTCTCCTTAACGACAGCACCTACACCAATGCAGAACATTTAAACGTGGGTTGTTTGGAGAAGGGCATGAAATGAGCATTATATATGGGAATAATAAAAATTCCGGTATAATTTGAAAATGTGAAATTTTGGGTTATTTTAAATATATTTAATATAAGCGATATTGTAAGAGAGGTGATTTTAACACATAACCTCAAGCGGATATTTTTTGTTTTAGCCACTATCGTCCCTCTCAATAGGAAAGATTTAAAATAAAAAATAAAAATTTTGTGGGTTGTTTGGAGAAGGGTATGAAATGAGCATTATATATGAGAATAAAAAAAATTCCGGCAGAATTTGAAAATGTGAATTTTTGCTTTGGGTTTTTTTATTTTTATATAAGCGATATTGGAAGAGAGGTGATTAACCTCGAGTGGATATTTTTTTGTTTTAGTCACTACAAAAAATCTCAACGAAAAAAAAAAGTGCTCATTGTTAATACCGGAGATTATCAGAGTAGGCCTCGATGCTCCCCCTATTATTAAAGACGGCTTTTTTGTTTTTCTTTAATTCATATAAAGACTTACCTGTGACCCATCACATGGGTCCAATCATGCACCTCACTTCTCATCTTTACACTTGGCATATACAATAAGTCACGCTCGTGGGCCCACATCTACTAGACTTGGATCCTTCTGTGGGCCCCACCATTTTCCCTTTTGCAAGTCTGTCTAGCCGTGTGAGTGCTCACATCCTACGACGCCCCGTTTAAAGGAAACTAGAAAACAAAGGAAAGGAAAAGAAGGAGAATTGGTCGATGAAGAAAGAAGGGCTTCGAGCGTTCTACTTGGGATCCAACAATGACTTGGACTATATTTATTTACCATATTCTCCCCCTTTTATTTATTTATTATTATTCTATAATTGTATATATTTTTAATATTATTTATGATGTAATATGGGAGATTTTATCAACGGCGCGTTGAGCGTTGATGTGGCTTTTGTGGAATAAAGTATCAATCTCCACCGTCAATGATGAGATATATATTTGTTAGATTTATCTGAGCCAATTCTTGCTATTTATTTATGTTATCATTTACTTTTTTTTAAAATTTAAATTATAAGGGTGAGGACTTGGGAAAACGTGGAGTAGGTAAGATGTCTGTGTTGAGGGAAGGTTTGAGAATCAGAGGGGTGAGGATTGCGGACTTGGCTGGAAAGGCTTTTCTGATTGAGCACAGTTTAATACTATTGATAAAATGAACGGCCTTGATGGATGGGTTAAAGTGATTAAAAAGTTTCTTTCTTCTTTTTCTTTTTCTTTCCTGTTTTTACCAACGGGGATGAGATTCGAACTTGAAATTTATCACTAAATGAAGAGAGTTAGTGTAAATTGATTAAAAAGTTGATGGTGTATACTAAACTAAAACGACACATGATTAGCCAACATAGTCTAGCCTAGTAGAAAATGACAAGTGGTCTTAGGTTCGATAGAATATAACCGATAGTTTAAACTATAAGGTGGAGAGGAGTTTTCTCACACAAACAATGCAAGTTAAGACCCTTTTTCATTGAGTTAAACCACATTGGCAACAAGACCGAAAGTTTTAACATGTAAAAATTTACTAACACAATCACCCACACACCATTAATTTGTGACGCTACATGTTATTAATTGTGAGTAACTCTTACGATTAATTTTTTTTATTATAAAAGGATATATGTTCACATTTTCTCTATGTCTTTATACTTATATAGTCTATGAAAGTGATTTATTTTAGGGGGGGTTAAGACAGATGAAGGGGTTGAATGGTTGATGTTTTTGATTTGAGAGAAAACTTTATGTAGAATTGATCATTAAGATTTCAAGAGTTGAATTTCTCATTCTCTAATCGGCCTAGAAGATGGATGATCCTTAGCCGTCGGATTAGAACAGGATGTGAGTTGTGTATTAGTTGGTTACAGGTCAAAATCTTTTGAAGAAAGGACCAGGCAATCTGATGGCCAAAGTATGCAGTTTTATGCTTCTGCTGACCATGAAGGTCTAAATTTCATAGGGTCTGGGTGGGCCCTAGGTGGGCAAACAAAATAATAATAATTAAATAAAAGAGGCCACATGGCACCAAATGAGTCAAATTCATGAGATACCCACTATGCATCATGGAACTATATAAATTTTTCTTTCATAAAAATAATAAAATAATTTTAAAAAATTAAAAAAAAATTAATAAATTAAGAAAGAAGAAAGAAAGAAAGAAAGAAAATGAAATTTCCCTTTCATGGAGTGCTTTGCATTTTGCTTGTCTAGATTGCGTTTTGTGACCATCACAATACAGTAAAACAGCTGACATCCCTCTCTCTAGACTCTGGATCACCACAGGATCATAGATTATGCCACGTGGCAAACATCTAAAAGGACCCCACTTAACATTTTTTTTCCCCTAAATTTAAGGTAGAGATTACTGTTGTCATTACCAATGGTTGTGTGACAGGTGACTTTGGAATTTACTGATATTTTTTTTTGTTGAAAAAACCAACAAATATTATCAACAACAACATCATGTCATCACATACACATAGAATAATACCCAAAAAGAAAAGAAAAGGAAGAAAAATAATGTAGAAACAGAAAAGGGATGAAAAGGAATAAGAAGAAAAATAAAAAGGCAAACTAACCCTCTTTGTTTCCTTCTTCAAATTTTGGTTGTTATTGGCTATGACTTATCTTTTCCATTTGCCTTAGTTTTATTTATAGTCAAATTCTTTTCTCAAAATTTCAGGTTCAGTGCTTTGATTTTAATGGCTTCATTTTTATGGAGTTGGAAAAATTGATGATGCACAGAGAAGAAAAGTCTGTAGTCAACAGGACATATGCAATAATATTCCTTTACCTCATTCACAAATGAACAGGTTAAAAAACTAATTAAATTCTTTTACATTAACATTAATAATAAAAAGGGGTTGAAGAAATCTTTCAATGACATCAAAAATAAAGCAGAGAAAGCTGAACATTTACTTCATATACAATACAACAACACAGACACACAACACAACATCCCTCTCTCTCTCTCTCTCTCTCTCTCTCTTTCTCTCTCTCATTTCATCTTCCCTTTTCACACCCATTTATGAGATTCCTCTAATGGTCTTTTCTCTTCCATTGGATTGTACAGATTCCCAGCTAAAAACCCATCTCAATCCCTTAATTTCTCTATGATGTTTGGCTGTTTTCTGTGAATTTTTGGGACTATAAGACATAAAACTCTTCTGGGTCTTTTGGCTTTTGCTTTCTTCTGCAAACTCTCGCTCTGGGTTTGCTGCAGAAAAGCCTTGTATACTCACTAGTATATGCCATAAAAAAGTTGAAGAGAAAAATCTTATTTTGCACAAATTTTCGTTCTTTTTTCCCACTTTTTAGCCAATAAATTATTTTCTCTCTTTTTTTGGTTCTGTAAATTTTCGTTGAATTTAGTTCTCTTCACTTGAAGAAAAGAGAAAGACATGGGCAAGCAAGGACCTTGCTATCACTGTGGAGTTACAAGTGAGTTCTTGTTTCTCCATTTTTTCTTTTATAATTTTGACTACTTCAAAAATTGGGTCCTCATTTCAATTTTTTTTCGGAATAAATATTCTGTAACTGGGTTTTATATGCACAGAAAGGAAAAAATTGAATCACAAAATGGAAGAGAGCAACTATGCGAAAAGAGTGAGAAAAAGTAAAAAACAATAATTGAAACGTATGAGGCCTTGTGTTCGCCTGAATTCACTACTTGCAGCATCCTATTTTCTTCGGATTTCTGTAGTGGTTTGAGTTTGATTTTGTTTCATGACTCTTTTTCAACCCTTTACTTTCTCTTGATTGGTGTTTGACTGTCACTCGAAGTTTGACATGTCCCAGAATGCTTATTTAAGTTTGTATCTGTTGTGTACTGGAAAACTCCTAGAGTAATGTTTGATTTTGTATGCTTGCTCATTGCTCTTGAGGTCTTTATCATCCTGAAAATACCGTGTTGAAGCAATAATTTGTGTCTGTAATCTAAGGAAATGATTCAGTTACCAACAAATTTACCTTTCACAATGTCCGTGTTTCGGTTCCTTCATCCCTTCCATAAGTTAGTGAGAGTCTTCTTTCCCATATTCTTTGTGAACCATATTGCCACCTTATGTTAATTGGACTGTTTTTCTAGCTTTTGCTCAGTATTCTCTGGTCTAGTTTTATCCCATTCTTCTTGTGTATTGTTTTAAAATGTTCTTCCATGCACTCTTGATGTGAAGTCAATCTAATCGAATGCTACTTGTTCTGAAGCTTAAACCTTGAAACTGATAAATTGAATACTTGAAGTTAGTTGTATTGTAATAGAAACTTGTACCAAATTTAAATGTTGAAGTGACACCATTCCTTTTCATTCCCGGACACTCTAGTTCCAGTTTCAGAACTCAGTATGTAGTGCATTTGTTGGCTTCCAAGATATTCATCCCTTGAAATTAACAACTCGCCTCAGCCTTGTGAAATTTAATCCTCATCCATTTTGTTTCTGAAATTCCAACTTTTCTCTGTGGTTGAAATCATTGTTTACTTGTAAAGCGCCTTCTATCTGTGTTTATTCTAATCATGTATAATCAGCAGTGTGGGGAAGTACAGTAGCTTTAGCTTCTTTTTTCTTTTTCTTCTTCTTTTTTGTGGGTAGCCTAGTGAATGTTGGGGCTTTTACTCATTGCAAACACAGAATGAGGGTGTTGATTAGAAACTCAAGATCAATGCCAACAATCAGTTGATTGTTACTTCAGTTGTTGTGCCTTGGTTTAGACTCCTGCCTAAGAGCTGAATTTCAGCCAGTACACTACAAGCAGAATAGTCATCACTCATCAGTAGTGCCTATCTGTCTTTTGTTACGAAATTATTGAAAGTAGCGTTTGCTGTGTACTTGTTTTTTCTTTATTACAGTTATTTAAGTGCAGAAATTAAGCCTTGGCCTAGTTAAGCTGTGAGTAGTGGCAAGTGGCAACCACTAGTTTCTCCATTTTAATAGAAACAATTAGTCTTGTTCAATTATGTTTATCTGCTTTACATCTTCTTCCGGCTTAAGTAATTTTCTGCATATTAAATGCTGACAACCAAGCATTGCAACAGGCACTCCCCTTTGGCGCAACGGGCCACCTGACAAGCCAGTACTTTGCAATGCATGTGGATCTCGATGGAGGACTAAGGGAACACTTGCAAATTATACACCTCTACATGCTCGAGCCGAACCTGATGATTATGAAGATCATAGGGTTGCCAGGGTGAAGAGCATATCTATAAACAAAAACAAAGAAATAAAACTGGTTAAAAGAAAGCAGAATCCTGACAGTGTGATGGTTGGAGGGGTTGCTGCTGATTATACCCATGGCTTCCGAAAGGTAACTGATGAAGATACAAGTAATAGGTCCAGTTCTGGGTCTGCTGTGTCTAACTCTGAGAGCTGTGCACAATTTGGCAGTGCAGATGCAAGTGATTTGACAGGTTGGACACTTGTGACAATTAATATTCAATTATAGATGTTTGAAATATTCCTCCGCCTTTTCAATCCATGAAAGGAGAGTCTACTTCTATGTTGTTACACTTAAGGTGACAAAATTGTTGATAAATTAACTAGATAAAGAGCTGCAAATTCCTTTATAAATTGCTCATTTTGATTGAAATTTGGAGATGCATTTGCAGTTAAAGAAGAGTGGACCAGGAAATGATTGTTAGTTCTATGAGTAAAAAAAGGAGGGAACTTATGCCCAATGTAGTTTTTAATGGTAGAGCACTTCTTTCCCACACCCACTATCAGAGGTCGACTCTTATCCTCCTTCCTTAGGCCTTAGCCCTTTGGACCAAAAAAAGAAATTTTGCCAGTCGAGTGGTTTCTTTAGTTCCATTGGTGTTTCAGAATCTCTTATTCAAGCAGTTCGCTTCGAAGCCTTTTGTGCACATCTTAGTCTTTCATATAATGCAGTGATCAATAATATATCTGGCTAATCATTTTATATTTATGAAGATTGACACCTTCCAAATAATTTGATTTTCACCATCTTCATGGAATTATTTCTCATAAAGTAGCCAAATAATTCTTACTGTTCTCACTCTTCTGACTGATTTTTTCAGGTCCTGCTCAGTCAATGGTATGGGACTCAATGGTTCCTTCTAGGAAAAGGACCTGTATCGGTCGTCCTAAGCCATCTCCTGTTGAAAAGCTAACAAAGGATCTATATACTATTTTACATGAGCAACAGTCTTCGTACTTTTCCGGGTCTTCTGAAGAGGATCTGCTTTTTGAATGTGAAACACCAATGGTTTCTGTTGAAATAGGACATGGAAGTGTTCTCATGAGGCATCCCAGCTCAATAACACGAGAAGAGGAATCTGAAGCTAGCTCCCTTTCAGTTGATAACAAACAGTGCCACATAAATGAGGCTTATTCCCATCCTGCAACCCTTCTTGTACATAATAATAAGGGTGCCATTATGACCAGTACTGTAACTGGAAAGATGAATAACCTTGCAGGACAAGGGATGCAACAAGAGCCACTGAAAAGGTAACACTCTCCTGAACTATGTAACAAGGTGATATGCACTCTTGTCAATTATATGCCAAAACGACAAACATGAGTATTATTGCTCAGCTAGGATGCTTTGTACAATGCACATATAGATTTACTAAGTATTTAATGTGATGTATAATTTTTTTCACATAACTGTTTGTATTCAAAATGAGTACTGGGCCCAACATGGCTCAGATAGAAATTTAGGACCATTTTGTTATGCACATATCTTAGAAATACAAAACATCCATCCTTTATGTGAGTCGTGGATCATTTTTAACTAGCTGGTAGTAGGATGGAAATACTTCCTTTTCTGTGATACAAAGCTATAATGAAGTATCTGCATGCGGTTAAAAATAGAAGATACTATTGGAGAAAGGTGAAGTAAAATCGATTTCTCTCGCTGTAACTAATATGTGTTGTTTGTATTTGCAGGGATAAGTCTCAGTATGACAACTTCCAGATCTTGGGAAACCATAATTCACCACTGTGTCATGTAGATTTAAATGTAAGTTGAATTGTATGTTATAAAAGAAGGCAATTCCCTCAATTCCATGGCTTCATGTTACTAAAGAAGGCAATTCCCTCTGATAAGATTCTCTGTTATCTATATAGTCCCTAATTTCAACAAGTTAATGAACGCTTAGTTATTGCAGAATGTGAATTGTTCCATTTATGCCCAATTTTTCACTCAACCCAATATCCAAATTTACCAAACATTTTTAGGATGTAAAACTTACAACTACTTTTCCTGTGGGCAACAGTATATGCTTTTCAATAGCTGATATTATTTTCATTATTTTCTTTAATTTTTGTTTATTATTCTTTTCTTAGTCATTTCCTGCTACTTCAAAGTTCTGCCTAATTCTATGCTACTTCAACAGTCTGATCTGGAGTTCAAGTGTATTCAGTCATAATTGGTCTGCTTGAAAAGTTGTTCCTTCAATATTGAACTCTTAACATAGTTTCAATTCTTGTTTGGTGTAGGATATTTTAAATTTTGAAGAGTTTACGAGGCAGTTGACAAATGAGGAACAACAGCAATTACTGAAACATCTACCTCCAGTTGATGTTGTTAAATTTCCTTATAGGTTAGAAGCCTTGTCATTTATGTTTTAATAGAATATTTTATCGTTGACCGGTGAATATTGAATTCCAAGAGAAGTTTACAACTGTGGCAGTGAACATATACTTTTTCATGCTATTATTTTGTATTACTTAAGCAATATGTCACTGGGTGCACAGTTGCAAGATTGATATGTTATCTAGTCCTACAGATATGAACCATCCTATTTTGCACATGGTGAAATTTCCCAGAGGCCCATAATGAACATGGAGCCATGTTAAATTATCACCATGTGTGCTTGAAAACATAGAATACAATTTCTTTTGGAATGTCAGTATGGTATGTTTTAAGGATAGATTAGCTATCAAGTCTAACCTTACATAAGAGAATTTAAGAAGTTGGACATGATATATGACATTCATTGTGGTTTGTTTGTTTTGTATGTGCAGCCTCAAAAGCATGTTCGATAGTCCTCAATTCAGGGAGAATTTGACTTCCTTTCAGCAACTGCTAGCAGAAGGGGTCTTTGATATCTCCTTTCTAGGGGCAAAAACTGAAGACTGTAAGACTTTGAAAAGGCTTGTATTGTCCAATTCTTCAAAATCTAAATGGGTTGAACGCTATCATCTTCTCAAGGTTTGAGCTATTCTAAAATCTAAATATTATTAGAAAAAATTTCAAAGTGAATTTACAATAGTCGCTATCCATTTTTTGCTACAGAAATGTAAAACTAGCCCTGGAAAGTCTATTATTTCTGGGCCTAACGCCCTGGCATCTAGTAATTTCCGACATGTCAAGAGACTGCGGGACAGCGAGACTCAAAGTTTTCCAGGTTAGCTGAAAGTTCTCTCTTATATTTAGTTGAATGGTGAAGTTTCTGCTAGTATGTCTTTTCGAAACAGAAACATTACACAAAAGATGAAACGAGAGTGCATATCTGAGTACCATAACATTACTTCTCTTCGCCCGTGTGTAACATGCAATATTGGTAAGAGCATTTGCAAAAGACAAGATTAATTCTTTGCATCATGATAGTGAAATGATAGTAACGCAATTTAAGAGGCTAAAATCAATCTTTTCACTTTCAGCTTATATTTACTCGAACTTCAAAACCTATGGAACAACATTTGAGAAATAGTCTATCATCTTTTCACAATTCCCCCTTCAATTTATTGTACATTGTAACTGTTCTTAACTATCTTGCATCTTTCAGATGTAAAGATGATGATGAAGAGCCCCAAAAGGATAATCGTGAAGGGTAGCAATGAAAACAAGGATCTCATGGACTATGATGGTTCTTGCTTTAGTCCAAGAAGCCTATTCGCTTTGCCTGCAGATGGTAGCTCTCTCTTGATGGAATCTATGAATTTTGTTGATGAAAGTTCTGATCAGGATCTTCTACTGGATTTGCCATCCAATGGATCTTTCGCACAAGCAGAGCTTCTTCACCCAGCCATGAGTTTTGGTGCCCAACAGGCAAGCACTAGTAGTAGCTCAATATACCCACACGTACTCCATCCGTGACAAATGTGAAAATGTCGAACGCTATGTTGATCGATAGAATTATATAGGTACCACGCCTTCTGCCTAAAGCGATGACAGGGTTCATGTATTTTGAATGGTAAAGACATGTGAATGAGGTTTGATGGTTGCTCTCTTTTTCCCTTTACCTCTTTGAACCTGAACTCTTAAGGGATGAAATTTGGGTGGGGCTTTTTGTATAGGTTGACAAACAGGTTGTAATATAAGCTTATATTGCACAACTGGTAAGTTCCATAATTTTGTATGAATTTTAGTTTCTGTCTTTCATAATAAGCCAGATACTCGTTTGGTGGCTTGTTTGTTGCTTATTAAAGAGAGAAAAAAAAAAAAAATTTGCGTGATGCATGCGAAGGTAGTGGACATTTAGCCTTCCTTTATGCCTTTTTCTAGGATGCTAGAATTGCTCAAATTGTTGACTAATATCTTAACGATAAGGTCTTTCTTATCCAACTATCCACTCAAGAATACTAAGGTTTGTTGGTTTGCTACTTTTCTTAAAAGTCCAAGATGTGGGAATTAGGATATGAGTTTCCTTCATGTGGGGTTAAGGTTCAACATGTCTTCAACTAAGCTCACACCTTTTTTAAGATACTGGTAGAATCTGAGATATTCTAAATTTTTTAGGAGCATCAAGTATCAAATCTATTTTTTGGCGTTTTTCTGTTTGCAGAGGTGATCAACTGAGAAACTAAAGATGGGGGGAGGTTTATATATAAAAATTTATTGACATAAAAGAGCAATATCAAAGAAATAATACATATTCAAACCATAGGCCAATTCCTTTCAAAAGATATATTTTTCCAAATTGTGAAACTTCAAAAGAAGAAAGCCTGAGCAATATGTTCTTTTTAAATAAAAGCAAAACACCAAGGTTAGACATAAATGTAATACAAGTAGGTGATGCAACCCAATTCACAAGCAAGACTTTTCTATACTAAAAGTAGCGGTTTCATCCTAACTTTTCTAATAAAACCCCCATTTACCTACACCCTAAAAGTCCTACCTCAGTTGCAATGCTGCTGCTCTTCAAACTTGACTCTTCTTCTTCAAATCAGAACCCGCCTTCCGGCCACCACGATGGCTGGGAAAAAGTCATGCCTCGACGCCTACTTATCTCCCAAAAACTACCATTGTCAACCACATCATCACCATCACCATCATACTTGTCTTTCAGAAGTTTCAACACATCCAATATAGCAACCTCATTCTGCACCGTATCCTCACCATCCATAGCACTAGACCCAGGCTGCACGATCGATCGTGGCAGAGCCCGCCCTCTCCACGGGCTGTCTATTCGCCGCAATTCCTCAATAGTCACATTTGGTGTACTCCTCATCACATCATCCAGGCATTCCTCGCCGCCATCCTCCATCTCCACAACGCTGTCTTTTTCATCACTGTTCGATTGAGTTTCTTCGACAGCACTCTCGCTCTCGTTGTCAGAAGAGTCCAGCTTCCTCTCCTCCGAGCCTTCCTCGCCCAAACTCTCATCGCAACCGTCAATTTCGAGACTTTCAGTGGAACTACAGGAGGGCTCAAATTTTCCCAAATCGTGCTTGGAATCCTTCAATTTCTTCAATGGGGGTTCCAGTAAACCGCCTTCCGGGGACAATTCCCTCCTCAAAACGTTAAATTCCACCGCTGCAGCCTCTGCAAACCCTAGATCCGTGTCCCCTCCCAAATCCACCGCACCCGTACCTTCGCTGAAGGCCACGATTACGCCTCGCCCGTCTCCAACATCCTCGTACGGAGGATCGTCGTCGCTCGTATTAACTTCCAGCAACGGAGCTTTCCCTTCGGAGGTTAGCGGGTACGAGTATTCGGGTGGGGTCTGGAACACGTCTTGGGAGGCTCTGTTGTTGTGAGCTTCGTCGTCCTCTGAGCTCTCCGGAGGCGAGACCATAATGATGCCGGTGCAGGCCACTGAGCCGGAGCTGGACTCAGACGACGAGTCATTCTCATACTCGTAGCTGTCGTCGCCGTCGTCCATGAGATGGGGTTTGTTTGGGTTTTCGTCTTCGTCAATTTGCTCTTCTTTCAGTCTTCTCCTTTTAAAGGGTTTGCATATATTTTATATTTTTTATTTTTTATTTTTGGTTTTGAAGGGTTTGATTTGGGAGATTCCCGCTCATTTTCTGATCAACGGCGGAGGATGAGTGATGAAATTGGATTTAGGCGCGCATTCCCTTTGAGTTATTTTGATAAGGCGGGTGTTTGAATTTTTTACTTTTACTTGAAATAGAACTTAAACGCAACTTCAGCACCAAGCCCGTCTAGCTCAGTTGGTAGAGCGCAAGGCTCTTAACCTTGTGGTCGTGGGTTCGAGCCCCACGGTGGGCGAATATTTTATTTTATTTTATAATTCTTGCAATCAACAGAAGCTGCTGATGCATTTGTCTTAAATTTCAAAAGCTCTGCTTCTTTTTCTTTTTTTCTTTTTGAAAAAATAAAAATCCAATCAAATCTATTGCATTGCATGGCTTGTAATTCTGCAGGAATAGAATGTTTCTTGGCTTCAACGTTTCAAAGCGACTGGAATGGTGTTGCAACGTGCAATACCAGTCCACTCCACTATCTAGCCTAGCAGTTTAGGTGAGAAGATTGAATGTTAGAGAAGATGATGACTGGGTTGCAATTAATTATATATTCAACTGCATGCTCTCTTCTTGGCCTTTGAAATTTTAAAACCGAATTCCAGGCCATTTTTTTCATCTTTTTCCACGTCCAGCTCTCCAAATCCAAGTTCAGTTTCAGCTGCCAGAGTCTATCGATCTGTAACTTTTTCTTTCTATTCTGGGTACGCCTTTTGTATTAGCACTGCATATTTCCAAATTTCTTTTCTTGGGCTAAATTCAATCAGTTTCACTTGCCCATATTTTCATCTTATTCCCAACTACATATTTTGTCGACCCAAATTATTCAATAAGAAAAAGTAAGAAAAGCTAACAAGGACACTGCCATTTCGCCACCACAAAAAGGTTTCACATTTATGTTTCCAAAATGGCCATTACAAACATCTACTCACTAATCAATACAAAACATTTCCAGCTCGAGTGCTAGCCGGAAACCATCATTGGTTAATAAATTCCACCTCACCCAAACCTTGGAAAACCATTTCACCTAAAACAAGAGTTTGATACAAATTCCCAAACAAAAGACATCAACAAATCCTCTTCGGTGCAGGGAAGGAATATAAACCGTAAAGTCATGTTTGGCACGGATTCACTTCCCGCTCCTTCTACTTCGAACACAAAAAGAAAAGGACAATGTCAAATGCTACTCCGCGCACCTTAATCCTCATTTTGACTTTCATCTTTGACTAGCCTGATCATGTCATCAATTCGGAGAATTGTAATAGCTGCTTCAGTTGCAAACTGCCAAACAAAAAAGTTTCAAGTTAACAAACGTCACAAGACTGTCATTAACCAAGATTTATCCTATAAATTATTACTGAATTTGTATCTAGGATTTTGTACCTGAATTATCTTCACTTTACTCATTGCAGGCTCAATGACTCCGGCTTTTAAGTTGTCGCGGACTTCTCCCTTTAAAAGGTCTAACCCCATGCTGCAATAATTTAGAGCAATCACCGTAAGTAAGCAGTCACATAATCTGTAAGGATTTCTATGCATCCAAGACAGAATAATTTCAGTTGCATTATTATCATATTGGCATCTCTGTCACCTATTGGATATGAGCAAGTACAATCACAATGCCACTAAATTCAATATACAGACGCACCACAAACAAAGAGGATGACGGAAACAAAAAGGAAACCCACACGTAGAATTTAGACTGTCACTCATGTAAGAGCTCCCCAAAATAAAAAATGAAAATCAGCCGGAATTTGCAATGTCAGAAATCAGAATACCTAGAATAATCCTTCTGATCAGCCTTGGTCTGTGCCTTGGTTGGTGCCTTGGTTTGTGCAATGTGGTGATTGGCCCGTAGTTTTGCAACTAAGTCTGTGGAATCCTTGGCAGCATTGACAGCCAGCACCTAAACCAGATAAAAAGTGACAATATAAACACCATGAACAGATAACAATAGCAAAAGACAACAGGAATACAACAGAAATCTAGAACCTTCGGTATAATTAACAAAGATTCAGCAAACTCTGCAATTGCCAACTGCTCACGCGATCCTAATGTTGTAGCAAAACATTCCAAATACACAGACAGCGCAGACTCCACTGCACCTCCACCTGCTACCACCTGCATGGTCAATATATCGATGAGTTAGGTACATAAGTAACACGAAAAATCACAATCAAACCAGGACACCAAACTTGGTAGTGAAACATTCCCATTTTTCCTTTTTCTTTCCATCGAAAAATGCATTGCACATCCTCACACCACACACATGATTGGAATAATATATGGAAAAACATTGATAAAAAAATTCTAATTTAATATAAATCAAGTGAACAGCCGCAGTAATCCGTTTTGCATGACAAAAGACCTGATTAATAGCAAATAGTGGCAAAGATGATTTAGTTTAGAAGATGGTAAATTTAAAATGGTTCTGATCCCTTTCCTATCACTAATATATGAAAGAAATGTGAGGTGTTTTCTTACAGAAAAGCCCAAGTAAAAGGGGACAAAAGCTTCTGCCTTTCATTTCACCATGTTTAAGCAAAACAACACAAAACTCAAATAGAACTTTTACAAGTTTCCTGCAATGATATGATGACAGTTAAGAAAACAGACCATAACTTATCCAAGTGCTACTATATGCCATAACTTTCCTGCAACCATACTAATTAAAGGAAAAAATATCATTAATTTATAACCACTGCCAAACAATGCAGAACATTAACAGGAAGTGCCAAATTTTACCGAGTTTGACTCTAGGGTTCTCTTGACAATAGACAAAGCATCATGAAGAGCTCTTTCCATCTCATCGAGCATATAATCATTTGCACCTCTGAGGATCAAAGAAACCTGAAAATAATATATTGAGAAAATCAGACCATACCATATGAATAAAGTAAATGTAATACTAGTGTAACTTCATTAGTTCTTAACATAGGTTGGTCAGGGTTATGCACTTATCCAAGTCATGTCATATAGATAAATTCATAACTTTCACCAGAACAAACTAGACCCCAAAGTCAAGGAGGAAAAATGTATCAAATTTAATTAAAATCACTCACCGCACTATTATTTTTGGTTCCTTTTATCAAAATTACATCATCATCAGAAATGCGCTCCTCCACAACTTCATCAGCGGATCCGAGCAGTGAAGAATCGAATGTTTCCTCCCCTTCCATATCAGCAAAAGTTGAAACCTACAGATCCAAAAGAAAAAAAGGGGGATAAAATAAGAAACAAGATGACATGCATATACAGGTTGTACTTGTTTATCATTGGAAACATACATATGGATCTACTTGATTGAAGAAAGATGCAAAATTGAAAAATAAGTTTTAACTATTTTGAAATCTAAACATCATTAGTCATCTGAATATCTGGTTGTCAATTTCCAAAGGAAAACAAATCTGCGAGATAATTATGTTATTAAAGAAGCACAAGAGGAAATTACCATTGTTGCACCGGTAGCTTTAGCAACATGGCGCATATCTTCTTTCTGAACACGTCTTACAGCAATAGCACCAGCCTCCACAAAATACTGAAATAACAATCACTGATATTAAATTTATATAACCAACAAACTTACTATAGTGCATGGGATAAACATTCATACACAAACTCATTGTAAACAGATTGCATGTCTTAGATCACTGTAATAACAGTGAACCCACAAGACCGACTCAGCATATACCCACATCATCAATATTTAAAGGGAAACACATTTGTATTGTATATCTCCCTTTGTATTGCGAAATAACCATACGGGAGTTAAAATAAAGAGAGTACACCTACTAGTTCATTTCCTAAAACCATTAGGTTGAAACCTCAAACTTTTACGCTTTTGTATTAAACTAGAGCATATCTTATTAACTCAAAGAGGTGCTGAAATGGATACAAGTAACATATCCTCAAGAAGGTGTTGCAGAATTTTCAATAAGAGAACCTACAAATGGTAATTAGAAAAAATTTAACCAGGAGCTTTCAGGAATACAAATTCCAACCATGTCAAAAGTTATGAACAAGCTAACAGTAACTATAATTTACAATAACAACGTTTTTCTGACCCAGTCTGGTACTTCAAAATCGAATATCAGGCATGACTTAGCTAAAGCAGTTGATAAAACAAATCACTAAAAATCTTGCCTTGAGTGCCATGTCGTCAATCCCTTTTGTAGTCAGAATAACATTTGCTCCAGCTTTCAGGAGTTTTTCAATACGCTCTTTCGTCATATCAGCTTCTCTATAGAGACATGAGTGTTGTTAGTACATTACCAAACATTTGTGACATCCTTAATTTCCCAAACCAATCCATTTGAGGCAGTTACCATTATGTCTGAGGCATCATAGCAATATGGAAATCATAGGCATGTGCCATAATTCTATATTGCCCTATCAATTTCACTGACGAAAGTGTAATTGAGCAAGTTATTTTTAGCAGTATGGAGAACAGATTACATAATATCACCACAGTATGCTAAACTGTGTTCATGCCCTCAACATATCTCACTGTAAAAACCTTATATAATAGATATGACTAATTGCATGTGTCCATTGGCATGCTAAAGATAGGGTCTGCAAAATAGTTCACTGCATAATATACAAGTTAAAAGAAAATTAGGGTCCACTATCTTATCACCTTTGGCGAATTTTTTCAAGCTCCCTGGGATCACTAACTAAAACTTGGACACCCATTTGCATTTTTGTCTTCTGAAGATTAAAGTCAAGACAGGCAATCCTCGCAGGGGCAACTCTAAGTGGCATTCCTTGTGCAGCACGGCCTGTATTTAGCGCATAACCAGTCAAGAGATAGCTATCTCTAGCACTTTTCCCATGTGCTTTCAAAACATTAATCCCCTGAAAATTAAAAGAGCAATTAAGACATAGTATGTAGGCAATAACAAACCGATAGAATGATATAAAAAGAAAGATAATGGCTCATGATGGAACCTTCATGAATCACATGTGAATACATAGCTACGAAGTACCGACCTTGATTGGGTACTTGACTTCCCCTCGAGCGTTGGTCATCTTTACTGCTTGAACTGCATCTACAACCTTCAAAAACCAATTATATACTAATATCATCAAAACACATAAGTACAAAAAGAAAATTAAGGGTTTCTACTGCTCCAGAAATCACAAATAAATACCTGACATACCTACAAATTTTATATGAGAAAAATAATTCTATGAATGACAAATCCAGCAATATTATAAGATTTCATTCCTAAGAAAATACAAATTCCGAACAGCATATCCAACATATAAGCATACCATGTTCGCAAAGAAGTCACTGTCACCACCTATCAACTTTGAGGACATGCTTGTCTTTGCACAATTTACTAGAGAATCTTTTCCAAGCTTGTCAACCTAGGGAAATCAAGAAAGTATCAATTAATCAAACAGGAACATTTTATATATCATGCATTTTACAACTTTACCATAAAATTTCTGTCCATGTCAAAGCATAAGGCCTGGTGCTATCATGACTATGAGTGTATGACCAGTAAGCCTTCTTGGTAAGAGCCAATTGAACATCCAAAATTATCAACTTCTTTCCACAACATTCCATTACTATACTTCCACACCTCTAAGAGATTACACAATATAACAGAAGCACTACAGTCTGTACAACCAAAAGGACACTTATTCCCATAACAAGGGACCCTTCTACTTTTCAACAAATTTCAAAAGAATAATTCACTTGAGGAGCCTCACCTTCACAGCTAATTTTTCCTCAACATACTTGCAAGCTTCCCTCATAGCAAGCTGTACACAATGCAAAGAAAGGGTCAAACATAAGGGGTTGTTTACAATAGAAAAGTAACATGTTATAAGCCACAAAACATTTTGCAATGAGCATACGTGGATGCAGTTGCTAAATATTAAAACAAGAGAAAAAAGGAAAAAAGAAAAAGTGCTCACTCTGTAACCACTGATTATGGATGTTGGGTGAATTTTGTTCCTTACTAGATCATTTGCTCTCTGTAGAATTAGAGTCAAAAAGTTAGATTTCCAAGTCACCATGCTTTAGAACATCAGATAGCTTCCCAAAAAGCATATGAAGTGAGAAGAACAAGCAGACAAGATTACCTTAAGCAACTCTGCAGCTACAATGACCACTGATGTCGTCCCATCTCCAACTTCCCGATCTTGAAGCTCAGCCAGCTCCACAAGCACCTGTACAGCTTAAACGAAACTATATGATATATTTGATAGGAACAAGCATTCTGACACGTATAAATGCATCTATAGTATCATATTAGCAAGAAATAACCAAATTTTACCCACCTTGGCAGCAGGGTGCTCAACTTCTAGCATCTTGAGTATAGTAGCTCCATCATTAGTAATAGTCACATCACCAATATCATCCACAAGCATCTGAAATAACCAATCAATAAACAGAGTAAATTAGCCGAAACTCTTGCATACATAATCTACAACAGTGTACAATTAAAGGGCTATTAGATTCGGTGCCACATTAGACAAAGGTAAACTCCACAAGTAAGTGTAAGCATACCAATTCACCATCTTACAATTCATTTAAGAAAACAAAATACAGTGAATTCCATTCCACTACATGGCGTAATTATCTAAGACAAACTTCATATATTAACCGCAAAGTTGAAACTTTTAAGTAGTGAAATACACCAAGCAACTTAGTTTAAAGTTTTTTTAAAATTAAAAAAAAAAGATAATTTCGCACACACAACCCCACGAGAAAGGGAGCAAAGAGGTAAAGAGCCACCATTTCATAGTAGTATAGAATACTAGTAGCTGAACTGAAACCTCATAAACACATAACATCTCATGCGTATACAAATATCTCTGGTATGTATGTGTGTTTTTATAGAGAGAGAAGGGGGTGGAATACCTTGTCGAGGCCAACGGGGCCAAGTGAGGATTTGACAATGTTTGCAACAGCTTGACAGGCCATCACTGTGTTCACCAAAACGAAGCCGAACAAATTAGCACCATTTCAGTACAAGACCTAAAAATGAAAACTCAGAGAGAGCGAGAGAGAGAGTACCATTTTGGGTGCGAACGTCCTGACCGTACTGACGGTCGCCCAAGATATCGGGGGTCTGTGAGGACATAGTCATTTGTGCTTGGCTTGAGAGAGAGAGAGTAGAAACCCTAGTTAAACCCTAGATCGGATCTTTGGACCAAGTAGGAAGAGAATGAGAACGAAGTAGAAGGTGTTTACTGTAAAACTGCAAACTGCGAGTCTCGAATGTTCACAAATACAAAACACAAAGCCCCTCTCGCATCCTCACCACCTCGAAATGAAAGGGTTTCGCATCTCCACGGCGTCGTTTTGGACGTCTTTCTGCGAAAAGCCATAAACGGTCCACTTTGCTAAAGAAAACGAAGCCCGATGCCCGCTTTTCATTCTATATGGGCTTCCGTCGTAGGCCCGGATTACAGGCGATTTGCGTGTCCTACACAATATCATAACTAGGCAACTACAATAACCTTCCTGTTTTTTAATACAAGCGATAATCTTTTTAATATTTTATAATTAAGAAATTAAAAAGATACTCTCTTAGTTCACTTTATTTAATATATTGAAATTCCCAAAAAAAAAAATCCAATCCCAGCAAGAAAGGGAAGTTTTATCACAATAGATTTCTTAAGGATCAAGTATACTCTAAAACTTAACTTATACCCCAACTCTAACAATAAAGAGTATTCCTATATATAAAGGCCTCAAATTCAGAAAAATTCATTCAATTCATTCTCTATAGGATACTTAAGTCAACAAGTTTCAACAAGGCCTCTTAGAATACCTATTTCATCTATCATATTATCTTTTGAGTGCTTTGGTGGAATTGAATTATTGATCAAATAACATCTCGTGATAATTCTCTTTTATTCGGTAGTGAAAACACCAAACACCTTCCGTGAACACTCCAGTGCTCTATAATGATATGATCTTATAGTTCGCATTTAGGTATTTGTCCAAATTTCGGCATCAACACAAGATTTGTTCTTGACATTCTCCATTGCAACAATCAACAAGTCCTAAGGTAAGTTATGATTCTTGTGTTTATATTCATTACATGTGTTTATGCGTTACATTAGTGAACCATAATGAAAACCCTAATGTGAAACAAATGCATATTTGAGTTGGTTTGCAAGTCCAAGTCTAGTTCCTTTTGTGTTTTGCTTGTTTTGCTTGTTTTTTGGACTAAATTACATGAGGAATATACTACCACCAATTGCTCTATATGCCTACCCCCAAATTTTTTTCCCCCAAAATAATATTCCAATTTACCATCCCTTCATCCTTTTTCTTTTTCTTTCTCTCTTGCTACACTCATTATGTCGTTGGAAACACTCACCCGACTCTAGTGATTGACACAATTCGAGGCCGGATGAGGAATAAAAAGACAAGAAGAAAGAGAAAGAAAGGTATGTGTGGACGATAGGATCTTACACTCATGGGAGACCAGCTCTATGCAAGCCGCATCCGGTATTGGCGGGGAAAAGAGAGAGGAGATGGTGGTGAAAAAGGATGGGGTTGGTTATAATTATGACATATAATGGCTCGTTTGGGAATGATTCTGGATAGGCCAATAATCACTAATATGGAGAATCACTTCTCCATATAATCACTTTAAGTGATTTTAAGCGATTATGAGGAGAAGCAACTCCCACGTGCTTCTCCAAATAATTACTCATGCCATCTCAGCAATATACCATTAAAGGACTTGTTACTAGTGGGGCTCCATGTAATCACTTATGAAGCTCATATCAACCTGGTACTTTATCGATAGGGGACTACTTTACCGATAAGGGACTCAACACGCCAACATGGGGTGTTACATTCTCCCCCACTTCAATGGATGATGTCCTTGTCAGGGCCTATAGTCAGCTTGACAATCTTTGTCAAGATCCACAATGTGCCCCTTGAGCCCACATGGTAAAACCAGTCAGGTTGGCTCTGATACCATATGTCATGACCTAGTCGCACGCCACCTCAACACTATATCCTAAAAGGACTAGTCAATATCGAGGCTCCATGCAATTGCCTATGTAGCCAAATCAACCTAGTAGTTTACTGATGTGTGACTCAACACACCAACCTCAGGTGTTACATTAGAGGATTTGCAATGGTTGTTCAATAGTTCAATTTATTGAACTATTTTGACATCTATTGAATTGAACTGCCGTTTTACTTGAAATGGTACAATTCAATAGCTTCAATTTATTGGCATGTGAGTCTTATGATTAGCCTATTGCAATTCAATAGAGGGTTCATCACATAACACCCTTTATTGCAATTACTAAATCACACCATTGCACGGGGATTTTACTGTTGTAGTTCAATTTCATGCAATAAAATTGCATTGATCTTAACCATTGCATATGCTCTTATTGGTCTATCCACAATCATTGTCAAACGAGCCCTTACATGTTACTGGTATTTGAATTATTTTCATTCTTAACTTTCCCATGCATTTACTAACACATACAAAATAAAAGAGTATTCCACATTAAAATTTGTAATCCAATATCAGAAAACTAGGAATTAGATTGATTATGCGGGAATAGATAGTTGATTCCATACCTATTCTTGATTGTTTTTTTAGTACAAGTGATAGTCTAAACTAGAGGGGAGGGAGATTTCTCACACGCACACACAACTATGATACTATGAGGATTCAAACATGAAACCTCTGATTTACAAGTCAAGGCCCTTTTTGGACTCAACCCCATTGACTTATTCCTGACTTTTCTTGAGTCTTGAATATCATCCTTTTAAGTAATTAAACATGCCTTTAGGCCTAAAGTAGAAGGTTATGATCATATAACCACACTATGGGGTGAGTCTTTTGTCATATTAATAAAGTTACATATGGTATCTAAAAATTTCTACATTCATGAAATACCAAATATATCGTTATTATTTAAAATACAAGGATAATATGATAATTGTATGGTGAAACGACAGTTTTGGTTTCCTAGTTTGATCATGATTTCAATTTTGTCTATGAATAATTTCAAATCTAGTACATAAAATTAACTACTTGTAGCAATTTGGCCCAAAATTATAATTAAGGTAATATACAAATATGTTTTAGATATAAATTTTTTAAAACATTGAAAAATAGAAACACAAATATTACTTGGACTAACTGTTTTTTAGTTATTGTTTATATCTTATTCTTTTATTTTTAAATTGAACTTTCAGATTGCATGCTTTCGCGCCTGTAAGAGACTTTTAAAAAAAAATTTAAAATTTATTTTAGAATTAAAAAAGATAAAGAGTAGTTGTATTTCATAAAAATAGGATCCATTATCTGATTTTTCTTTTAATTTTAATTTTTTTTTAAATGAAAAAGTGTGAATTTACAATATTATTCTCATTTAATTAATAATTTCAATTCTTAATGTTTGCATTAACCAAGGGCATTTTCCGGTATTTTGAATGTTTTACCATTCTCTGCTTTTTGCTTTATATATATAGATTATTTTTTGGACAATGTAACCCTACAATACCCCAACCTTCCACTTTAGTCTTTTATATTTCTTAATTAATATAGGAAATGTGAACTTGGAGAACTCCTAATAATGGGAAGAAGTATCTCTAGATCAAGAGCTTTATTGTATGAAATTTTTCGGATATTATGTAGAGAATTTTGCTAAGACATTAGTCATTAACATAAGCATGAATATTTTTATGGGAGATTCACTATTATACCCAATATAGGGCCCAATTTTTTTTAAAAAATCATACATTAAATGGGATTTAAAAACACACCCAGAGTCCATTTACAATATAACAAAAAAGCTTCGAACTTCCTATAATAAAATTGCCATTGATTTTTTAAAACAAGCTCAACCCAAAAACCTCATAAAAAAACCCAAAACATTCAATAAGGTATCAAAGTAATTTCAAAATCAAAATTAAATTCAATAGGGTATAGGATTTATCTATATCACTTGTGCTAAAAATGGGTATATAACTAAATATCTCTATTTTTATTGGGTTAATTACATAAAACCCCTAAAAACTGTAGTCATTTTAAATTAGCACCTGAAATTGTAAGTCCCTGCATGAAATCCACAAAAATGAAAATTCAACATAACCGAGCAGGTTTGTGCTTTACAAATTCCATTGCTCACACCTAACGACGTCGTTCTGGCGTAACGCAGTTTACAAGTTTCCAAGTTTGCCCATTGAACGTTACTTGAAAACCCATTTTGATGCGGTTCATGCCTTCCATTTCCATTCGCCAGACTTCTGTCTTACTGTTGTCCTAACTTTTTTACCAGTGTACGTTCCAAATCTCCATTTTGACCTCCAATTGCAATAAATTTATGAGCTGTACCATCATCTTCAACCATCGGGAGCTGTGCATCACTCAGAAGACGAATCGACTCATCGATTATGTGTGTTCATCGTCATCTCGTTGATATATGAATTTTCTATTTCAGCTGGACGCTTTGAAACTATTCATACTCGAAGAAGATATTCAGGTATTTTTTATTTTTTCATCTGATTATTTCAATCTGTAAATTAGATTGGGTTCCTTGGATTTTGGTTTCTGTTTGGGTACTGAGAAAGTAGTGGGAAAATGAACTAGATTACCTTATGCATCAATATTGAGTTGTTTGCGTAGTTAACGTAGTTCGTAGTTGATGGGGGTGATTTCGGCAATATTTATCAGATATCCTGAAATATGGCGAGATGGGTTAAGAACTATGACAATTCTCCAACTCTTCATGTACAGAGAAGATGAAGAAGGCAACCACTGATTCTCTAAATCTCCCCTTTGTTATATCCTTTTGTTAGCACTTTGTGATTTAATTAGGGTTTGGATTCTTGGGTGGTTTAAACATTGTCCTATAGTCTCGTGGATTATGACATTTGTAGCTTTTACTTGATTCATTTTGTTGTTAGCACACTGAGGATAGCTGTGTTCCTAATGATTACTATGGTTTTAGGTTTTTGAGCATTTCACTACATTGGTTTTGGAGTTGGAATGGGGGTCGTAGAGGCAATGCAACATTTGGAGTCGTTGAGAACAATTGCTTCACTTAATGGTAGTCATTCTGATGTAAGATTGGGACAATTGCCCATGGAAAATGGAGAGTGCTCTTTCCATTCCCAGTCACCTAAGTTAAAGAGGCGCAGAATCTCTGCTGTTCGAGATTTCCCCCCGGGATGTGGACGATTTGCTCAGATAAACAATTTGAGACCTGATAAGGAGGCGACTTCTGTGGCTGAGAGTGTACCAACAGAAAGTTCGATTAGTAGGGATAAAAATGGCGATGGACATTGGGTTGATAACTTGATGCTCTCAAATGGTCAGGAACATGAGACTGACTTGAAGAATCGCAAGGACATCGAAACTGTGGAGACAATTGAATCAGTAACAGCCTTAGAGCATGAAATATCTGATTCTCCGAAGAATCTACATCAGTTAAACAATTTGAGATCTGTTGAAGAGGCCGCTTCTGTTGTTACTGCTGAGGCTTTGATTAGCAGGGGTAAGAATGGTGATGGACAAGGGATTGAAAAGCCGATGGTCTCTACTGGTCAGGTGGATGAGATTATCTTGATGAATGGTAAGGCTGCTGGTACTGTGGATGCAGTTGAATCTTTAACAGCCTTAGAGCATGAAGTATCTGATTTGTTGAAGAACCCAAATCAGCTTGGTGTGGCTAGTCCAAATGAAGATATGATTGCTGTTCTACCAGATATAAATTTTTGTTCACCACCTGTTTCTAATGACAATGGTGTGGACAAGACTGTAGTTAAAAAATATCCTCCTCGAAGAAGAGTATCAGCCGTTCGGGACTTCCCTCTTCTCTGTGGAAGAAATGTTTCTCTGGAAGAAAGGAATTTTGGTCAAGAGAGGTCGGCTGTAGGTGACAAACCATCATCATTGAACACACCGAATACTAGTGTGAAACAAACAGGAGAGGATGTTCAGGATGATGAGTTTCACAAGAGCGATTTGGAAGTGAATGTGTCTAAAGTAATTGGGGAGGTTCAACCCAATTGTAAGGAGAATGCTGTTCAAGAAATGGAGAAACAAGATGAATGTAAGGTAAATTCTAAGATGAATGTGGTTCCGAAAGATACAAAGAAAAAGTGCATTGAACCTTCTCAAGAAAGCAATGGATGTCAAGGTGCGGGGGATGTTGGATATTCGGAGGAGAAAGTGGGGAAGGAGATGGTAGTATACAATGAGAAGGAAATTCCAAGTGAGAAATGTTTAGATGAATGTAAGGTAAATTCTAAGATGAAGGTGGTTCCAAAAGATACAAGAAAAGAGTGTATTGAACCTTCTCAAGAAAACAATGGATGTCAAGGCCCGGGGGATGTTGGACATTTAGAGGAGCTGGTGGGGAAGGAAATTGTGGTATACCATGCGAAGGAAAGTCCAAGTGAAAAATGTTTAGATATATCTAATTTTCATAACCAATTGCATGAAGAAGATTTTGAAAGTTCAGAACTTACATCGGATAGGGTGATGGTGATGGGTTTGATGGCTGCCTCAAATTGTCCGTGGAGGAAGGGAAAAGAGGTCTGCAAGCGTAAAACAGAAGGTGGTATGAGTGGAAGCAAACAAAAGAAACCTGATTTTAAATGTCAGCTAGAAAGATCTAAAACTGCGTCCAGGAAAAAAGTTGACTCGGACATTGGAGGAAAGTCTAAAAAGAAGGTTCTTCCTATAGCACGAAATCCTATAGCACGAAAGAATGCTTACCAAGGCTCAAATCAGCTTGTTATCTGGGATACAGAGAATTCTCTTGAGAGTGACCAGAAGGAAGACCTTCACAGGACTCCAAGATCATGTTGTTCTGATGTATGCCCTCCTCCTTTTGGTCTTAGTAGTTCAATTAGCAAAGTTCATGATAATGATCGAACTGTCACCCGAAACAAGGTGAGGGAGACATTGCGTCTGTTCCAAGCTCTTTGTAGGAAGTTCTTGCAGGAGGAAGAAGGTAAGTCAAAGAAAGGAGGAAGTTTTCGCAGGAGGATTGATTATGCAGCGGCGAAGATTCTCAAGGATAACGGAAAATATGTAAATATAGGCAAACAAATCTTGGGGCCTGTCCCGGGTGTTGAAGTTGGTGATGAGTTTCATTACAGAGTGGAACTTACTATAGTTGGCCTTCATCGCCAGAGTCAATGTGGTATAGATTATGTGAAGCATGGTGGCCAGGTCCTTGCAACTAGTATAGTTGCATCTGGTGGTTATGCTGATGATTTGGATAATTCAGATTCCTTGATTTATACGGGCCAAGGAGGAAATGTGATGAATACTGATAAGGAACCTGAAGATCAGAAGCTTGAACGGGGAAACCTTGCTTTGAAGAACAGTCTGCATGAAAAGAATCCTGTTAGAGTGATCCGTGGCTCTGAATCTTCTGATGGAAAAAGTAAGACATATGTCTATGATGGACTATATTTAGTAGCTAAATGTTGGCAGGATGTGGGGTCTCATGGTAAGCTTGTTTTCAAGTTTCAACTGGACAGAATTCGAGATCAACCAGAGCTTGCCTTGAAAGAAGTCAAGAAGTCCAAAAAATCTCGAGTACGGGTAGGTCGCTGCAGTGATGATATTTCACTGGGGAAAGAGTCAATTCCTATTTGTGCTGTGAATACCATAGATGATGAGAAACCTCCACGATTTGTATACATAACCAACATGATATATCCTGATTGGTGCCGCCCAATCCCTCCCAAGGGTTGTAGCTGTACTGTTGCATGCTCAGATTCTGAGAAATGTTCTTGTGCAGTTAACAACGGAGGTGAGATCCCATATAACTTTAATGGCGCTATTGTTGAAGTAAAGCCCCTTGTGTATGAGTGTGGTCCTTCTTGTAAGTGTCCTCCTTCTTGTTACAATAGAGTTAGCCAGCGTGGTATCAAATTTCCGCTTGAAATTTTTAAAACTGAATCAAGGGGTTGGGGAGTGAGATCCCTAAATTCCATTCCTTCAGGAAGTTTTATATGTGAGTATATAGGAGAGCTCCTTGAAGACAAGGAAGCTGAAGAAAGAACTGGTAATGATGAGTATCTGTTTGATATTGGGAATAACTACAATGATGGTTCTCTTTGGGATGGACTTTCAACCCTCATGCCCGATGGACAGTCAAGTTCTTATGAAGTTGTGGGGGATGGTGGATTTACCATTGATGCAGCACAATATGGCAATGTGGGAAGATTTGTCAACCATAGTTGTTCCCCTAATCTCTATGCCCAAAATGTCCTCTATGATCATGATGATACTAGAATTCCTCACATTATGTTCTTTGCCGCCGAGAACATTCCTCCCTTGCAAGAGTTGACTTATCATTACAATTATATGATCGATCAAGTTCGTGATTCTGATGGCAATATAAAGAAGAAGAGTTGCTATTGTGGTTCTGCAGAGTGTACCGGCAGGCTGTATTGAGTCAGACTTAAGAGGACAATTGTGAGTAACTTACAAGAGGTGGTTTCTTGCTCCCATGTTTTTAGATTCTAGATAGATTCCTGCCTTCTATTTTGTATGCAGCTACTCACACACACATGCATGTAAATGTAATTCTGTGTTTGTGTGTGCGCATTTGTGAAGCATGTGGGTCCTGCCCATCAAACAGAACATGCAACTGGAGTAATAGTTTAGTTTTACTTTTTCTTATTTTCTATAGAGTCATTTGTATCGTATATTTATTCTTATTATTCCTTTGGTTCTTATGATTACAATTATTATTATTTTTCCTCATCATCTCTGATTATCTTAGTGAAAAATATAAATAGAAATAGAATAGATAGAAATCAAGGAAATTTGGTGAAATATTTGTTACTGACAATGAAGAAACAAAACATAGATTGATTGTGAAAGTTATAAATCTGTTATATAATAAAGCAGCTTTTATTGTATTGTTTCAGATGGTTGAGGTATGGTATATGAACATTTTCTAGAACTCACTGGGCATAATTATTTCTTTAATTACTTTAGTTGTTACAATGCATTCTAATAGAGCATTCTGTGATCCATCTGTAGATAAAGTTCTAGTGGGAATAGAGCAGGAAGTTGGACTTCGAGTTGGAAGGATTTGGCAGCAGCATTTTTTGAAGGCCCAAGGTATCTCGACACGGCAACACATATCAGTAGCAAGATTTACATTTTAAACGATTTTGACCTGAAAAACAGAAGAGTGAGAGCTTCCGGGGACAATGAGAAGGACGGGCATTTGAAGGCGGATTCATAGAGAGCTTGCATTGCTTGAAAGACATGAAAGTTATTGTTAAAAATTTGTACATGGTTCCTGCAAATGTCATTGGAAGCACTCTATAACTCACTCGGAATACAACTTTTTACTATTGCTGTCAAAGATATGGAGATTTTTACTTTTATCATTGCTAAAATCACTCAGAGACAGATCATAAGTAAAAATTGTGGTAATTTCATTGTACTACCTTTTATGCGAGGAAATAAAAATATTAAAATGTGAATAATTCAAAGAAAAAAGGAAAGGAAATAAGTTTCCATGACACGTGTTTCTTTAATTTTTCCCTAAGTCCGTTTGGATGAAGGAATTGCTAATTACATAGAATTCTAAAATGACGGAAATTAGATTTCCGTCATTTCAATTTCTAGCAATTGAAGATTTCAGTGTTTGGATTTATGCATGTCGGATTTCGTAAATGACAGAAATTGAAAATTTCAATGTTCGGATATCTCATGTAAATTATAAATGATAGAAATTAAATATTTCGAAAGAAAAAAAAAACTAATAACCGACATAGAAGGTATTCCTCGAAGTATAAAATAACATATCGTTTGATGAACTAAATAACTCAACTTAAACAAATAGAACATATTAGCAAATCAAATCACTCCCCACGTGCAATAAACATCAGCAACATACTCTTTTTTTTCTCAATTGGGAGTGCCTTCAGCATCTGAAATTGTTTGTCATTTTCTATCAGCCAAGCACATGCTTTGAGTTGTTCATTTTCACTAAGACCTGGTACTGCTTGTACTTCAGCATATACCTCTGCTGGATCAAGGTTCTTAGTATCACCACGGATAAACTCTTCAAATGATAAAGCCATTCTAGCAATCGAATCAGCAATAACATCTTTGACAGCACCTCTTTTCTTTGTAGGAAGAATATCAGAAGAATTTGATGCACGATTTCTTCTCTTTTGACCATTTGTTGAGGTTGGTGAAATATCATCAATAACATGAATATCTTCTAAATCTTGTATCACCATCCAAATCAACATGATCAACTTCATCAGTAGGAGTCATAACCTCAGTTGCATCTGCACCTGTTTCAGCGCCCTCTCCAGTGGCTCTATATTTGCCACACAAATCTACTATATCATCCCAATTTTTTATAACTTTAAATCGAAAACCTCTAGCATCGTCATGAGACTACCAAACAAATAATCAAAGTCAAATAAGAATCTTATAAGTACTCTTTAACAACAGAAAAAAAACAGAGACGCATACAGAGTCGGAGAAAGCAGAAGAGCAGAAGAGCAGAAGATCAGAGACAGGAAGAACAGAGACTCACAGTTTTTTTCTTACTTCTCTGGCTCGCAGCTTTTTTTATAAAGCGACAAGGCAATCTGTTGTTCAGGGTTTCATAGGTTTTATAGAGCGACAAGGCCTCCAAACTTGGCGCTGTTTTTAAGTTTGGCGCCTTTTTTCTTTCTTTTTTTTTTTTTCATGAAAATTTTGGCGTTTTTTTTATTATTTAAATTTTGGCACAACGGAAAATATGAATTCCCGCACTGTGGAAATTGTCAAATGACGCCTATTTTGGTGGAAATTAAACTCGGGAATTTGATGCCTCAATTTCCATGATTTTTTCCGCGCGTCATTTAATAAATTCCGCGCTTAAATTGCCAAACAAGAGAATTGTCAATTTCTCATCTTAAATTCCCTACTTTTAGCTAAATTCCGCGTTATTTTCCCTCATCCAAACGGAGGGTAAAATCTTTTGCTTTTAAAAACTTTTTAATCAATCTTATTCTTTTTTGTTCTTTCTCTTTCCTATTCCACCCACCAACATTAAGGTTTTGATAACTGAAATTAAGAAAAGTTATAAAAAAAAAAAAAAAAACCCAGGCCCACCCATTAATCCCGACGCCATTCCCATCCCAAGCAATCACCAACTCCACCCCCACCCCAAAACCCAGCTGCACCAGCCAACCTCCCCAATCGGCCCAAAAAAATAAACTAAATCTAATTTAATAGTTTATTTTTTGGGTAAAGTTAAAAAGGGGAGGGGGTTTTTCTCACACACATTGGTAACATGAATTTTGAACCTAAAACCACTGTTGTACAAGTCAAGCCCCTTTTTCACTAGGCTAGCCCCTGTTGACGGTAATTAATTGTTAGAGCATATACAATCATGCTCCCTATTTCTTAGCTAAAATTTATCTAAAAACACAAAAAAAATTATTTTACGAGCTCTCTAAAAAATTTCAACTCCTACCATACTCCCTAATTTGGCGAGTCATAAATGCTTTACTTCTTTTTGTCATAAATACTCTACTTCTTTTTAAATTTAATTCATGATTTGCAATAAAATGTTCATATTCAAATACTGAATATTCCCAAATAATAAACAACAAAAACAATTCTATGGTTTTTGTGTTTTGCAAAATACCTACAGAGAAAAGAACTATTAAAAAAAAAAAAAGGGTGTTTGTGTGCTTCTAAATGTCTACAGTGAAAAGAATTGAAAAAAAAATTATTTGCTTGTACTTTGCAAAGCACCTATAGCAAAAAGAATAGAAAAGACAGTGCATGATGTAGGTAGTGTGCAATAGAAAGGTGATTAAAAATATAAAATGCAGAAAAAAATGATAAAATTAAATACATCATTAAATAAATGTTTAAAATAATAATAAAATATAATAGTATTTAATTATAGGGAGTTATTAGGAGCCCTTTCTCTCTCTTCAAATTTAGGAACTCCTAGAGGTCTTCCTATTTTAGGAGCTGGATATGGAGCATGATTGGAGGTGAGTTTTTTCAATTCCTCCTAAATTTTATATAAGGATGTGATTTAGGGAGCCTATTATGGATGCTCTTAAGGACTGGATTATGGTGCTTTTTATTTTGTTTAATTTTTTTTTCAAACAAAAGTTAAAGGGCAGAGTACATTGGGTTTTTTTTGGGAGATCCGAACCGAAAGAGCCTCACCCAAATAGAAAATGGGTAGCCCGTTGAAAAGTGAACCAGTCCAGTTGCTAGGTTACACAGTGCACAAGCAATAAGACTTCTTTCTTCCTTTGATTTGAACTACATAAATAAAATAACAAATATAATAAATAAAAAAAAAGAACAGAGAAATTTTTGTTTCTTCTTCTTTTCGTGTCTGAGTCTCTTCTCTGTCCTGTGTGTGTGAGATAAGTGTTTGGTAAAAGCTCGAAGATGAAGAAGAGAGCGACGCTGGGGTTCGAAGAATCGAAGGCCGTGTTTGGTCTGCTGAGAGCAGAGCAACGTCCACTCGAAGAGATCGTCTCAGACTTCAACTCCTTTTTCTCCCATGGCCGCCAATTCATTCCCTGCTTTTCTATCTCCATTCTTTTACAGGTCTCTCTCTCTCTCTCTCTCTCTCTCTCTCTCTCTTCTTCCTTGTGCCTGCTTTAGAACAAACATTGAGAGTTGCCCTTTTTTTTTTTTTTACAAAAATGAAGGAAAACCCTAGATCCCTTATCATCACCCCTGTGGTAGGGTTTATGTGCAATTGGGTATGAAATTTATATAATAAACATGTATAATTGAGTGAAGACTTCAATTGGGTATTACCTGTTCTGTTATTTATAATTCTAATGTGTTAAAAATATTGGTTCTTTGACATATGTGTTATGATGGGCAATTCTAACTAGTTGAATGCTATGCTTCTCAGGATAAGAAGATGCTGAGTTCCACTCAACGTTTGATTGCGTTCGCTATTCTTCAGCAGGCGTATTCTTCCCAGAAACCTTCTGCAAATCCGTTCATTAGTTTACTAATAAATGTAAGCATTGCGCCGTTGTCATTCTAGCATTGGTAGTTCATTAGTGTTGGTTGCTTTAGTGTTCGCAATGGATGATCCGTACCTGATTGAAATCGGCTTCTTGATATCTCGTTACTATGCTTGTCACAATCAATATGAGAAGTTGTAAGGAATATCAATATCTTCCAAACAGTTCTTTTGAATCATTTATCATGTTATCAACGTCCTCCTCAATCTTTAGAGCACTCTATTTGCCTAATATATGATAAATCCTCCTTTTTCCCAAACTGTGTGGTCATCTAGACATGTTTTCATATTTCTGCAATGGATATGATGCTGGTTCTTTTTCTTTATTCAAAGTATAATAGCTTCATCATTTGTTTTCTTAAATAAAAATGAAATTCAGTATTTGCTAATGCCTGCTTTTAACTCTCGGGTTACAGGCTGCATGTGATGTTGAAGCTGAAAAATATGAGAGGGCACTTATTCTTCAGCTATTACAGCTATTCGGCTCTGATGGCTCTAGTGGTGGCAAAGAGGTTCTCATTCTTGATTAACCTTTTGATCCGTGAAGTGGATTTATGTTGTTGATTTAGTTTTACCAAAATTTCCTTATCCTTTTGTACTGCGAATACAACTGCAAACAAACCCCAATTTCGTATTTTTGGTCTTTTCTCCTAGGAATGTTTGTGGATTAAGATCAGTACAATTAATTGGACCTAACCTATTGGATGTATGATCTTCTTGGGGGCAATTAGCAACAAATTACGGCTTATGAATATTTTTTTTGGTTAGCCTGTAGTATTTGGTACTTTTATATGTAATATCCCCTTTGGAGGCCTAAAAGAATACCCGTGGTATAAGAGTATAAGAAAAAAAAGAAGATTAAAAAGAACCTTTCTATCAGAAACAATTTACTACACCAGTGTGAACTGTAACCAGCTGCTGTAATTATTTTACTTAATTTTGTTACTACCTCATCATCTTATCTTGAATGCGTCTCTTCAATATTATGAATATCTGAAGGAGAATCTTCTGTTTCAGCTACTTAAACAGTCTGCTGCAGATTACATCAAAAGTTTTGATCCTTCAGTGCATGTAAGTTATACCCTAAGTGTATTTTAAGATCAAATATGCTCATGATTTGGTAATTTTGTTCAAGCCTACAAAGGATCTCCGCTTCATTCAGGGATTTTATTTACCAATGTGTTGAGAAAAATTCTTAGTCCATGCCCATGACAGATATTTTTCAATTGTCTTGACAGGCCTTCCCGCAACACGAACAGTTGCAGCAGCAGTATGCCGATAAAGTCCATCCTGAACGATATAATTCTCCACTAAAGGATAGTTCAGTTAGAAATGTGGTCGCAGATCCTGATGTTCCTTGCGGTTTTGATGTTAACTCATCAGAGTATGACCTTGACAATAGACAATTTCTTTCTTATTTGCTTCTTCTTCTCTATATGACATCGAGGATCATGTTCTAGGTTTGATGTACAACCAGGAGCAAATCCTAAGCTTGGTTCTGGAGATAGAGATGAGACAGTGCTTGGTGTGGCTAGTCCAAATGAAGATATGATTGCTGTTCTACCAGATATAAATTTTTGTTCACCACCTGTTTCTAATGACAATGGTGTGGACAAGACTGTAGTTAAAAAATATCCTCCTCGAAGAAGAGTATCAGCCGTTCGGGACTTCCCTCTTCTCTGTGGAAGAAATGTTTCTCTGGAAGAAAGGAATTTTGGTCAAGAGAGGTCGGCTGTAGGTGACAAACCATCATCATTGAACACACCGAATACTAGTGTGAAACAAACAGGAGAGGATGTTCAGGATGATGAGTTTCACAAGAGCGATTTGGAAGTGAATGTGTCTAAAGTAATTGGGGAGGTTCAACCCAACTGTAAGGAGAATGCTGTTCAAGAAATGGAGAAACAAGATGAATGTAAGGTAAATTCTAAGATGAATGTGGTTCCGAAAGATACAAAGAAAAAGTGCATTGAACCTTCTCAAGAAAGCAATGGATGTCAAGGTGCGGGGGATGTTGGATATTCGGAGGAGAAAGTGGGGAAGGAGATGGTAGTATACAATGAGAAGGAAATTCCAAGTGAGAAATGTTTAGATGAATGTAAGGTAAATTCTAAGATGAAGGTGGTTCCAAAAGATACAAGAAAAGAGTGTATTGAACCTTCTCAAGAAAACAATGGATGTCAAGGCCCGGGGGATGTTGGACATTTAGAGGAGCTGGTGGGGAAGGAAATTGTGGTATACCATGCGAAGGAAAGTCCAAGTGAAAAATGTTTAGATATATCTAATTTTCATAACCAATTGCATGAAGAAGATTTTGAAAGTTCAGAACTTACATCGGATAGGGTGATGGTGATGGGTTTGATGGCTGCCTCAAATTGTCCGTGGAGGAAGGGAAAAGAGGTCTGCAAGCGTAAAACAGAAGGTGGTATGAGTGGAAGCAAACAAAAGAAACCTGATTTTAAATGTCAGCTAGAAAGATCTAAAACTGCGTCCAGGAAAAAAGTTGACTCGGACATTGGAGGAAAGTCTAAAAAGAAGGTTCTTCCTATAGCACGAAATCCTATAGCACGAAAGAATGCTTACCAAGGCTCAAATCAGCTTGTTATCTGGGATACAGAGAATTCTCTTGAGAGTGACCAGAAGGAAGACCTTCACAGGACTCCAAGATCATGTTGTTCTGATGTATGCCCTCCTCCTTTTGGTCTTAGTAGTTCAATTAGCAAAGTTCATGATAATGATCGAACTGTCACCCGAAACAAGGTGAGGGAGACATTGCGTCTGTTCCAAGCTCTTTGTAGGAAGTTCTTGCAGGAGGAAGAAGGTAAGTCAAAGAAAGGAGGAAGTTTTCGCAGGAGGATTGATTATGCAGCGGCGAAGATTCTCAAGGATAACGGAAAATATGTAAATATAGGCAAACAAATCTTGGGGCCTGTCCCGGGTGTTGAAGTTGGTGATGAGTTTCATTACAGAGTGGAACTTACTATAGTTGGCCTTCATCGCCAGAGTCAATGTGGTATAGATTATGTGAAGCATGGTGGCCAGGTCCTTGCAACTAGTATAGTTGCATCTGGTGGTTATGCTGATGATTTGGATAATTCAGATTCCTTGATTTATACGGGCCAAGGAGGAAATGTGATGAATACTGATAAGGAACCTGAAGATCAGAAGCTTGAACGGGGAAACCTTGCTTTGAAGAACAGTCTGCATGAAAAGAATCCTGTTAGAGTGATCCGTGGCTCTGAATCTTCTGATGGAAAAAGTAAGACATATGTCTATGATGGACTATATTTAGTAGCTAAATGTTGGCAGGATGTGGGGTCTCATGGTAAGCTTGTTTTCAAGTTTCAACTGGACAGAATTCGAGATCAACCAGAGCTTGCCTTGAAAGAAGTCAAGAAGTCCAAAAAATCTCGAGTACGGGTAGGTCGCTGCAGTGATGATATTTCACTGGGGAAAGAGTCAATTCCTATTTGTGCTGTGAATACCATAGATGATGAGAAACCTCCACGATTTGTATACATAACCAACATGATATATCCTGATTGGTGCCGCCCAATCCCTCCCAAGGGTTGTAGCTGTACTGTTGCATGCTCAGATTCTGAGAAATGTTCTTGTGCAGTTAACAACGGAGGTGAGATCCCATATAACTTTAATGGCGCTATTGTTGAAGTAAAGCCCCTTGTGTATGAGTGTGGTCCTTCTTGTAAGTGTCCTCCTTCTTGTTACAATAGAGTTAGCCAGCGTGGTATCAAATTTCCGCTTGAAATTTTTAAAACTGAATCAAGGGGTTGGGGAGTGAGATCCCTAAATTCCATTCCTTCAGGAAGTTTTATATGTGAGTATATAGGAGAGCTCCTTGAAGACAAGGAAGCTGAAGAAAGAACTGGTAATGATGAGTATCTGTTTGATATTGGGAATAACTACAATGATGGTTCTCTTTGGGATGGACTTTCAACCCTCATGCCCGATGGACAGTCAAGTTCTTATGAAGTTGTGGGGGATGGTGGATTTACCATTGATGCAGCACAATATGGCAATGTGGGAAGATTTGTCAACCATAGTTGTTCCCCTAATCTCTATGCCCAAAATGTCCTCTATGATCATGATGATACTAGAATTCCTCACATTATGTTCTTTGCCGCCGAGAACATTCCTCCCTTGCAAGAGTTGACTTATCATTACAATTATATGATCGATCAAGTTCGTGATTCTGATGGCAATATAAAGAAGAAGAGTTGCTATTGTGGTTCTGCAGAGTGTACCGGCAGGCTGTATTGAGTCAGACTTAAGAGGACAATTGTGAGTAACTTACAAGAGGTGGTTTCTTGCTCCCATGTTTTTAGATTCTAGATAGATTCCTGCCTTCTATTTTGTATGCAGCTACTCACACACACATGCATGTAAATGTAATTCTGTGTTTGTGTGTGCGCATTTGTGAAGCATGTGGGTCCTGCCCATCAAACAGAACATGCAACTGGAGTAATAGTTTAGTTTTACTTTTTCTTATTTTCTATAGAGTCATTTGTATCGTATATTTATTCTTATTATTCCTTTGGTTCTTATGATTACAATTATTATTATTTTTCCTCATCATCTCTGATTATCTTAGTGAAAAATATAAATAGAAATAGAATAGATAGAAATCAAGGAAATTTGGTGAAATATTTGTTACTGACAATGAAGAAACAAAACATAGATTGATTGTGAAAGTTATAAATCTGTTATATAATAAAGCAGCTTTTATTGTATTGTTTCAGATGGTTGAGGTATGGTATATGAACATTTTCTAGAACTCACTGGGCATAATTATTTCTTTAATTACTTTAGTTGTTACAATGCATTCTAATAGAGCATTCTGTGATCCATCTGTAGATAAAGTTCTAGTGGGAATAGAGCAGGAAGTTGGACTTCGAGTTGGAAGGATTTGGCAGCAGCATTTTTTGAAGGCCCAAGGTATCTCGACACGGCAACACATATCAGTAGCAAGATTTACATTTTAAACGATTTTGACCTGAAAAACAGAAGAGTGAGAGCTTCCGGGGACAATGAGAAGGACGGGCATTTGAAGGCGGATTCATAGAGAGCTTGCATTGCTTGAAAGACATGAAAGTTATTGTTAAAAATTTGTACATGGTTCCTGCAAATGCCATTGGAAGCACTCTATAACTCACTCGGAATACAACTTTTTACTATTGCTGTCAAAGATATGGAGATTTTTACTTTTATCATTGCTAAAATCACTCAGAGACAGATCATAAGTAAAAATTGTGGTAATTTCATTGTACTACCTTTTATGCGAGGAAATAAAAATATTAAAATGTGAATAATTCAAAGAAAAAAGGAAAGGAAATAAGTTTCCATGACACGTGTTTCTTTAATTTTTCCCTAAGTCCGTTTGGATGAAGGAATTGCTAATTACATAGAATTCTAAAATGACGGAAATTAGATTTCCGTCATTTCAATTTCTAGCAATTGAAGATTTCAGTGTTTGGATTTATGCATGTCGGATTTCGTAAATGACAGAAATTGAAAATTTCAATGTTCGGATATCTCATGTAAATTATAAATGATAGAAATTAAATATTTCGAAAGAAAAAAAAAACTAATAACCGACATAGAAGGTATTCCTCGAAGTATAAAATAACATATCGTTTGATGAACTAAATAACTCAACTTAAACAAATAGAACATATTAGCAAATCAAATCACTCCCCACGTGCAATAAACATCAGCAACATACTCTTTTTTTTCTCAATTGGGAGTGCCTTCAGCATCTGAAATTGTTTGTCATTTTCTATCAGCCAAGCACATGCTTTGAGTTGTTCATTTTCACTAAGACCTGGTACTGCTTGTACTTCAGCATATACCTCTGCTGGATCAAGGTTCTTAGTATCACCACGGATAAACTCTTCAAATGATAAAGCCATTCTAGCAATCGAATCAGCAATAACATCTTTGACAGCACCTCTTTTCTTTGTAGGAAGAATATCAGAAGAATTTGATGCACGATTTCTTCTCTTTTGACCATTTGTTGAGGTTGGTGAAATATCATCAATAACATGAATATCTTCTAAATCTTGTATCACCATCCAAATCAACATGATCAACTTCATCAGTAGGAGTCATAACCTCAGTTGCATCTGCACCTGTTTCAGCGCCCTCTCCAGTGGCTCTATATTTGCCACACAAATCTACTATATCATCCCAATTTTTTATAACTTTAAATCGAAAACCTCTAGCATCGTCATGAGACTACCAAACAAATAATCAAAGTCAAATAAGAATCTTATAAGTACTCTTTAACAACAGAAAAAAAACAGAGACGCATACAGAGTCGGAGAAAGCAGAAGAGCAGAAGAGCAGAAGATCAGAGACAGGAAGAACAGAGACTCACAGTTTTTTTCTTACTTCTCTGGCTCGCAGCTTTTTTTATAAAGCGACAAGGCAATCTGTTGTTCAGGGTTTCATAGGTTTTATAGAGCGACAAGGCCTCCAAACTTGGCGCTGTTTTTAAGTTTGGCGCCTTTTTTCTTTCTTTTTTTTTTTTCATGAAAATTTTGGCGTTTTTTTTATTATTTAAATTTTGGCACAACGGAAAATATGAATTCCCGCACTGTGGAAATTGTCAAATGACGCCTATTTTGGTGGAAATTAAACTCGGGAATTTGATGCCTCAATTTCCATGATTTTTTCCGCGCGTCATTTAATAAATTCCGCGCTTAAATTGCCAAACAAGAGAATTGTCAATTTCTCATCTTAAATTCCCTACTTTTAGCTAAATTCCGCGTTATTTTCCCTCATCCAAACGGAGGGTAAAATCTTTTGCTTTTAAAAACTTTTTAATCAATCTTATTCTTTTTTGTTCTTTCTCTTTCCTATTCCACCCACCAACATTAAGGTTTTGATAACTGAAATTAAGAAAAGTTATAAAAAAAAAAAAAAAAACCCAGGCCCACCCATTAATCCCGACGCCATTCCCATCCCAAGCAATCACCAACTCCACCCCCACCCCAAAACCCAGCTGCACCAGCCAACCTCCCCAATCGGCCCAAAAAAATAAACTAAATCTAATTTAATAGTTTATTTTTTGGGTAAAGTTAAAAAGGGGAGGGGGTTTTTCTCACACACATTGGTAACATGAATTTTGAACCTAAAACCACTGTTGTACAAGTCAAGCCCCTTTTTCACTAGGCTAGCCCCTGTTGACGGTAATTAATTGTTAGAGCATATACAATCATGCTCCCTATTTCTTAGCTAAAATTTATCTAAAAACACAAAAAAAATTATTTTACGAGCTCTCTAAAAAATTTCAACTCCTACCATACTCCCTAATTTGGCGAGTCATAAATGCTTTACTTCTTTTTGTCATAAATACTCTACTTCTTTTTAAATTTAATTCATGATTTGCAATAAAATGTTCATATTCAAATACTGAATATTCCCAAATAATAAACAACAAAAACAATTCTATGGTTTTTGTGTTTTGCAAAATACCTACAGAGAAAAGAACTATTAAAAAAAAAAAAAGGGTGTTTGTGTGCTTCTAAATGTCTACAGTGAAAAGAATTGAAAAAAAAATTATTTGCTTGTACTTTGCAAAGCACCTATAGCAAAAAGAATAGAAAAGACAGTGCATGATGTAGGTAGTGTGCAATAGAAAGGTGATTAAAAATATAAAATGCAGAAAAAAATGATAAAATTAAATACATCATTAAATAAATGTTTAAAATAATAATAAAATATAATAGTATTTAATTATAGGGAGTTATTAGGAGCCCTTTCTCTCTCTTCAAATTTAGGAACTCCTAGAGGTCTTCCTATTTTAGGAGCTGGATATGGAGCATGATTGGAGGTGAGTTTTTTCAATTCCTCCTAAATTTTATATAAGGATGTGATTTAGGGAGCCTATTATGGATGCTCTTAAGGACTGGATTATGGTGCTTTTTATTTTGTTTAATTTTTTTTTCAAACAAAAGTTAAAGGGCAGAGTACATTGGGTTTTTTTTGGGAGATCCGAACCGAAAGAGCCTCACCCAAATAGAAAATGGGTAGCCCGTTGAAAAGTGAACCAGTCCAGTTGCTAGGTTACACAGTGCACAAGCAATAAGACTTCTTTCTTCCTTTGATTTGAACTACATAAATAAAATAACAAATATAATAAATAAAAAAAAAGAACAGAGAAATTTTTGTTTCTTCTTCTTTTCGTGTCTGAGTCTCTTCTCTGTCCTGTGTGTGTGAGATAAGTGTTTGGTAAAAGCTCGAAGATGAAGAAGAGAGCGACGCTGGGGTTCGAAGAATCGAAGGCCGTGTTTGGTCTGCTGAGAGCAGAGCAACGTCCACTCGAAGAGATCGTCTCAGACTTCAACTCCTTTTTCTCCCATGGCCGCCAATTCATTCCCTGCTTTTCTATCTCCATTCTTTTACAGGTCTCTCTCTCTCTCTCTCTCTCTCTCTCTCTCTCTTCTTCCTTGTGCCTGCTTTAGAACAAACATTGAGAGTTGCCCTTTTTTTTTTTTTTACAAAAATGAAGGAAAACCCTAGATCCCTTATCATCACCCCTGTGGTAGGGTTTATGTGCAATTGGGTATGAAATTTATATAATAAACATGTATAATTGAGTGAAGACTTCAATTGGGTATTACCTGTTCTGTTATTTATAATTCTAATGTGTTAAAAATATTGGTTCTTTGACATATGTGTTATGATGGGCAATTCTAACTAGTTGAATGCTATGCTTCTCAGGATAAGAAGATGCTGAGTTCCACTCAACGTTTGATTGCGTTCGCTATTCTTCAGCAGGCGTATTCTTCCCAGAAACCTTCTGCAAATCCGTTCATTAGTTTACTAATAAATGTAAGCATTGCGCCGTTGTCATTCTAGCATTGGTAGTTCATTAGTGTTGGTTGCTTTAGTGTTCGCAATGGATGATCCGTACCTGATTGAAATCGGCTTCTTGATATCTCGTTACTATGCTTGTCACAATCAATATGAGAAGTTGTAAGGAATATCAATATCTTCCAAACAGTTCTTTTGAATCATTTATCATGTTATCAACGTCCTCCTCAATCTTTAGAGCACTCTATTTGCCTAATATATGATAAATCCTCCTTTTTCCCAAACTGTGTGGTCATCTAGACATGTTTTCATATTTCTGCAATGGATATGATGCTGGTTCTTTTTCTTTATTCAAAGTATAATAGCTTCATCATTTGTTTTCTTAAATAAAAATGAAATTCAGTATTTGCTAATGCCTGCTTTTAACTCTCGGGTTACAGGCTGCATGTGATGTTGAAGCTGAAAAATATGAGAGGGCACTTATTCTTCAGCTATTACAGCTATTCGGCTCTGATGGCTCTAGTGGTGGCAAAGAGGTTCTCATTCTTGATTAACCTTTTGATCCGTGAAGTGGATTTATGTTGTTGATTTAGTTTTACCAAAATTTCCTTATCCTTTTGTACTGCGAATACAACTGCAAACAAACCCCAATTTCGTATTTTTGGTCTTTTCTCCTAGGAATGTTTGTGGATTAAGATCAGTACAATTAATTGGACCTAACCTATTGGATGTATGATCTTCTTGGGGGCAATTAGCAACAAATTACGGCTTATGAATATTTTTTTTGGTTAGCCTGTAGTATTTGGTACTTTTATATGTAATATCCCCTTTGGAGGCCTAAAAGAATACCCGTGGTATAAGAGTATAAGAAAAAAAAGAAGATTAAAAAGAACCTTTCTATCAGAAACAATTTACTACACCAGTGTGAACTGTAACCAGCTGCTGTAATTATTTTACTTAATTTTGTTACTACCTCATCATCTTATCTTGAATGCGTCTCTTCAATATTATGAATATCTGAAGGAGAATCTTCTGTTTCAGCTACTTAAACAGTCTGCTGCAGATTACATCAAAAGTTTTGATCCTTCAGTGCATGTAAGTTATACCCTAAGTGTATTTTAAGATCAAATATGCTCATGATTTGGTAATTTTGTTCAAGCCTACAAAGGATCTCCGCTTCATTCAGGGATTTTATTTACCAATGTGTTGAGAAAAATTCTTAGTCCATGCCCATGACAGATATTTTTCAATTGTCTTGACAGGCCTTCCCGCAACACGAACAGTTGCAGCAGCAGTATGCCGATAAAGTCCATCCTGAACGATATAATTCTCCACTAAAGGATAGTTCAGTTAGAAATGTGGTCGCAGATCCTGATGTTCCTTGCGGTTTTGATGTTAACTCATCAGAGTATGACCTTGACAATAGACAATTTCTTTCTTATTTGCTTCTTCTTCTCTATATGACATCGAGGATCATGTTCTAGGTTTGATGTACAACCAGGAGCAAATCCTAAGCTTGGTTCTGGAGATAGAGATGAGACAGTGCTTGGTTTGCTGTCCAATTTAGCGCTCGAAGGGTTAGGTCCTCACTGGAAGAGGCCTATTCCACCTAGGCTCCCAGTACAGGATGATGAAGTAAGACTTAAAGTTTTATATATTGATAATTTGTAGGGCCTATTTGTTTACTAGATTTTTCTTGCAAAACATGTTTCAGCTAGTGTGGCTCAACCCTGTTGACAATCATGAACTTTTATGGGATGATGGTATGTGTGTTGACACTAGCAGAGGGGCAGCTGTCAGGGACTTGATTGCAAAAGCTTTGAAGGGACCACTTGCGCCTGCACAACAAGAGGTGCTGATACATATATTTAATTGCTTTATAATCAGTTTAAATATACATACACGTGTATTTTTATCTGTCAGTCCAAAATGTTGAATGAATTTTTTTTTTCCCATATCAAGTTGTCATGTGTCTAGGCAATTGGCTGATGCGGGTCTTAAGATTTAGTGTATGAACCACTGTCTGGTTGGTCTTTATATGGTTTGGGTACATACATGAATGAAATAGTATACTATATTATGACTGACTGCGGTAATATTGATGAACTATCTTGACCCATTTTCAACCTTTTCTATTTGATTCGGAAGGCTGAGAGGTACATTGCAAGGTTCATATTTTGGTTTGCATGATTGCTCACAGGAAGATAATACTTAAGATATTTTTTCAACAAAAAGGCGCAATGATTTTATCTCACTCTCTTGGTGTGTTATGTGTTTAATAGGAGTGGAGAATATTGATCATCTTTTCCTCCATTGCCCAACTGTCGGTTCTTTGTGAAATAATCTTTTTTGAGGGAAGACTGAACTGGGCACTCTGGCTTCTTGTGTTTCATTATTGGTTGAGAAACACTTTTGGGGGAAAAAGGGCAAATGCTTTGTGGAATTGTTGTATTTGACTATTTTGTGTGTAGTTTGTTACAAAGTAACATAATGTCGCAGAAGGAAGTGGTTTCATTGTGGGAGAGAGTACCTTTTTGGTCTTCATTGTGGATTTAATGAGTTCAGAGATATTCCATTCTCATTATTCATGGGTCAGTAGTTGCAAGTTATTCATCTTCTAGGCTATTTCCTTATTTTTGTGTCATTGTCTGTGGTTATAGATAGAATAGCTTTGTATGGAGATAAACACAAGCAGCCCTATCCAAGTTGTTGGAGTTCAAAGTTGATTTAGGACCGCACTGGATGCAGACAAGGCTGTTTTCTTGTGTAGAAACCCACTCGAGGCAGAGGGGTTTCAAAGATTATGGCCCCTTTTTTTTTTTTTTTTTTTTAGTACGGATTACTGTATCATTACAGATATCAGAGCTTTGGTACATTTCAGTTAGTAATAATTTGCCTTCTTTGGGAGGTTGATTGGGATTGTAGCATTTGCTCATTTATGCTTTTGTCTTGAGAGATCTCTGAGCGATGTGGAGGCCTTTAGAGGTACATATAAGATAGAGGTCGTGCCAAATTTGTTTGAAGCAATAATTAAATATGGGAGTATAGAAAATGGGTTCACCCCATGGGAGTTTGAGATCAATTGTAATGGGAAGAGATTTTAACTTGAAAATTTTGGGCAATTTCAAAGCTTTCTGATAATCGTGGTGGTTTGGTACCTTCATTAGAAGGTTGAAGAGTCTGTAGATATTGATATTGGGCCTCGGAGCCCCCAATCTATTTTGTGGGTAGGGGTAAAATGATTTGCGCTAGGCTTAAAATCATAGTGATATTGGGTCTTGAACAAAACACAGATAAAACTGAAAGGAGGTCCATCCCTTTCTGACCCCAAGGTTCATATGAAGTATGGATCTACTAGAGCTGAAGCTAGTGGTAGGCCCAGGGAATTTTGGAGTCCAATTAGAACTGACACCGTGTAGGCACCTTTGAATTTAGTAATGTTTAACTTCAGTGATTGCTAGCGATTAATAGGTGGCTGATGTATAGTCCAGTTGGTAATTTCACACGTCCTCTTAAGTGGTGGTCCTAAGTTCTAATTTCCCTCTACGAAATATTGTAATAGTTAAAATAAATTATTTTATAAAAAATAGAGTTTGTTGAGGCCTTCATTTTTACATTACTTTCAAAAGAAAAACTGAGTAATTCATGTTATTTATTTTATATCGTGTTACATCAGTCATTTTGAAGGAAGAGATGACCCAATGCTTGCCCTTTCATTGTCCAGCAAGTCTTGTTGGAGTTGGCAAATGACCCGAAACTTGTATATCACTGTGGGTTGACACCAAGAAAGCTACCGGTATGTGTTATTGTAATATAACTCTTGGTCAACAATGCAAGTAATTTTTTGTCCAATTTTTCTTTTATAATTCCTCAATTCTTGTTTTCAGGAATTGGTGGAAAATAATCCCCTCATTGCAGTTGAAGTTCTCACCAAGTTGATAAATTCCCCTGAAATCGCAGAGTATGTCTATGGTTTCTATGATATACTTTCTGTGTCTAATATACAGAGAATCAGAGATGACTTTGTAAGCCTGCTCGCTTCCTCATTGTAGATTTTTATGCTTTATTGACATTTTATTTTGGCCACAGATACTTTACAGTGCTTGTCAACATGGACATGAGTCTACACTCTATGGAAGTGGTAAACAGGCTTACAACAGCAGTTGAACTTCCTTCTGAGTTCATACACATGTACATAACAAATTGTATATCATCGTGTGAGAATATCAAGGTACTTGCTTCACCTTGCCTGCGGTTATTAGTATTGCTGAATACATTGCCTGTGGTTACTAGTATTCCTGACTACATTCCGAGATGCAAAGGCACAATTCAAATGTTTATATAAACAGTCACGTTATAATGGGTTTTTAATGTCTCCTTTGGTGGTTCCGTGCATGCAAGACTAAGATGAATAAAAGTAAGAGGAGCTTGTTAGGAGAAGAAATAGTTAGTAGACTCGCTAGATTCAATAGGGATGAGCATGGTGGTAGGTTCTGGGGATTTTTTCCCCACTCTGGGTGAGCGGCTTTTGTAGGTTAGTCTGTGCAGTGGCCTTGGTGGTGGCGGTTGCTGAGTGAAGTTGAAATGGTGTGGGTTTGGGAAGAAAATCATGTGGCTTATTGTTTCAATGCGAAATATGATGTGCCAGCAAATTCCATCTAATTTTTTAAAGGTCTGTCAATGGAAAGGATTGAAGTATGCACATGACAAGGATGCTTGAGGATAGATTGGTGCATACTGAAGTTTAAGGCCGAAAATGAGAAAGAGACTATTTGAGTGATGAAATTCATGCAATTTGTGTTTGCCTACTTGTACTAGCTATATGTTTTTTTAATTTTACCGGAGTGCTTGTGATACTTTAAATGTCAAATAAAGTTTGACCATAAATGATATAGCTTCTGTAATTTTCAGTTGACTAAATAGTTTTAAAGAATTCATGCAATCACAAATGCATTGTGGTTTGTACCCTACCCATGCTATTTTCAGTTCCTGAATATAATGTAGGCCTTAAAATTTTGTGGCATTTTTCTTTTGTTTGTTGTCTTCAATTTAAAATCTGAAGTAGCATTATCTGGAGATTCCTTGCCAAATAAGCGATAGACATGTTCTGCTTGTCGTTTGGATTCAACCAAAATATAGGAAGCTGCGAACGTGCAGTGATGTGTGAGCTCATACGAACTCATAGTTGCTCCTTCCTCATCAGCAGTTTCCGTTGCCATGTGTATAGGAGCTATAGTGTTTATTTATGATAACATTTAAGAAGCTATGTAGTGAAATATTGCATGCCAGGGTTCAATTATACAAAATATTTAAGTAGAAGCCATTAAAATAATGTGTTTCTTTGTTTGCTCTTATTACCAAACTCTTTTTAGTATTTACTAACGACTTGAAATTTTAAATTTCGTCCTTCCAGGACAAGTACATGCAGAACAGACTTGTGAGGCTTGTTTGTGTGTTTCTGCAGAGCCTTATCCGAAACAACATTATCAACGGTCAGCATCACTCTTTATCTGCAGTGTGTTCTGTTATCTTGGCCGTATGATTGTGATTTAACGTGCGGACGTTAGCGGCCGCAATCATGCCCATCAGCATATGCATATGTGCTTGAAGTGTGTTACTCATGATTATCTACTTGCATTGCATGTTAAATGTTGAAATGGTTGATGGAATTCGAAGTTGAAAGGATTTTTGTTGTTGTATGAACACCTGAAGTCCCATTTGAACAAATTTTAATCTCAACGTTATGTTGCTGACTTTTGGTCAATGGTTGTCTTTGCAGTTAAGGATCTTTTCATCGAAGTCCAAGCTTTTTGCATAGAGTTTTCACGGATTAGGGAAGCAGCGGCACTCTTTAGGCTCCTTAAGTCATTGGAATGAACTATGTTCCTATTTTTTTTCAATTTCTTTTTAAATCCATATTACAAGAAGTTACTCTTTTAGGTTAAGCAATGATTTTTCTTTCTGTTTCGACTGTTTTCTCTGCTTGTAGATTGTATCTTCATTTAGAGGTCATTTAGTGAATTATTCTTTTCTTCATGCTGGCATTGTTGGTATTTTCCCTCCCTCATGTGCATAATAAAAAAAAATTGTTATATTTATAAGGGAGATTCACTATTATATCCAATATAGGAGAATAAATTATAAAAAAAATCCTATATAAAATGGACTTTAGAGACACACTCGAAGCTCATTTATAACATAACAGAAAGAATTTTAACTTCTTTTAAATTACAAAACTGACATTGATTTCTTAAAATAAACCCAACTCCAAAACCTCATAAAAAAACCCAAAACACTCAATAGGGCATCAAAGTAATTTAATAATCAAAATTAAATTCAATAGGGTTAGCTATCATTTTTTGGGTTTGTTTATAGAAATTAAATGATGTAGAGTTTATTTATAGTTTTAGTGCTAAGAATGGGTATATGACTAAATATCTCTATTTATTATAATCGTGGCCATTCAGATGAAGAATAATTATAGCTCTTGCAGATGGAAAGGGCCCGTTCGGTAACGTTTTAAGAGGTTGTTTTCATTTTCAGAGAACAAAAATGAGGCAAAAACACGTTCGAGTGGCCCAAAAATAGAAAACACTGAGAATGTTTTCATAAAATGAAAACAAGTTCATGTGTACTTGTAGAAAACAGAAAAAAGTTATTTTCATAAAAATAACTCACATATTATTATTTCAAATTGTACTACTAGACACATTTTCATTGTTTTTGTTTTCTGAAGATGTTTTTTAATTAATCTACCACCACACGCATTTTCATTTCCTGAAAATGCAAATTCGTTTTCTTATTTTCATTCTCTGAAAATATTCTCAAAAAACATTTTCCGAAAACGTTCCCTTCACATATGTCAGCCATGGAAATTGAATGTGCTATGGCGGAACAGGCTATATCCCACCCAGCCTATCCCAAAAAAAGAAGGAAAGATTATCGGGAACTATTCAAAACACCCAAGTCAAATTGGCGAAGCTCAATTCGCTTGTAGGATCTAAGCTTTTCTCCATGTCATTCATTCCACTCCCTGAAAAAATTGCAAAACTGGTTTTAATTTGTTTTAAAAGTTTTATTTAGCATTCTTTAAAGCAACTTTAAAAAAAAAAAAACAGCGCAAAGGACTCACAAGTGTAGTGGTTTGGAGCAATTGCTCCCTCAAGCAAGGTCCTGAATTCGAGTCTTAACATTTGTGTAGTGTGTGTAAGTTTAGTATATTATCGCCCCTCTTAATAGGAAAGTTCTTTAGAAAAAAATAGAAGAGGGAATTTGAACTTAACATTGGAAAGTGAAGTATCATTATATATAAAAGTTGAATGGTTATTTAAGAAAAATCTTATGGTGGATTATTTTGGGTAGAATCGCGGCTGTCGTAGAGTTAGGATTTAGGGCTAAGTTATTGAGTTCAACAATAAATCCCAAGCAATGAGGGGGAAGTTGAGTGGTAGAGCCATTCTTCTTGGTGGGGGCGGCGCTCTTCCTACGCCTGTGGAGATGTTGCATTCTTGCTTGGTCCCTCCTGGTGTGGCACTAGCTACTCAAGTTGATTGAGATCTTCTGCCTACCTACCTAGTGGTATGCTTCTAGTGAGTTGGGTTAAAAGTGTTGAATTCAATTTAACACTTAATTTTTTTTTTCCACGTAGCCACGTGGATTAGCAGAGTTACATGGACAACCAATTATAAATTTTCTTTAAAAATAAAAATGAAAAGAGCCGTAACCTACCAGATATAAGAGATAGATGAAAAAAAAGTCTCATGTGATATTAAACTTGTGTTCAGGCAAGTAAAAAATAATCCCAATGAGTGACAGGCTTACAAATAAGGATTAACTGCAAAGAACCCACTAGTGTAGTGATTTGGAGCGATTGCTCCTTTATGTTAGGTCCTGAATTCGAGTCCTAGCATTCGTGTAGTTTGTGTGAGTTTAGTATGTTATCGCTCTTCTCAATAGAAAAATGTCATTTAAAAAAGGGTTAACTTGAGTGTTAAGACGGACATAGGGGCTAATGGTGTAACAATTTGAAACTTTAAAGTAATTTTTTGCCTATTTTCAAAAGACATTAACCTAATAGTTACAGTGTCAAACCACAATGTTGGAAAATATAATTAACCCTTAATCATCATATTAGGTTCGTGACTGTATGTGTTGTGAAAGCACATATGGAAGGATCCAAAAAGTTGGAACTTTATTCATATTATATCCTTACAACTTGAAAGTACACCATCCCACTAAATCTAGGGGCAAGCCAAGTGCACTTGCTCCTACCCAGCATACAATAACAATAGTTCCTAGTCATGACAAGCAAGCAACTAGCATTACATGGAATAATTATAATATATTAACCAACATGAAATTTCTGTCCTAATATTTGGATAAAAGTTTGGGATGATCTCAAAACATGTGCAGTTAATTGAGCTGAATGTCTGTCTCATAGGAAACCCCAGCTTTCCAGTCTCCAGGGATGGCTTTGTTTGACTGCACCAATTTCAACCCTGCACTGCCACTCAATAGTATCCTCACGATAATGGCGCCACTAGTTGGGTTTGTAGTGTCCCAAACAGCTCCATATGCTCTGCGCATGACCCTCCATTGTTGGGCATCCTCCTGCCCCAAAAAAACATATTATATTCGACAAGTAATGCTCTGTGCATCACATTTACATACTACATTATAAATCGTATCAATAAATCACATTGTATAGAGATAACAAGTGAGTCTCGCCTCTATTAAAGATGTATATTCGGTTGTCAATGACCTTTTGGTCTAGTGACACTGTGCCAGCTTACGCTTTATTAGAAAAGGTTCTGAGTTTAAATTGATGCAGTGTTTCAAATGAAGTATAATTTACCTGCCACAACTCAACAGCTGTGATGTCGTATTGGCCAGCTACATATTGAATCACTATAGCCAAGTATCCAGGAAATTTGCTATTTTCATGGACTTTGACCACAACGTTGTTACCAGCGAACCTGCAGGGGATCCTTCTGTATTCAATTTCAACCACACCATAAGCAAATAGCCTTTCAGCTGCAGCTGGGTTACTTGCCAACTTTGCATAGGCTCTTCGGCTGAAGATGAAGTCTGTTCTGTCTCCTTCCCCATGATCTGTCACCACAGCATTCAACCCATCACTACTGCAATGTTGAGGGTCACTGCACCTAACCTGAATCACAAGCAAAAGACTTGATTAAGCAAATTAATTAGGGTTACAATTAAATTAATGGAGCCACTTGTTTAATTGTTTAATATTGTTAGTGCTAACCAACATAATTAGTGTTCATCAACTTTGAAAAATGATTGAGTAGATTCAAGAGTACCTGGTAACATGCACCACAGCCAGTTCCATCCCGGTACAGCCTAGCAACTGCAGACACTTGGCCGTCGTTGACTGTCCTTCCATATTCTCCATAGCCACAAGCTCCAGCTACATGAGCATACCATTGCAATTAGTAATCACCCCCTTTTCAAGATGATAAATACTATTTAATCTGTAATCTTTATACATGCATGTAGTGGCGGATCCAGGATTCAAAAGTCAAGTAGGCGAAACTTATGTTAAAAACTCGATGGTACAAGTGAATTTCATTAATACACATAAAAATACACACCTAACTATACATGAGTGACATACTAAGCCTTACCCTCAAATATGCATCTCTATACACATTGGCTAAACAAAGTTTTCATATGTGTGGGGGCTTCTCACAACATATAAATAATAAAAATTCAAATTCTCACAAGACATACAAAAACCCAAAAAAATCATATTATCTATTCATTACAATCATAATTGTCCTCGACGAGTTTTCATATTTTGAAATCATAAAATAAAATTAAAATTCACCAACACAGGTTCACAAGTTCACAATTGCAACAAAGGGACATACAATTACATACTAAGCAAGAAAATTTATAAGAAATAGACAAGTACATACTTAGAGTTGAATAGCGATTTAGAAAATATTTCTAAAAGCCCAATAAAATCAATAGAAAGAAGAAATCAAAATTTCACAAACTAAAAAAAACATAAGTAGAGAGAAAACAAGAGAAAGATTAACAGACTGTAATTAAATAAATTAAACTAATTAAATTTGATATGGAGTTTGAGAGAAAAACTCACAAGTAGTAAAAAAGTGTGATACATGTCTGTGCCAAGAAAAGAGAAAAAAAAAAAGGATAAATTTTTAAAAATTTATGTCAAAAGGTCATACATAATAATAATAGGTATAAACCTAGGGGGGTATGTTTTTCTTCTCTTTATTTTTTCTTTCCCACTTGTTTAGTCTAGGAGCCACATGATTGTACTTTTGAAGTGGGGGTATAAATCATATATCTTAATAATAGAGTAAGCTGCAGTGTACTTCTGAAGTGGGCCCCACATGATTGTATATGAGTAATTATTTATTTGGGAAAAACTGGAGTAGGCGGCAGCCTACTCTGCCCTTGGCGTAGGACCGCCACTGCATGCATACATGATAATGTTCTCTTTTCATATCATAAGATGTTTATCTTGTCAAATTGTGAATCTAAATCATTAGTGAGGTTAGTTGTATCCAGATTACGTGGCCAAAGTCCACAGTCTAGTAACAAAAGTATCTGACTCGAAACATAAATATGACTAGAGAATATATATTTTTTGCAAGACAAGTGGCCATGTCGGATCAATCAAGATCACGTGCTCAAACTATATTCTACCTAACAATGCTCATGATTAATAGTCTAGCAACATGGGCGTCACAAACACACATATACACAGGAATGAAAGCATACATTAGTAGGAAAGGTTATACATACTTGGGGTCCCGTAGCAATCTGGGCTACCATAATAGGTTGCTCTAGAGCTTGTAAATGTGCCTTGAGAGGTACACAGTGCAGGCAAGAGCACCATGATACAAAGAAAACAAATTTTGTGCTTAAGGGAAAATTCCATGTCTCAGTGATGACAAAGTTTCCCAAGCAATGAGAGGAGGTTAATTATAGAAAAAGGAAGCTGATCAAGTAGATTAAGCCAAAGGGTTTAGGAAAAGAGTTGTGAGAGCAAAGATATCTGAGTACAATATTTTTATAGTTGAGGCTGGGGTTAGTGCATGCTGAGGTGGTAAATAGTTTTTCTTCTTCTTCCACTTTGGAACCATCGGAGCTGGAGCTTAGGATTGGGTTGATGACGTGTACACTTATGTGGGACCCCTTTATTGAGCCCTTATTATTATTATCGATAAACAATGAGACATCTTAGGCACATGCTACAAGTTATCTCATTACATAACTAATAACATGACGAAAAAAATAGATACATTATTGTATGAAACCGGTGATAGTAATATCTCTCTCTAATTACATCACCATGTGTACTTAATCAAGAGAAAGAAGAGATTGTTATTTCTGCATTTTCTTTTGATATGAACTTAATCAAGAGTGGGTGAAAATAACGGACATTGTTTGTCTTCTTTCGAAGAAAATATTCTTCATCTGTGCAAAACGCAAAGAAATTTTAATTGGGCCGAGCCACTTCAATCCACTATCTCTAGTTTATCTAAAAGACACGTGTATACATATCCTAATCAAATTTAATTGGGCTTTCAAGTCAAATACCAAGAGCTATGAGATATAGACTGGAGTAATTGAATTGAAACCCACCAAAGCCACCACCAGGTTTGGTTGTAACGCACTGACGAGGTTTTCTTCGGGTCAAAGTTTAGATTAGAAGAAGAGCAAAAGAAACTTGTAGCCAACCAAAAGAAAGAACCTTTTTCGGAAATGTTAATGTAAGTAATGGGGAGGACTTTGACTTGTCTAAAAGTCGCACGTTTAAACGAAGTTTTGTGCCCTCCATTTGGGTGAATCTTGATCCTTGCCTTCCATTTGGGTGCTTCCAAGCAAACCAGGCACATGGAATATGAGCTTAATTAGGGATTATTGCCTTCATTATCTTAACCATTATCACGAACATTCTACCTTCAAGTATTTTCTTCAAGATTGAATAGGCATAAACTATAGAAATACCAGAATTGTACGGCCACGGGCGAGTCCTCCATCAAAAATATGGTTTTCATTTAATAACAAATCAACAAACATCTTTAACAAGTGTAAATTAAAAGAAAAGAACAGAAAAGAACATGTCACTTTCGTTTTTTCAACTGGTTTTACACTTAATCATGCTAGAACTAGATGTACCTTTGACCAAAGAAGAATACAATGACAGTTATTTGTACTTGATACAAATTTAGGCTATGTATTATGCCTTCCTTTGCTGCACTGGAAATATTTGTGTTACCAACTGCAGCTCTTGACTGGAAATATTTGTGCAACTCTTGTTCCAGAACTCTCGAAAGCTAATCGCCACATAAACTTCAATCTGAAAAAGTTGGTTTGAAATCACAAGTTAAAATGCACAACTGGCAATGAAAAATGAGACATCCCAGACCTCACTAATTTGGAGCATAACTACAATATTATCCTTTAAGCACCAATTTACAAACATGTAGAAATCCTATTTATATTTATATTGCAAATTGAGATTCACTAGTCTTCAATAAAAGTAATTAGCATTTAGTGCATAGACACAATTTGTTTTGTTATGACCTCAGCGAAAGTATTATTTTAATTAGCAACTGTAGACAAAGAATTTTTCTAACTTAAGTTTCTCGGTCCACATTTTAAAATAAAATTACATAACTATTACCAAGATTAAATTCATCTACGCCATAATAACATACTTGAATCAACTACAAACGACAAAGACTTTCTATCATATTAACTAATTCATACTGTCATAATTCCAGGAATGTGACTTTCACAATAAATAGGGCTCAAAAATGACATCACATCCATAAATGGGACAACCACTTAGAGCAAATAATGGAAGAGAAACTGTAGAGAGTGCACTGAAATATGTATAAGGTTCATATCTTCAGATGTGCTACTTTGACACATCCCTCTCTTACACTTATAACTTGGGATGACAGGAAAAGGGCAAAAGGTAATGTTGTTGGATAATGAAACCAAAACTACAAGCCACGATGCATACCCCACCAACCAAAATGGCCTTCATTAGTCATCTTCACTCCCAATTTTGGCAATCAACAAAGAATAAAAGGCAAATGTAAGCTGTAAAGCAAGCTAACCATATGGTCAACCCAACAACTTTAGACAGCACCTATTCCAGGTGCCGCTTTACAGAATCGTAAGGAAAAATAGTGATAAAGGTCCGGCCATGAAAAGAACACGCATTTACATTCCAATTCCAGAATAACCTACCCTCATACTAAAGCAACGTAATGGTTAATAATTGAAACTGGGAGTGATTGTGAGCACTAAATTTTTGAAAGGCATAAAAACGACACTAGAGAGAGCAAATTTCTCAGTCAACAGAAAGTACATATCCAAACAACCCAGTTCCTCTTCCATACTAGCCTGTTGAGTTTATTAAAGGCCATCATACCACAGCATATGTGGCAGTTCCAACATTACACTAAATATGCTAAAAAGAACTATAATGTCAACGTTGTGGAATGATGTCCTGTGGTCTACTATCCAAGAACATGGGTTTCCAGCCTCACCAGGGGGTTCATGTGGCTGAGGGAAGGGGATTTTCCACTCTTTCTCACTACCAGAACTTTTTATGAAACCAGAACTTTACACCCTTTCTCAAATAACCAGAACTTAATGCACAACAAAGTCAAATCCAGTAGTTCTGAATGACAACCCAACTAATTGGACTCCCATGAAGCCGTCAAAATTATTGAACAACAGAAAACATGCACTGCATAGAAGTTCAGAAAGTTTAGGACAATTTCTGACAAAATTCCAGTTGATTTTCATAATCAAATATTAGCCATTATAAATTTCATGTAATGAAAAAAAAATATGAACATCACTAACTTAAAATCTGACAATAACTCATTATTTCCCTGTACCTGAATATTCCTTCTGACGATCATTCAAAGTCTTCCTACGGAATAAGTTGTGCTTTTTTCAGGTCTGAGACAACTCCTCTGTCTTCGGTAGTCCTTTCATTGTATAGTACCTGGAAAAAACAATTGAAAATGGGTAAATATAGGTTTGGTATGAATTAGACTAAAAATGTAATAACTCTTTCTATTGGAAGTACCTTGTCTATGATGCCATATTCAACTGCTTCACTAGGACTAAAATATTTCGGACGTCTAATGTCTGCTTCAATTTGCTCAGTTGACTTTCCAAGATGCTTTGAAAAGAGCTTAACCTAGAACCCAAATTAAACAATAAACATTGAGTTGATAAGTCACCTCATGTTTAAATGCACTTTTTTGTTTGCATGAATGTCAAAATGCACATTCAAATGAAAAGTTCATAGAATTATTCACTTCTGGACTCAACACACAGATGTTTAACATACCACCGTATGTTCAAAGAACATTTAATAATATATTTATTTGAAAAGGAATGAGGGGGATGCTCTCCGTAAGAAGATTCTTTTTGTTATTGCTTGTTTTAATCAACGGATTTGTTTCATCTATTTGTCTATTCATCAATGAGGACTGAAATAGAAGCTGAAGAAATAATGAAACCAGTCTTTCCTTTTTCCTTCTTTTCGTTTACTTTCCCATTAATTATTACACCTAAACTAAATTCTGTAATCTTATACAGAGAGTAATTGTTTCATGGTAAAATATAAATACTCCCAAACTCAACCAACATTCAAGCGAGTAAATTCTGCAAAATTAATAAACATGCTACAGAAAAGAGAAAAATGGAAGAATAGAACAGAAATGAGCTCAACCACCAAAGAAGAAGTCTGCTATTCTTTGAAAATTTTAAAAAATCATAAGACCAGCATTCAAACTAGTCAATGAGAGCAGAGTGAAGAACGGGAGACATGTGGTGACCATCAATCTTACCAACTCGTCTTTAACATTCCTCACTTCCCTTCTTGCAAGTTCAATATCTGTTGCTTGACCTTGAAACCTTGCAATTGGCTACATATAGATAAAGAAAGAAGACAAAAGGTTAAGGTAAAATTTAATCCATGTATAAGTTCCACTTAACGAGATAAAAAGTACTAATTCCAGCCTTGCAATAAAATGTAAGAAACATGCCAGATAGTACACAATTTTAGAGCTAAAAAAATTTGTGATAAATATAGAACCTGCTTCATCATGATTGTTGATGAGGGTAAAGCAGAACGGTTTCCCTTCGAACCAGCAGCCAAAAGTAAGGCAGCTTCTCCCCAAGCATTACCAACACAAAGAGTAAATATAGGTGGTTTGACATACCTGCAGCAGTTAGAAATTAGTTTGAATCATTCGGGGAAAAATTCAGATCATCTCTAAAGTGCAATGAATGGAAACTAGTATTGATCAACATGAATAAATGACCTAACAGAAGAATAGAGATGGATGACCTCATGACATCATATATTGCAAAAGCCTCTGTTTCGTAACCCAACTTCTCACCACCCTGAAGAATACAAGAGAAGAGTCATATAAAATGAACAACTATTATATGGAAATAAAAGAGGAAAAACAAACAAGGCCAATTTTTTAACAATCTTCATTGTTCTATTAACAGTAGATGCAGAAGGGACGTAATATGAGAATTACTATACTTTACTTATGTAGTTATAAAGCAACTACACTGTTTTTTGGTCAAAGTGAAAAAGGACGAGCAGAAAAAAAGGGCTAACAGCTAAAGATAACAAGAATTTCTGTTTCTCCTAAGTCCTAACACACCTGCCAGCAAATTGATTAAAAATGTAGCACTTGTCAGAGATGAATTTGAATTACGACTGTGGAAGAAGCCCAAAAACTACCACACAAGAGAAAACTAAAATTGTAATTACAAATCATACATTCTTTAACTAAGTTCTTTCTAAAGGAGGTACCTTATGATAATACTGCTGCAACAAATGTAGATATTACTATGAAATCCTTACAACCACCACTATCCCACCATAAGGATCAATCACAAACCTTCTCCTTTGCAACCACCACAAGTTGGAATCACCTATGATTGTATCAGAACCGCTATTTTAATAGATTGGAACCAATCCATTAGCACTACTATAACTACCTTTGGCACTAACACCAACATCGAAGCAACTGCTGGAATGAGCTATCAGCACAATTACCAAACACAATTTCTTTTCTCATATCTCACCATATATGCACAATGACGCAATAAGCATGCACTCTGTAGCTACTACCACGTGATGAATTGACTGATACCATCAAAATGTAAAACCGTAGATATGGATACAAAATTGACAACAAAGGCGATCCCATTATTGCCTCCCCGGCATCGACCTTTCATCTATGACCAAACATTGGTCCAGTCATCTTCTAGTTATATCGTACTATCATGACTTAATAATAAAAGGCTGCTGACCATTAAGTTTGGTCGTCCTTCAATCATGCCAATCTGTTAAACAAGCAGAGAGTAACACTAGAACTAGCGAAAAATAAATGAAGGGTCCTGAATGTTAACCTTGGTTGTTCCAGTAGAATTTACGTACAAGTAAATGGGCTTCGTTTCATCTTCATACTGAAGGTAGAGAAACTCCGCCAGTATCAACTCCGTCACTGAAGGAACAAGTGACATGCCCAAGTACACAATTCGATTTTTGTACAGATATGATGCCAGGTCTGGAGGCGGTTGCTCCCATGCACTTCCTCTTTGGAACGGAATAACCTAAACACACAAATTTCCAACTTCATTATACAATAATCAATAACAACATTACCCATTACCCAAAATCCCAAATTTATTGGACGGTAATTAAAATTGAGCCTAAATTTTGTTATATTTAAAATGAAAAGAAAAAACAAAAACAAAATTGAGAGTGAAATGTGGGAAGGAAATTGGGGGAGTACCATGGTGACGACACCGCGTTTGGGCTTGGAGCCACGGAAAGACCCCGGGTTGAGGCTCGAGGGGCGGAGCTTGTGGCCGGAAAATTCGGAAGAGATGCTGGTGCCAGCGAAGGGAGAGAGGAAATTGGTGGAGAGGGAAGCTCTGGGAAGGGTAGGGGACGACGTCGTTTGGGTGCGGCTAGAGTTTAGGGCTCGGCGAGTGGTTGGTGATGCTAACATGCGCGTGTGAAGCGCGAAGCTTGAAGCCGTGGTGGCGACCTCCATTGATGGTTTGGAGCGGTCGTTAACTGGAGAAGGCTGTGGCCAACTGTGAGTCTGAGAACTGGAAAAGAGAAAAATGGAAGAAGATATCGAAACAAAATAGATTGGGCTTTCAGTTTTCGGGTTAAAACAATCTTGAGCCCACAAAAGAGGGAGGCTCCAGCCCAATATATGTTTATTAGGGCATTCATTTGGACGTAAAAAAGAAATCAGCACGTCTTCGATTTGAATTTGCTCACAATCTCTAAAGTAGAGGTTCGAGATCCTTTTTACATTACTTCCTTTTCTTTGAAGTGAAAGCGATAGATTTATTTTTTTGGTTACTTTTGGATTTGAAAAATTTCTTTAACAACTTGCTCACTATTGGATTGCTTCCTAATTTGAACATTCGTTTGTCACATTCTTAATCAATGCATAACATTGCCCTAAACTCAAACTTGCAACAATTGCACTTAACTTCATTATCATATTCAAGGATTAGAACTGTAAAGTTTAAACTCTTTGTTTTCACTCCGATCATCATACCTTTCCCCTTTGAAATATTAAATTTAGTATCTCAAATGATGAATTCGTGTGAAATATAGTCAGTACAAGATCAACAAATCCATGGAAACTTTAGTAATTCTTCCGCTCTCAAGATAAATTCTCCCGTTTGTGCCTCACAAAAGGAACTAGCAGGTTGATGGATCATTACCCAAATGATATAACATAATATTGCTAAAACATAGAGAATATTGAGAGTAGAGAGTGGAAAGTGTAGAGAGAATGAGAGTTGTAGAATATTTTCTGATTTTTCACTTATGTTTCATTACTTACAATCAACACATATATATACAAGTTCCTAAGACATTAGTCAAGCCCCCCAAGTTAGGCAACCAACCAAGTTAGGCAACCAAACTAATTAGGCAACCAAACTAATTAGGCAACCAAACTAGTCAAGCCCCCCAAATATTGTAGGTGCCAAACATTAATTGACTACATAATTAACACATTAATTTACTACATAATTAACACATTAATTGACTAAACATTGTAGGCTACCAACCATTGTAGGTGCCAAACTAATCCTCATTAATTGACTATTGCTAACACTCCCCCTCAAGTTGGTGCATAGATATCATCAATGACCAACTTGCCAAAAGATAGACTGTCGTTATTAATATTTCCGCATCAAGCTTCTTCTTAATAGAATGTCGATCCACTTCAACATGCCCCCTCACGTGGGACCACTACATGGTGGGCCACACGTGGAGCAAAGGCCACATCGAAGTTAATCATTTCGGTCTGTCGGTGGCAACACCAAATCCAAGTGCAGCCAATTGGTCGGTAGATCACATAAACCATGCGAACAAGGCAAAGGCAAAACAAAGAACACAGAAACCCTGTGAACACGGCAAAGGTAAGGTAAAGGACACAGAAACCCTGTGAACACGGCAAGGACACAGAAACCCTGTGAACACGGCAAGGACACAGAAACCCTGTGAACACGGCAAAGGTAAGGTAAAGGACACAGAAACCCTGTGAACACGGCAAGGACACAGAAACCCTGTGAACACGGCAAAGGTAAGGTAAAGCATGGTAAAGTGTGGCAAGGTAAAGCCAAACCCTAAAAAATAGGATAAGGCAAGGGTACGGAAAGTCAAGAGCAAAGGCAGGGTCAACGGGCATGACCACATCGGAAACACACCGGTAAAGGCAAGAACACGGTAGAAGCAACAACAACACTGTCCTCAACAAGAGACAACAACACTGGCAGCAGCAAGAGCAACACTGGTACCAGCAAGAGCAATATAAAGCACTGGCACCAGCAAGACAAGGCAGGGCAGACAACTGTGGCAGTAGCAACAGCAGAGGCAACTTCTCTTCACTCCTCATCTCCCCCTGAAGAGAAGGGGTCGATGAAGCCATATGATCAGTGGTACTGGCACAAGTGAGAGAAATCTAAGACACTGGCACCAGCAAGAGCAATATAACTATCCCCAGCAACACTGTCCCCAACAACTCTCATAACAGGTAGGAGCAACAACACTGTTAACAGCAAAGGGACACAAAAGGCAAGAGCTGGCACCATCAAAGGATGGTGTAAGCAGCAACAACAATACTAGCAGCGTCACAAATACTTCCATTATTGCAGACACAACTTCTCTTCACTCCTCCTCTCCCCCTGAAGAGAAGGGGTTGTCAGAACCATAAAAGCGGTGGCACTTGAGAAACAGAAGCTGACTGAAGCTCAGATGTAGAAGAATCAGTCATGGCAGATAGGTAACTGAATTGCAGGCAGCGGAATAGATGAGCAGCAGTGTCACTCCCCCTCAAATCCGACGACGTATGAGAGTCGAGATTTGGAGAAAGCAACACCGGTAATGACAATAAAGTTGCAGCACCCAAATAAAGTTGCATCTATCTCCCCCTCAAATTTGACACTGGTAGAGGGTCGAGATTTGGAAGAAGAGAAAATGAAATAATAGTAAAGAGACTCAAACATGCCAGTCTCGTGGTAGAAACAAATGCAAGGAAAGGTGGAATGGAGATGGGCATCCGACAACTGGAGAAAAGGAATAAAAGATGGAAAAGAGTCTGCAACCCAAAAAGAAAGAAGGATTAAAAATGAATGAAGGTGGATGACGTGTATGCACACATAGAGAGAAAGGGATGAATATTGTATAGATAGGGTAGGTGACGTGGACAAGTGTAAGAGGTGTTGAAACGGAAGAGGCATATGGTGCAAAACAAGTCCAATAAAATAAAGGGAAAAGGAAGCCAAGTTATTGGCGTGAAAGAGAAGAGGTAGCAAAGAAAAGATTTTCATATATATATATGGGTAGACAGAAAACTTTGATACCCACCAAAACATTGGGCAGAAATGTGGTGTGCATGAGAACGAAGAGATGAGGAGAAAACACCCGTGGGTAACACAGAGAAAAGTGAAAGGCAACAAGGGAGAAGAAATATATCAGACAAAAATGGGATGGAAATAGAGTGGAAGAAATAATTTAAGGAAATAAAGGGGAATAAAGTAAGAAGTATGTGATAGGTGGTGAGAAAAGAAACCATAAATAAGAAAACACAAGATGTTGGCGTGAGAGAGAGAAATAGTCAAATTGGAAAGGGAAAAAAAAAGGTAGACAAGATAGAAATAAGACAAGAAAATAAAACACCATTGGGCCTACAAGTTGGCAAAAGCAAATAAAATCATAAAATCAATAAAGAAAAGAAGAGCAAATAGGGAAGAGAAATCCCAATGAGAGAAACTCAAACACAGAGAAGAGCTTATACGGGAGCTAAACAATGAGAGGGGTTGGAAAGAGAGAGTTGAAAGGAGAGCTCGTTAGAGAGCAAAGAGATGATGCAAACACCAGAGTGGCTATGCAAAGGGAACAGCAGCAGTAGTGTAGCTCGGCATGACAGAGACAAGGCCGAGTAGGAAAAGGCTCAGCAAGCGGTGACGAGGCTCGCGGAGGAAAGGAAATGGCTCGGTGAGCGATGACGAGGCTCTCGGAGGAAAGAGATCATGGTGATCAAGGAACGTACTGCCCATAGGAAACAAATTAGGCCATCGTGGCCAAGGGACTTATTGCCCATACAGATAAAAGAGAGGAAATTTAATGGAAACAAGAGAATTTACAGCAACATGAAAAAATGCCAACGACTCTCAATTTGATAGAGGATCTTAAGGATTAGCCATTAGGCTCTGATACCATGCTAAAACATAGAGAATATTGAGAGTAGAGAGTGGAAAGTGTAGAGAGAATGAGAGTTGTAGAATATTTTCTGATTTTTCACTTATGTTTCATTACTTACAATCAACACATATATATACAAGTTCCTAAGACATTAGTCAAGCCCCCCAAGTTAGGCAACCAACCAAGTTAGGCAACCAAACTAATTAGGCAACCAAACTAATTAGGCAACCAAACTAGTCAAGCCCCCCAAATATTGTAGGTGCCAAACATTAATTGACTACATAATTAACACATTAATTTACTACATAATTAACACATTAATTGACTAAACATTGTAGGCTACCAACCATTGTAGGTGCCAAACTAATCCTCATTAATTGACTATTGCTAACAAATATTGAATGTTTATTCTATCTCACATGATTGGTACGTAGTAGTTGGAAAGTATTATGATGCTCTGTTGCTTCATATATAGATTAATGGCTTCGGTGACCCCTGCCTTGATCTGTTTTTCAAAGTGACACCACACGTCAAGAACTACATGGTGGATGAGGACAAGGACGACGCTAAGCGGGCTTCCAATAATTCCCGTTCCCTTAACTACCTGAAGCAACAAAACCTGGTCCCACAATCCCCTAACCACCCTCAAGCTCATCTGCTACCTCTATGCTGGAAAACGGTACTAATTGGAAGCTTTCGAAACTGCCGCCTCTTGGCTCCACCAGAACCACCCCAAGACTCTCGCATGCAACGCCGTCTCTATTGCCCACTCCTTTGGCGGCTTGAGGAGGCTGCTGCTGAAAAAAGTACTACAATCGTCAAGGCATGTTTAACGCGCGAAGGCAGTGTGCGGTTAAGGGGTATTCGGGAGGAGGTGAAAGCAGCAGCAGCAGCAGCCAAGTGACTGTCAAGGAAGATTTGAAGCCAGAGTAGATGATCAAGAAGTTGTTTGTGTTCACCTACTGCATGCATACCCTCAGGATTTTATGATAGCTGCGCTTGGGAGACTAAGTATGAGGCCATACAGAGAATGTTTAAGGACAAAGGGTATGGGGATGGGGATGATGGCGTGCCACATATTCTGTTTTGGAATATTTCCAACTGGAATTCGCCATCGATTGATTTACCTTTGATTGATTCGCCTCGTCCAGGGTTGACTCTGTTGCGTGGCTGGTCCAACAATTTGGTCAAGTCCTTCTTGGACAATGGCGGGGATTTTCGCCTGCATCATCTCATGGAAGCTTACAAAGAATTTTATGCCAAACCAATTAAGAATTCAAGGGAAGGGGAACTAGAGAAGACCTTACAGTCATGGGGTGGACCACAGAGAACTAGGGAGTTGTCCCTACCTATTTACTTCCATCCCACCATACAAATCTCTTTTTGTCTTATGTTTCTTGTTTTGTGGTTCCTGTACGTAGTTACAGTTGACTTCTACCTTGACGACAATTGACATGATGACTCTTCCTGCTTTCCCAGCAATACTATGAAGTTGCTTCCTAAGTTTACATGTTGCAGATTGGCTTCATGGTAGTGTTTGTGCCTCTGAAATCCAACGGCCATGCATGGATGGCCGCCGGTGATTGTGTTGTGAATGCGGTTGCGAGCGTGCCACTATTGGCGGCGAGAACTCCAACAGATTGAGACTGTAGATAATGGATTGCGCGCCGAATAAATGACTAATAATCAAGTGATTGTGAATTGGGAGGGGAAACATACCCAATAAAGTTCTTTTCTATGCCTTGAGTGCTAAGGACTTCAATATTTATCTAGTACAATATGTTATCAAATACATGAAAAGTGAAACGGACAGAAAGTAAATACAATGAAGCATACAAGTCAGACAAGGCTCGGAGAGACCCTATCAAACCGAAACAACTCCTATCGGACAAACTGTGATTTACTTGAGACAATACAGTGAATTCGAACTTAATATTGGGAAGTGAAGTATCATTGTAGTATAAAAATGAGTGGTTGTTTAAGAAAAATCTTATGGTGGATTATTTCGGGTAGAATCGCAGCTGTCGTAGAGTTAGGATTTAGGGCTAAGTTATTGAGTTCAACAATAAATCCCAAGCAATGAGGGGGAAGTTGAGTGGTAGAGCCATTCTTCTTGGTGGGGGCGGCGCTCTTCCTACGCCTGTGGAGATGTTGCATTCTTGCTTGGTCCCTCCCTGGTGTGGCACTAGCTACTCAAGTTGATTGAGATCTTCTGCCTACCTACCTAGTGGTATGCTTCTACTGAGTTGGGTTAAAAGTGTTGAATTCGATTTAACACTTAATTTTTTTTTTTTTCACGTAGCCACATGGATTAGCAGAGTTATATGGACAACCAATTATAAATTTTCTTTAAAAATAAAAATGAAAAAAGCCCTAACCTACTAGATATATATAAGAGATAGATGAAAAAAGTCTCATGTGATATTAAACTAGTCTTCATATAAGTAAAAAATAATCCCAATGAGTGGACACACTTAAAAAAAAGAATTGACTGCAAAGAACCCACTAGCGTAGTGATTTGGAGCGATTGCTCCCTCATGTTAGGTCCTGAATTCGAGTCATAATGTCCGTGTAGTTTGTGTGAGTTTAGTATATTATCGCCATTCTCAATAGAAAAAGTCCTTTAAAAAAGAGTTAACTTGAGTGTTAATGATGTAACAATTTGAAACTTTAAAGTAATTTTTTGCCAATTTTCAAAAGATGTCAACCGAATAGTTACAGTGTCAAACCACAATTTTGGAAAGTATAATTAACCCTTAATCATCATATTAGGTTCGTGACTGTATGTGTTGTGAAGCACATATGGAAGGATCCAAAAAGTTGGAACTTTATTCATATTATATCCTTACAACTTGAAAGTACACCATCCCACTAAATCTAGGGGCAAGCCAAGTGCACTTGCTCCTACCCAGCATACAATAACAATAGTTCCTAGTCATGACAAGCAAGCAACTAGCATTACATGGAATAATTATAATATATTAACCAACACGAAATTTCTGTCCTAATATTTGGATAAAAGTTTGGGATGATCTCAAAACATGTGCAGTTAATTGAGCTGAATGTCTGTCTCATAGGAAAGCCCCGCTTTCCAATCTCCAGGGATGGCGTTGTTTGCCTGCACGAATTTCTCCCCTGCACGGCCACTCACTTGGAACCTCAAGTTAATGGAGCCACTAGGTGGGTTTGGAGTGTCCCAAACTGCTCCATATGCTCTGCGCATGGCCCTCCATTGTTTGCAATCCTCCTGCCCCAAAAAAACATGTTATATTAGGCGAGTAAGGATATGTGTATCACATTTACGTACCACATTATAAACCGTATCAATAAATCACATTGTATAGAGATAACAAGTAAGTCTCATCTCTGTTAGAGATGTATATTCGGTTGTCAATGACCTTTTGGTCTAGTGACACCGTGCGAGCTTACGCTTTATTTGAAGACGTTCTGAGTTTAAATTGATGCAGCATTCAAAGTGAAGTATAGTTTACCTGCCATAACTCAACAGATGTGATGTCATTTTGGCCAGCTACATATTGAATCACTAAAGCCAAGTATTCAGGATATTTGCTATTCTCATGGACTTTGAACACAAGGTTGGCACCACCAGAGAACCGGCAGGGGATCCTTCTGTATTCAATTTCAACCACACCATAAGCAAATAGCCTTTCAGCTGCAGCTGGGTTACTTGCCAACTTTGCATAGGCTCTTCGGCTGAAGATGAAGTCTGTTCTGTCTCCTTCCCCATAATCTGTCACCACCGCATTCACCCCATCACTACTGCAATGTTGAGGTTCTCTGCACCTAACCTGAATCACAAGCAAAAGACTTGATTAAGCAAATTAATTAGGGTTACAATTAAATTAATGGAGCCACTTGTTTAATTGTTTAATATTGTTAGTGCTAACCAACATAATTAGTGTTCATCAACTTTGAAAAATGATTGAGTAGATTCAAGAGTACCTGGTAACATGCACCACAGCCAGTTCCATTCCGATACAGCCTAGCAACTGCGGACACTTGGCCGTCGTTGACTGTCCTTCCATATTCTCCATAGCCACAAGCTCCAGCTACACGAGCATATACCATTGCAATTAGTAATTACCCCATTTTCAAGATGATAAATACTATTTAGGAACTTTTAGTGGATGCTACTATCATTTTGCTACCAAATAGTTAACTTAAGTCTTCGTACATGCATGCATGATAATGTTTTCTTTTCATAGTACTATTTAACATCAAAAGATGCTTACCTTGTCAAATTGTGAAACTAAATCATTAATGAGGTTAGTTGTATCCAGACTACGTGGCCAAGTCCACAGTATATAGTAACAAAAGTATTTGACTCGAAACATATGTATGACTAGAGAATATTTGTTTTTGCAAGACAAGTTGCCACGTTGGATCAATCAAGATCACGTGCTCAAACAATATTCTACTTAACAATGCTCATGATTAACAGTCTAGCAACATGACATACACATGAATGAATGTTTACATTAGCAGGAAAGGTTATACATACTTGGGGTCCCATAGCAATCTGGGCTACCATAATAGGTTGCTCTAGAGCTTGTAAATGTGTCTTGAGAGGTACACAGTGCAGGCAAAAGCACCATGATACAAAGAAAACAAATTTTGTGCTTAAGGGAAAATTCCATGTCTCAGTGATGACAAAGTTTCCTAAGCAATGAGAGGAGGTTAATTATAGAAAAAGGAAGCTGATCAAGTAGATGAAGCCAAAGGGTTAAGGAGGAGGGTTGTGAGAGCAAAGATATCTGAGTCCAATATTTATAGTTGAGGCTGGGGTTAGTGCATGCTGAGGTGGTAAAATACCTTTTCTCCTTCTTCTTCCACTTTGGAAATACAGGGTGCTAAAGAAATCGGAGCTGGGGGCTTATAGGATTAGGTTGAGGACGTGTACATTTCTGTGGGACCCCTTTATTGAGCCCTTATCATATAAAACAAAAATATTTTGTTAATGGAGATTGGAGAGAATAGAATACATACTCACAAGAAGTGTAGTCTAACTTTTTCTCTTGTTCTTTGAATCTACAAGTTTGATTAAATTAGGGTGTTCTTAGGTTATAATTACAATCGGGACCATTCTCTCTTTATTCTTCCTTAGGTTGGGCGAAAACCATTTCGTATTTTGTGTACAAATTATTGTCAATAAACAATAAGAAATCATACTTGCATGTAATAAGTTATCTCATTACATAACTAATTATATGACAAAATAAATAAATACATTATTGTATGAAACCGGGTGATAGTAATAACTCTCTCTAATTACAACACCACGTGTGTACACATTTAGCAAGAGAAAAAAGAGATTGTTTTGATAATCAATGTTATTACTGAATTTTCTTTTGATATGAACTTAATCAAGAGTCGGTGGACACCGTTTGTCTTCTTTGGAAGAAAATATTCTTCACCCGTGCAAAACACAAAGAATTTTTTCAATTTGGCGTTGTAATGACTCAAATGGTTGTTTTCAATTTGGATTCTACTAGCTCCGAGCTACTTCAATCCACTAAGTCACTAGCCAAATACCAAGAGCTATGGGATATAAACAACTTGGAGTAATTGAAACCCACCAAAGCCACCACCAGGTTTGGTTGTAACGCACTGAGGAGGCCTATTAGACTGTGAGATAAAACTAAAAGCATATAGGGCTTCTTCGTGTCAAAGTTTAGATTAGAAGAAGAGCAAAAGAAACTTGTAACCAACCAAAAGAAAGAACTTTTTTTTGGAAAAGTAATGTAATGGGGTGAAGTCACACGTTTAAATCGCAAGTTTTGTGTGTGGCCAAAGAGGTTGATATTGGGGTAGGTGAATCTTGATTTGGTTGCTTCCAAGCAAACCAGGCACAAGGAATATATATGTATACCTTCAAGTATTTTGTTCAAGATTGAATAGGCATAAACAATAGAAATACCAGAATTGTACGGCCAAGGGCGAGTCCTCCATAGAAAATATGGTTTTCATTTAATAACAAATCAACAAACATTTAGGCTATGTATTATGCCTTCCTTTGCTGCACTGGAAATATTTGTGTTACCAACTGCAGATCTTGACTGGAAACTGCAGCTCTTAACTAATTCATACTGATTATATCATAATTCCAGGAATGAGACTTTCACAATAAATATTGGGGCTAAAAAATGACATCACATCCATAAATGGGACAACCACTAAGAGCAAATAATGGAAGAGAAACTGTAGAGAGTGCACTGAAATATGTGTAAGGTTCATATCTTTTGACACATCCCTCTCTTACACTTGTAACTTGGGATGACAGGAAGAGGGCAAAAGGTAATGTTGTTGGATAATGAAGCCAAAACTACAAGCCACGATGCATACCCCACCAACCAAAATGGCCTTCATTAGTCATCTTCACTCCCAATTTTGGCAATCAACAAAGACTAAAAGGCAAATGTAAGCTGTAAAGCAAGCTAACCATATGGTCAACCCAACAACTTTAGACAGCACATATTCCAGGTGTCGCTTTACAGAATCGTAAGGCAAAATAGTGGTAAAGGTCGTATGGCCATGAAAAGAACACGCATTTACAACCCAATTCCAGAATAACCTAAAGCAACGTAATGGCTTAATAATTGAAACTGGGAGTGATTGTGAGTACTCAATTTTTGAAAGGTATAAAAACGACACTAGAAAGTACATATCCAAACAACCCAGTTCCTCTTCCATACTAGCCTGTTGAGTTTATTAAAGGCCATCATACCAGAAAACACGCACTGCATAGAAGTTCAGAAAGTTTAGGACAATTTCTGACAAAATTCCAGTTGATTTTCATACTCAAATATTAGCCGTGTAGTCCTTTCATTGTACAGTACCTGGAAAAAAACAATTGAAAATGGGTAAATTAAGGTTTGGTATGAATTAGACTAAAAATGTAATAACTCTTTCTATTGGAAGTACCTTGTCTATGATGCCATATTCAACTGCTTCACTAGGACTAAAATATTTCGGACGTCTGCCATGAGGGCATATTGTATTGATTTATACAGCATTATAGATAGAGTCCTATATCAAGTATGATAAGAATACAATGTAATCAGATAAGCAAGAGGAATCCCACATGGGATAAACGTAAATACAAGATAGAGTCCTAAGAACAATAACCAACGCATTAGCACTACTATAACTACCTCTGGCCGCTATTTTAATAGTTGCACTCTGTAGCTACTATCACTTGGTGAATTGACCAATACTATCAAAATGTAAAATTGACAACAAAGGCGATCCCATTATTGCCTCCCCAGCATCGTCCTTTGCCCATCTATGGCACCGTCTGTTTCTTTTCTTTATCTGGCATTTTTGCTTTAACTTGTATCATGTTTTGGTCTTTGACTGTGTTGTATGCATGCTTGTAGTCCCCTCCTAATTGGACTCCTGCTTCTGTTTTTGCTTGCGCTATTTCCGCCCTGGTTTTAATCTCCAGGGTCCAACAAAAAAAAAAAAAAAAAGCATCGACCTATCACCTATGATCAAACATTGGTCCGGTCATCTTCTAGTTATATCCTACTGTCATGACTTAATAATAAAAGGGTGCTGACTATTAAGTTAGGTCGTCCTTCAATCATGCCAATCTGTTAAACAAGCAGAGAGTAATACTAGAACTAGCTCTAGGAAAATTCGGAGGAGATGCTGGTGCTGAGGAAGGGAGAGAGGAAATTGGTGGAGAGGGAAGCTCTAGGAAGGGTAGGGGACAACGTCTTTTGGGTGCGGCTAGAGTTTAGGGCTCGGCGAGTGGTTGGCACTGCTAACATGCGCGTGTGAAGCGCGAAGCTTGAAGCCGTGGTGGCGACCTGCATTGATGGTTTAGAGCGGTCGTTAACTGGAGAAGGCTGTGGCCAACTGTGAGTGAGAGAAATGAAAAAGAGAAAAATGGAAGAAGATATCGAAACAAAATAGATTGGGCTTTCGGTTTTCGGGTTAAAACAATCTTGAGCCCGCAAAAGAGGGAGGCTCCAGCCCAATATATGTTTATTAGGGCATTCATTTGGACCTAAAAAAGAAATCAGCACATCTTCGATTTGAATTTGCTCACAATCTCTAAAGGTGGAGGCTCAAGATCCCTTTTACATTGCTTCCGTTCCTTTGAAGTTGTTGAGGCCCAAAAAATCAAGGGTTGGGCCCAAATAAATTCCCGGCCCAGTGCGACACCTTATTAAGAAGAAACCCGATTCAGAGCATGCGAAATTCTTCATGCACGCTTGCACGAGCCACGATCCGCATGCCATGCCAAATAAATGTGTAATCCGTCATGCTAAGAATTGAAATGAGCCTATAAAATACACTAGCTCTAAGAGCCCATGCTAATTATCCTGTCAAGCATTATGTCTCTTTTCAAAGACGACAAAATTCAAGCACGCCAAGCGACATGCAATGCCAAGCGAAAATCATTATTATTACACCTAGCCACGCTACAAGCTTAAGTGGGCCCAAGCCACGTAAATGCCCGGGGCTTGCTGAGAAGGTTGTGGTATGGATGGGTACAAGCGTTCACAAGGCCTATTTAAGGGATCAAGGAATGAGAATTTTGGGCTACTTGGGAGTACCAAAATTCAAGCCCATTTCTTGGCCCCAAACACATGAGCTAGCATGAGAGAGAGAATATGACCCAAAGCCTTAGAAAGAATACAATGGTCTGCTTAGAAAACCCTGTGTTAATTAGAATGCCCAAAATACTTTGTTAAAAACGCAACAGGCAAACTGCTTCCAGCAGCTTGACGAAAACCTGTCAAACGATAGAAGTAACAAGCTAAAGACCCAACACTGTACATACGAGCCCAGCCCAAAGCCTTATGAAAAACCTGGCGTCGTGCTCCATTCTTGTTAGGACTTCAAGATGGTCAAATAGGAAGCCATGACAGAGACCAACGGAAATCCATGAGTGTAGGAAGAATACCCATCAGACAAAAGCCTCTATCCATATTCTTTTCCACTGCAAGCTCTATCTTGAAAAACCAGAGGGAAAGCAGGTGGTGCTTCACCCTTATGGAGAAGACCAGCTGTGTCAAAACCTTGGAACCACAAAGGGCTCCTTACCCATGCGCCTTGAATAGGAAAATTGCATCAAATAGGATCAAGTGGGAAGGAGCAACGAAAAGGGAGAAGAAGGTTAGATGAAATTAGGGATTCTTTGTGCCTATAAAAGGGAGCTTCTTCTACCCATCAAAACCAACCCACATATGGAGGGCAAGCTTCCTCTCTCACCTACAAAACCCTGCAATTTCGTGCCCTATTCCTCCATTTCCTCCCATTTTCGCTCCTGTTAGACTGTTCCAAAGTTTGATACAGCTCTCGTTGAGTTGCCGGAAACTGCTCAACAAACCCACCTTTCTTCCTCTTTCTCTCTTTCTTCAACAAATCCTTCCAAAATACCTTCCCCCTTTCCTTAGAACCCCTATTTCTCATACTCTCTCTTTAATGCTAAACTCATGATTGCTTTGCTCCCATGCCACAAGCCTCTCATGCCAAGCTAAAGGATTTATCTGTAAGCCATCGTTATTTTTGTTGGTGAAGACAACCAGGGTGTTTCCTAAGGTTCTACTGGCCTTTCGAAACATTCTTGGGGCCTAGTTCTTGAACTCAGACACAAGGGGGTAATTTCACTCATTTGCTCCTTACAGCAGCCCAGCCCATTCGTAGCTGCCAGAAGAAAAAGACCCCTACAACAGTATCAAGCGTGACATCATTTTACTTTACTTGCTTAATTTTATTATTTTTATCTCATCTGAAAGCAATTGTGAGGATCATATGTATTTCTTAAGAGGTCATTACAACTTAAGAGTGGAAATGCGTGTACCTAGTAACATTCCAGTCTAGATTCTAGACTCTGCATTCGCAAAACGATCAACATGATAAACAGTCCAGATTTATAGTATGGCAGGTGTGGTGCGGTTGGCAAACTACCACCTCCAGCTGGCTAGCTATTTGGTGCCTCAATGGCAGGGTTTGAAACTCATTGGAAGTACTTTGTAGTTAGGGGCAAGTTGAACTCCGAGCGGTGATTAATCCCATCCTTTGAGTGTGGGGACTCCTTGTGGTATTTACCAAAAATATAATGCATCTTCTTTTGATGTGTGGTCTGGCTAGAGAACTTTTTCCTATAATAGTACGTACAAACAATTAAAGGAATATATAAGGTCTTATGAAACTAGGTTAATTAAGTTTGCAGACTTTCAAGCAAGAATCCATGTGCTTTCAAGGAATATTTATACCTAAATGGCATCCTTAAAAGAAATTAAAGTCAACTTGTAACATCATTTCTCCATGGACTAACCTTTAAAATATGCATCTCGACCTAATTCCAGTCAACCCCATTCAACACGCTTTGTAATTAATTAAATCGTTCAAAGTTACTCAACTTAGGCACTCACACTCACTATATAATTATCATAAGGGCCATAGTTGTGATCAAGGGGTAAGAACTAAGTTCCAAACAAGAGATAATTTTATATAATCAATGGCTGGTCTCTCTTCCTTCGTCCGCTTTCTCATTATGTTTATGTTCATTGCATCCATCTTGCTCATGCATCCATCTCAGATTCATGCAGGTTCGGTTCGCGATTCAGAAACAGTTTTTGAAATTTAGAATTCCTTTTGAGAATTTGAGTTGTACCCTGAATATTTTTTTTCTTTCTCATTTCCTTTAATTTGTACTTTTATTTAGCAATTGTTGATCAAGGATACATTATGTTATGTGTTTTATATTTGGCTACAGATTTGAAGGTGAGCAAATTTGGCCGGAAAATCAGACCAAGCCCACCCCCTCCTCCAGCAGGAAACTTTCGGAAGCAACAAAGCCCACCACCTCCTCCAATGGGTGCACCTCTAATCTAAGACCTGCAGTCTCATCCATTTTTCTCAACCACCTTCGTAGCCATCTCCTTTAAATATTTGTCCAATTAAACCCTCTGCAAAAATCAGCAAATAGTTTTTCAGTTGTGTGATTTGTATTTTGGCCAGATTGCTGAAAGTGTTTGGGGTTTTAGGATTCTCTGCAATTTGGGTTCATCTATTCTATAGTAATTGGTTATAACTTGTATTTTCAGTATTGACCTTGTGGCTAATTTATTGTCCGGGGGAAACTCACACACGGTTACCATGGGACTTGAACCCAAGAACACTTGGGAGAATACCAGAGGCCTGCGCCAATCCAACTAACACCCCATTACTTGTCCTTTCATCTACATCATCTGTTAGAAAAATAGTCTGTTCTGCAAAAGTACATCAGACTACTTGTATAGGCAGTAGATGATTAACAGCCCAATAACTTCTCTAAAATTTCAAGTAACTAACATGTCAAAACCAACAGCTATAATCTGAATGAGAGATACGCATTAGTTATCACCAACAGCCAAAATATGATAGAAATGTTAAAAGGGATTTCAACAACTATAAAATTGAAACTAAAGATCTGCAACTTGTTTGACCAAAAATAAGTGTGCCATTTCACAGTGATATAATTCAATGACCAAACAATTTCTGATTTGGAGTGAATGAGGTCGTCTTGCATATATCTATAAGACAGGATATAAGAGTCTTAGTGATGGTATATCATTAGTTCTTGCATACTAGCCTCTCCGCACGCGCTTCCGCGCTTGCGAGAGGCTTTTAAAAAATAAAAGAAAATTATTTTAAAATTAAAAAAGATAATGGGTAGTTGTGTTCTATAAAAATAGGATCCATTATCTGATTTTTCTTTTAATTTTAATTTTTTTAATATGAAAAAGTATGAATTTACCATATTATCCTCATTTAATTAATAATTTCAATTCTTAATGTTTGCATTAACCAAGGGCATTTTTTGGTATTTTGAATGTTTCACCATTCTCTGCCTTTTGCTTTATATATATAGATATTTATAAGAAGAGGGATATAAGAGTCTTGATGATGCTACATTGGTTACAAGATGATTAAAGTACATTAGATAACAATACAAAATATATTATTGCAGTCTAAAATAATTAAGGGAATTAACAATTCATTGGAGGTGAGGCTAATTTGGATTGGAGTACAATTTAAGAAAAAAACGAATTAAGGGAATCGCCACAGCTAACCCAACACGACCCAATGACACACCAATAGAAAACATAGGAATGACCATCGTCTTCAGGATATTTTAATTTCCTCAAATATCTCAAAGATTTGATCGGAAAGGAGTAAACATTAAAGTGAATATATATTCATCTCTGAAACTTGGTTTATAAAAGCAAGAAGACGTTAGAAATGTACGTACATATAAGCACACACACACAAAGTACGAGTCTTTTGCATAAAGTGGTGAACAATAAGTTCGTGAATACAAGTACAAAACTCATGACTTTTAGTCACCAATTTCACCTTTATTTCCCTCTTTCAACTCATTCCAAAGGATCAACAGCACTGTCACCTCCAGTGAAACTTGAACCATTTACTTCAAGGCTGCCCGTTCACGCAAGCCCCTTGGATGCAAATTGAGGGGATTTGTCCTAACCTGCTAAACCAGGTGGAGCCTATACAGGTACACTTGTAATTACATAGCTGGAAGGTTTTGATCAATAAAAGAAAAATGTCCAAACTTTCAGACTTTACACTACAAACTTCATTATGGCCAAAGAGAAAAAGTAATGCTACACCTTGATTCAATTTTTCAAAGAAGGTTTTCAAAGACAAAAAGAACCCAACCCCAATACAGAAGAAGGGCTAGAAAAGACAAACTTACTATGATCAAATTCTGGCCCCAAAGTCTCAATAGTAACAAGTTAACAACCCTCTAAGTCTCTCCATCTTAGGTACACCAGCCCAGCACGATAGTGTGTGTAAGCTGCCGCCACAACCAAGATATGGAAAAGCTGGTGACTCTGGCCAGCAATATCAAACTTCCCCGGTCTCCACCGCTCCGGTATCCTTGTAGCATAAATCAAAGCCCCCAGTCCATAAAGAACCCCCATTAGCACTTCATAGCCGGTTGTCTGAAGGGCTTCTGGTTGATTCCTGAACACTATGAGTTTATGAACCAAAGGAACGACACCAGACACACCCATCCCAAAATAGAGAGAAGCACGAAAACTACGGAACTTGGGTCCTTGAAAAAGTGGGAGGAGGGAGAAAACAATGGTGGCGATACCTAGTATTGTTATGAAGCCCAAGTAGAGGTTGCAAAAGAAAGGGTTGCACAGGAAGGAGTAGTAAACAGGAGGGTAAAATGAGGTTGTGATGAGTGCAGCGATGCCTGCATAGTCACATCTAAGCACTATGTAGGAAAGGCGAGCTGAATGGCAAGCAAGGAGGTGGCATGTGCTGCTGGCTAGCAAGCAGAACATGGCTCCACCTAGGAAGACAAAGAAGGGCCACCTTGTAATAGGTCGATACATAAGGGGGGCCACCATGTTCATCACATCATCTGTAACTCCATGCTGCAGTTATTAAACAAGTAACAAAGGAATCAGGCTGTGAAACATGGAAACACAAGGACAACATCAAATTAAATATTATGTTCCCATAGGTATATAGAACGGCTTTGATACAGAAAATTCATAGAAAATGGCATGTATCAGGTAGCTTGAAGAAAAACTCTTGAATAAAAGGAAAACAAATGTGGTGAAAGAATTTGAAAAGTACTGAATGACAGTTTTGCATCATACTACAAGCAGAGTTACATTTCAATATCAAGGATGCAGGACAATACCAGAACAGAATTCTCTGTTTGATAGGCATGGGAGAATCGCTCAGGCAAGCACTTGGCGAGAAGTTCCCTTATATTCCCTGACACTGAGGAGATAAAATCCATAGAGGGCAAAGAGTGCTTAAAATCGTCTTTTAATCTATAAATATCAGACATGTTGGGTAGTGAAGGGAGGCAATTCAACAGTTCTGGATGAATTTTGTACAAATCAGCTCTTCTAATCATGTCAGGCAAACGTTGGAAGGAAGAAAGATCCATGAGGTCTGGAGCTTTTGTTGCTGTGTATATGGTTAGGAAAAGGAAAAGGAAGAACCCGATCAAATGCCTGGGAAAAAAAAAAGCAAACAAAGTTTAAGAGCAACGGTCTTAAAAGCATTTCTCAGCAATCAATGTTATTTTCATGAGAGGCACAGCTTCAAATATAATCCAAATCATGTATCACAGTGCAAGTATTGACCACATAGATGTAAAATAAATAAGAACGAGAGAAAAGAAAAACATAATAAGCTTTGGACTTGGATTATAAAAACGTAATAAGTTTTTGAGCTAAAGTACTTACGTCCACACATTGAGAGTCTCATTATGAATGGAGAAGATGCTTAGAAACACCTGCTTCAATGGCCATTCTGATCGGTAATAACCCAGAATGTACTCGTTGTCCCTTAAAAAGCTAGGCAATGCATGGTATTCAATAAGCTGATATTTCACTTTCTTCCATAGCCTCGTTCCCTTCCCTTCTTTCGAAGACACTTTGTTTCCATTTTCGCAGTCAAATTGATTATTTAATGCTCTCATCTCTACAACCCAGAAACAAGAAGCATTGAGGAGCATCCTCATACTAAAAACAAGACTACAAACTAATGTCTCATGAAAATTTGAGGAAAGACATCATAAGCTAATACAATAGGCATTGAAGGGCAAAAACGTTTCTTTGAGAAACAGAGTTATACAAGGGAACATGCATCACATTCACAAAATCTGAGCAATACCAGAGGGGTTCATTTCATTACTGATACGCACATCATCCCATATTCTTATCTTGCTTATATCATTTCGGAATTCGCTCTAATATCGGCATATGATTAAATATTTCATATATACCTTTGATATTACACAAAATTATCCAGACTATGGTTTCTTTTGTGGAATTTATTGCCTTTTTATCTTCTCCCCGAACAGCTAATCTTCAAAGACATCACAAATTTATTAACAAAACAGAACAATTCTCAACACATTGAGAGCTTTCCCAAGAAAATATATGCAAAGTAGTTGAGCCAGGCCACAATGTAATCGATGTTTCATATACCATGATTAAGATCAATAGATTATTAAATAACACAAAATTCGACGACAAAACATTAGATTTAGAAGACAGATGAGAAAACCACCTGATATTGGAGAATCACCGCCCATGATCAAAACCCAGAAGAGTTTTTTATTTTATATTTTTTAAATTTGGGTTTCTTTTATGGAAACTACCAAAGAAAAGCGTCGATAGAAACAATGGCAGGTCTAGATACTCTTTTTTTTTTTTTTTTTTCTCGGAAAAACTATCTTTCCTGGGAAAAAAAAAATTCCAGGGAAAGAAAATTCCCCGAGAAAAGTAGAAAATTCAGCAGAAAACAGTGTGGTGAGAAAGGGACAGACAAGTAGCGCTCGGTGGGATGAATTTTCGGTGCTGTCGTTAAATACCAGGGAGCGTTGAAACGACATCGCATATTTTAAAATCTTTTAAGTATTTAAAATTAAAAAATAAAGTAAAATAATAATTAAATACCAGGGAGCGTTGAAACGACATAACAGAACGGAGCATTTTTGCGTGTGTCTTCACCTCAGAAGCTCAAGAACACACCATACATCCAATGCTTTGAGGAGGATGAGGATGAAGAGAAAGCTTCAAGGGCTGTCCTAGTACCCATTGCTATGTCCAGCACTGGTTCTGATCAGAACTTCAGTAATGAAGGAACACGTCTTATCGATATTACTTTTTTATTTCTTCCTCTTTTCTTAATAAACATTTTAAATACTAACATTACACAAGTTCTAACACGCAAATGATGATCCATTTGTTTAGTTATCTAATTAAAAGTCAACATTTTTATTTAAACATGTTAGAATATTTAAATAAGTTATCCTCAATCTTCCCAGCAAAGAAAAAGATATTATATATTTGCTATGATCTCTAAATTATATTTTTCTTTTCCATACCTAAAATAAAATAAAATAATACAAAAGAAAATTCAAGAGAGCATAACCACAAAAGAAGTAGAAAAAACAAAAATTAAGTCTGCATGATAATCTTCTAAATAAAGTAAGCATAACAAAAATTGAGTCTGCGTGACAATCTTCTAAATAAAGTAAACATAATGCTCATCATCACCATCATGATTAGGCTAGCAATGGCTTGCTGCTCAAGAAACACTAATCGCTTGGCCCTGCCTCATAGCAGGGGAGTTGATCTCCAATTGAAAATTCTTCAATGCCCTCGGATGATTCGAACCGTACACCATTATCCGTTGAGACTGAGAGATATCGAATCTTTTTGCCATTAATAAATTTGTACCATAATAGACTGAGCGCGATTTCCTTCACATAGATCTCTGGTGTAGCATATACAACAACCAAAACTTTGTCGCCGGCCTCGAAACCCGTCTCAACTGGCTCTGCAACTGCAATCCAAAGGTGATCTCCCAACTTGCGGTTTTGCATTGAAAATACCCAGCCGTGAGTAGTGCCCTTACTTAAATTAAGCATTACAATTGAATGTGTGTTTATAGATTCCGGCTCACGAAGAGTACGTTGAGCGACACAAACAACGAACTCATATAAAGTATGAATAGCTTGAGGCACCTCAAAAGTGAGAGAGTAACCCCCGATGTAGGGGAACCAGTTTGGAATATCCTTTGCATTGAGAGTATGACCAAATCCAGGAACCGGTCTCCATCCCTAGAGGAGCAACATTTGTTAAAGCAATGTGTAAAATTAATACATGATCCTGCTCCGAGAGAGAGAGAGAGAGAGAGAGAGAGAGAGCGCACCTCTAGCAAAAACTTCTTAAGATAAACAGTGATTGATTTGCACCCTTGCATGTAAATCCACACTAGTTCCTCATTAAGATTACCCATGCCTAAAATGTGATTAGGTAGTCCATCAGATGTAATACACGTGATGTAGTTACTTGTCATTTCTGAAAAATTTGGCAATCTTTCCAGTGCAGTGCAGTAATTTGCCGACAGTTTGCACAAATTCTTTGGTAAATCTGTGATGGCTCGAAGGTTTGTGCAATGATCCAAGGATAGAAAGTTCAGCTTGGAAAGGCCACTGACGTTTGGTAAGGTATGAAAATGATTTCCACTTATATCTAAATGGTCTATATGAGGTAGACCCCAAATGCCATTAGGAATTGCACCATCAGTTAAATTGCAGTTTGCAAGACTCAACTTTTCTAGACAGTTCAAGCCCCGGAATGAAGGAAGCAATAAATCAGGCGATTTAGGAATATTTCGTGGCAAGGCCCATGACCTTTTAAGACCGAATCTTGTGGACGGAGACCATTTCCGGTCACATAGAGATAAGTTTCTAAGGTTCTTCAGTCTTACTATAGTAAATGGTACTTTCCGTATGGCTGTTCTGTCTGCAAGAAGAGTTGTCAAGGATACCATCTCCCCCAAGTCTTCAGCCAAGTTTTCAAATCTTGAACAGCCAGAAAGAACAAGAACTTCAATAGATTTTGACTTGTATAAACTCCTTGGGAGATCCTTGAGCAGATTGCAGTCTTCCAAATCTACAACAGAAAGTCTTCCAAGATGTCCAATGGATTCGTGAACCTCAGGCAAACTCACACAGCCTTTGAGCATCAATTGTTCGAGATTCGGGAGTTTTGAAAAGTCTGGTGACAGTGTTAGGTGATGGGAGTTACTTAGATCAAGAAACTTCAACTTCTCAAGCAACTGTTTGCGTAAACCCAAAAGGAAGCGGAAATCAAAGTCCAAATAAAAGAGAACAGAAAGCAACATGTTAGTATGCACAACACCAAAATCAAATCAATAATAATTTGGTTGAGCTGTATTTACCGGAGGATCCTTCCAAACCTGGCAGAGGTTGCTATACGTCAGGTCAAGAGCAACTAGGTTTTGTAGACTAAAGTCTTTCGGTATGAACCTTAGAGGGAACCCATGCCAACAGAGCCATCTTAACTCTTTGGGAAAACATTGATGGACTCCATTGAGCTGTACGTAGTTGAGTTGGAGCAATCTCAGTCTCTGCATCTTTGTAAATGCTTTTGCACTGAAACTAACCTTGTTACATCTTGGCAACTTTAGCACGAGCCCTTCTACTTCTTCAGTTCCCTGTTAAAAATAAATAATAATTAGGAAAGGAGTTTCTGTGTGAAGATTGCTCTAAATTGATCACAGAGAGATGCACGACGAACAGTCTGGTTACTGCATGGTTCTACTTAATACCATTACAAATTTTGTAGTTGTTGATTTTGCATAATCTTGGCAAGATATATCCCCTAACGGCAACACATGGCATAGAATATATGAGTATGTGAAACATAAAAAGCATTGATTGGAAAAGTTCTTACAGAGTGTTTTGTCAATACATCAGCTACATCCTTATAATGCCACAATCTTGTACGTTTTCCATGCTCCTTCGGGAATTTTTCACGGACAATTTCTCTTCCCATATCTCGAATCAAATCATGCATCATCAGCTTGTTTGTTTCGCTAACAGTTACAAGGCACCTTTGCAGGAGCACACTCATTCCTATTTCTGCAGAAAAGTCACAACCATCCAATATTTGGTTGACATTGTTCTTGTCCATACCAATAAAGAAGCAAGATATATCAAGGAATATATCCCTCTCATTATCATCATTTAGCCCATCAAAGCTTATTCTAAGCTTTTCATGAATTTCGTGATGAGGACTTCTTTTCAACTTCTCCAACACACTTTTCCACTCTGGTACGCTTCTTCCAACAAGAAAAGAACCTAGAACTTGTAGTGCTAGAGGTAAACCTCCACAGTAAGCAACTACACTTTTCGAGAGTTCATAATATCCTTCTTTAGGGTAACTATTTTTAAAGGCATGCCAACTGAGAAGCTCTAGAGCTTCTGTTTCATTCATTTCTGGAGCCAAATATATTGCATCAACTTCAAGTTGCTTCAGCAAATGTTCATCTCTTGTGGTTATAATGATTCGACTTCCTGGCCCAAACCAATTACGATTTGCAGCTAATGCATTTAGTTGGTCCACTCGATCTGTATCATCAATTATGACAAGTGCCCTTTTACCTCGAAGTCTTTCTTTGATCACATTGATCCCTCTGTCAACACTATCTACCTTTATCTTGGTTGGTTTCAAGACATCAGACAGAAGTTGTTCTTGCAAGCAAACCAAACCATTATATTGCTTTGCAGCTTCCCTAACGTTTGAAAGGAAACTTTTAGCTTCAAAGATATGATAAAATCGGTTATAGATGGCTTTGGCAACGGTTGTTTTACCCACTCCACCCATCCCCCAAATTCCGACTATGCAAACATCATCTGATCCTACATATAGATGACTGCTCATGTTTTCTACGCGAAAATCAATTCCAACTGGGTAGACCGCTTCAAATAAGTATGTGCTGTTCAGGTGCCTAGTAATCTCATCAATAATTTTCTTGATAAACTTTGCCTCATGCCTGGTAGGTAAATTGTATTCAGAAATAGTAAGCCTCTACAAAATTAAACTGAATCAATAACTATGTACTTATTCTTTTCCTCTGTACAAGAAAGTAAAATTCAACTTTTTTTCCTTTTCGGTTACGAACGTAAAGTTCAACATGTACTCATAAATTGAATAATCAAAATCTCTTCAAATTCTGTTAAGTAATAGAAAGTAAAAGAAGTTAAATAATTGTCCAGGGAGCATAAAATATATATTTACCCATCAGCAGTGTTTCTGAGATCCCAGCCAGACAAAGTTGCAGCTTCAGTAAGAGCAGATCTCCACCTCAGTACCTTATCCATATCTAACAGGAAGCGGTCAGAGTGTTTCACAAATGCTTCTCCAAAACTACCAGTCTGTTTCCTCACATCTGAAGGATCAGCATCATAGAATATTGGAAAAACCATTTGCCTTAGTGTTCTTTTACACTCCATGATCTTCACAAGCTCCTCAAGACACCAACTGGAAGTGGCATAGCTCCTCGAGAATACGATGACAGAGATCCTGGACATTTCGATTGCCCGCACCAGCTCCGCTGATATATCTTCCCCTCTTCTAAGCTCATCATCGTCAATAAAGACATTGGTTCCGGCGTCTTTTAGTGCCATATGGAGGTGACCCGTGAAGTTTTTGCGTGTGTCTTCGCCTCTGAAACTCAAGAACACGTCGTAAGTCCAATGCTTTGAGGACGAGGATGAAGAGAGGAGTTCATAGGCTGGGCAAATACCCACCATTGCTACCTAGCTCTCGGGGACGCAAAAGTTATTTGTTTGCTGATTCTTTTCAATGCAACAAGTTGCGCCCTCACATACATATAATACATACACCACTTGCTTAGGTCCGGCCGACATCAGGAGAGAACTCCATATATTTATTTTTAATTTTTATTTAAACATGTTGCAATATTTTATTAAGTTATCTTTAATCTTTCAGCTTAAAAAAAAGGTTTTTATGTTTCTATTATATATTTCAATTATTGACTTTTATTTAAATAAATCTGACAATTGGCAATAAGTGATCTTTACCAATTGTTTTTTGATCTGGACAACGTGCAGGTCAATTACATTTTGCACTAATCTTGCAAAATCAACTTCCCTCCACCGTCAGTCAAACTATCAAGTTAACCTTTTTTTTTCCCCGACTTGATAAGCCAATTTTTTTCTTACATAAACCCCCATATGGATTTCATGTGACACAAGTCATTAATCTGACTTTCATGTAGTCCCTGAACTTATCTAGCTTTTCAAGAGTTTTGACAAAGACTTTTTAAGAGCAATAGTCCTTGAACTTATGCCCAAATTTTCATTTTGTTATTCGAATTCGAAAAATGATTCATGTTGTCTCTGAACTTATGTTCCGTACCCTCATAACTTGTTATAATTTTTTATCAAATATAAGGGTAAAATGGTTATTTTAGGTAGTTCGCACTTACGATTTTTTAAAGATTTAATTGTCTGCTCCAAACTCGAATATTGGCTCTAATTGTCTCAACTTCATTTTCTCTTGTACCATTGGTCCCACAACAACCACTAGCGAAGTGTTGAAGTTTTTGGCTCACCGTGATGAGGGAGGAAAGAAGGAACCAAAATGGCTGTAAGGAGGAGCGGTTTGAGATGAAGAAGATGCAACGGGTGAAGAAGAAGAAGGTATTGACGCTCAAGCGGCATAGCCCAATTTTTGGCATGAACCCAGGTGCTCGAGTGGCAAGGAGGCACACTCGAGCAGCAGTTCCCAGACACGCAACATGTCCAAGCGGTTGGCGTGATTCTCTCCTATTTTGACGTGATTTCTTATTTTATTAGGGTTTCTTAGCCTAATTAAATAGGGTTTTGGTTTCCTATTCCTAGTTGTTGACCCAAAAAATCCAAGGCTAGGCCCAAATATAATATCGGCCCAATGCTATACTTTATTGAGAAGAAACCTGATTTGGGCACGTGAAAGTTCGTCATATGTGCTTGCACACATGCCACGCCAAGCAAATAAGCAACACGCCACGCTACAAGCTTAAGTGGGCCTAAGCCACGCGAACGCCTGGGGCTTGCTGAGCGGGTTGTGGTATGGATGGTTACGAGTATTCACAAGGCCCATTAATGGTCCAAGGAGTGGAAGTTTTGGGCTACTTGGGAGTACCCATTCCTTGAGCCCAAACATATGGGTAAGCATGAGAGAAAAACCTAGTAGCCCATCACCTTAAGAAAACCTAATAGCCTATAACACGTGAGAAAATCCACATTAGCCAAAGCTTCCAACAGTCTGACGAAATCAAAGGGAACTCACAAGCCGTTGGAAACAAAACAGCCCAGCCCAGCACCTTATAAAATATCCAACGTCGTGTATCTCTGTTAAAACCATATCGCAGCCAAACCACCAAAACCAAGCAAACCCATGTGCTGATCACCTTTTTGACCAAGCACCCTTACCCATTCTTTCCTCTTCAAGCTTTGGTGAGAAAACAAGAAACAAAAGTGGGCGGCTCCTCACCCACATGGAGAAGCCCAGCTGCCTGAGGACCTTGGAACCCCAAAAAGCTGCGTGCCTATGGGTTCAGGCTAGGGAAATTTCACCAAACAAGAGTAAATGGAAGAAAGTGAGGAAAAAGGGGAGAGGGTGGCTTGACAAAATTAAGGTTTTTAACGCCTATAACAGGAGCCACTTTCTTCCCAGCAAAACACACAACAAAACCGATCGAAGGCAAGCATCCCCTCTGGAATCCTTCAATTTCATGCTTTGTTCTTCCATCTTCCTCCTTTCTCTCTCTCAAAACCCACATCCAGAGAGAGCAAGCATCATCTCTCATCTCTGGAACCCTCCGATTTCAAGCCTTGTTCTTCCATTGCTTCCCATTTTCTCTTCTATCAAATCGCCCAGGAGCTTGACGAAGCTTTCGTCAAGCTGCTGGAAATATGCTAAAGCCACCCATGCTTTCATCTTCTTCCTCGCTCTCTCTCTCATAACACATATTCAGAGAGCAAGCTTTCCTCTCATCTTCAAAACCTAGCAATTTCGTGCACTATTCATCCTTCTTCCCCATTTTCCCTCTTGGCAGAACTGTTCCAGTACTTGACAGAACTTTCGTCAAGCTGCCAAAAACTTGCTCAAGCCACCCGTTCCTCTTCCTCATCTCTTCCTCTCTCTCCTCAACAAATCCTCCCAAAAACTCTCTCTTCCCCTTACTTCGAGCCTATGTTTCTCATAGGAAACCCAAGCCTTCTCTCTCTCATGCTAAACTCATGAATGCTCAGCTCCCATGCCACAAACTTCTCATGTCAAGCCTAAATATTTATCTGCAAGCAATTATCTTTTTTGTTGGTGAAGATAACTAGGGTGTTTCCTAAGGCTCCGCTACCCTTTCGAAGCACACTTGGGGTTTGATTCTCGAACTCAGACACAAGGGGCGATTCCAGCCATTTGCTCTTTACAGCAGCCCAGGCCTATTCGTCAAGCTGCTGGAACGAAAAAGCCCATACACTAGTCAACTTGTAACTTAAGTCCTATGCATTATAAATTTAGGTTAAATTAAGGAGAGGAAAATTCAAGAGAGAATTTTCAAGAGAAAGACACAATAGATTTCAAGAGGGAATTCTAGGGTGTTTTTCCAAGGGCATTAAGGGTTTGAGCAAAGGGTGAGAGAAAGGAGAGCTAGGATTCTTGTAAGAGCTAAGGGGGTTTAAGATTGTAACCAGAGTTGTTCTTACATACTAGTGAATTTCTCGGATGGATCACTAAGAGGACATAAGCACGAGGCTGATCCTCTATAAATCATTGTATTCTTGTGTGTGCTTTCTTTCTCTCTTCGATGTGTATGCTTTATTCTCAAAAGAATTTGTGTGTGTACTGTTGCATAGTCCATCAATGACAAGGTCTTGGAGTGTTTGTGCACAACACGAAGAATAAAGCGAAGGTCCCAATCTCTAAAGCCGTAATTGGTTTCAGTGAGAGATATTTTTGAGTGATCCAAATCCTCCGAGATTAATTTTCAATGCACACAAACTACTAAGATGTCATGGGGGTTCGAACCCGAGACCACTAATATGCAAGTCAAAGCCCTTTTACATTCATTATCTTGATTTCTCTTTCTCTTTCAATTGATCTGGTCAGGATTGAGGAGATTGGATGGATGGATGGATGGGTGGGTGGGGAGGGAAGAAGAAGAGAGAGTAGCCATGGGAGGTGGCTGATCAAATTTTGGAGTAGGTTTGTGTTGACATAAATTTTTTAATTTATTTTGAATGGTATAGTTGGATTTAAGGTTTTGAAAAAAAAAATAGTGGGGGAAATGGGTGTAAATAAACAAATGTAGAAGAATATTAAAGTGCCTTAAAGGTACAATGGATTATTGAATTTGGTATAGTGGATATTCTATAGTCAATTACATTGGATTATGGAATTTGATTTTCAAAAAAAGTATAATTAAACAAATGTAATTGGTAATACTTCGTGATTTTATGTGGACCCTCAAATTTCCAAGAGTGTTAGGGGAGCAGAGAAAACAGATGATAAGAATAACGCTTGTTCTCCACCGTCAAACTCTTTCTTCTTTTTATCACAACAATTTTTGAGTTCTTGGATCACAAGACTATTAGTTTTCTCCAACATCTCAACTTTTTATTATTATAAGGCAATAGGTTAACTTCTCGGGTATCAAGTCCCTTAATTTGTTAAGGGATCTTGGTTGGTTGTGTTTCCCAAATTTGAAGAGGTTGGTAAAACAGTTAGATGCAAGCTGGGTGGATTGATGCAGAAGAAGAAATACTCAAGGGAGGAAAAGCTTACGGGTTGAAAATGGATGGGGATAAGGAGTTGCTTTTACCGTATAAAAAAATGAGTTGCTTTTAAGCTTGAGCTATTGGGGAAAAATAAATGGAAGGCGCGAATTGCATGCACGTAGTAGATGAAAAATAAAATTTACCATAACATAACTCCTTCATGCAATTTGTTAACTTTCGAATTTGGATTGTTGCCATTGTTTACATGTGACTCTTTTAGTTACTATTGTGGGTACGCCTTTTGTTTACACACACACACACACATTTCCATCTTATTATTCCGTCTTTTTTATTTTCATGTACCAAATTCAATCAAATTTCACTTGCCCATATTTTCATTGCAGTTATTCCATCTTATTCCCCCACTAAAGTATTTTTGTCGACCAAAATCATTCAATCATAAAAGGAAGAAAATCTAGCAAGGACCACGCAAATTTCGCAACAAAAATAAAAATAAAAATAAATGTTTCCTATTTGATGCTCCTAAAATAACAATTACAAGTAAGTTTTTCTGCCTTATAAATATATACTGTAGTCACTAAGGTCATTTCCAATCCCTGAGGCCGAACCCAAAAAATCCTAAATTTTAGCCTAATTTCTCTCCCAACCAAGAAAAGTAGGGGGCTAAAATTTGGAAAAATCCAAACTTAGGACAAGCTATAGTCTGGACAGGAATTTTTGTGCGTGGAGCCCACACAACCATGATGCAACCTATGTGCAACGAGGTAACAATGGGGCCCGTACTTCTGGTGCTACAGAAGGTGTCGTGCACTAGTGTCACAACTCTTTTTTTTCTTTCTATTTTTTTTATTCCAACAGTAACCCAAATCAATGATCCATATTAAATCCAAGCTATTTTAATGGTAAAAAAAAAAATCCAATGGTTGAAATTTAAATCCAACGGTTAAAATAATATTTAAAATTAATATAAATCATATCCAACCCCAAAACTCAGTCCAAACTCTATAAAATATACCCACCTATTTCTCAAATAAAATTATATTTATGGAATTTCAATTTTTTACGTCAAATTGTTCAAAAAATTAAATTATGAAGTCATTTAAAAAGATTAAATGAAGAAAATTTATCCATGGAAAAAATTAAGTAGACTTAAACCATTCTTAAACAATTTAATAAAGTTGCAAACTTAAATTTGAGTATGAAGGGTTAAGGGGAAAATGGTTTGAGTTCGGGCAAAATCCAGATAGTTATTTTTTAGAGGTGGGAAATTTGAGTTTGGGACCAAATAGGTTGAAGAAGGCCTAATCAATTTTATTCAATACCAAACATTTATAGCTTGAGTGTAAATTGTAGTCATTGCAGCCTCAACAAGTCCACCGGCTTTTAAATAGTCACGTACTTCTCCCTTTTAATAGGCTTTTAAGCCAATGTTGCAATAATTTTAGAGCAATATGATCACAGTAGGAAAGCAGTCACATAATGTACTGTAAGGATTTATACGCATCCAATGTTATAAAATAATTAGAGTATGAAAGTACCACTGAATATTGAGGTGGAATTATATTTGCTCTTATGATTTTACACTGATAGAATTTTCTCTTTCAGATAAAACTCTATAACTCTCAGATTTCTCACTTTCTTTTCTCTCCTCACTGGCGTGCTCTCATTCTCTTCTCTAATGGTGTGTCTTGCAAAGCAGTAGGAAGCTGATATATAGGCAAATTGGATGGAAGCAGCCAAGGCTCTTATGAATGTGCAGTAAGGGCAAGTTACAGACAAGATTTATCCAAAGTCTTCAAATAAATAGTTAGTGGGCTCCACTCAAAGACTTTTACAACACTCCCCCTCGGAGACCACAAGTCCCTTGATTGGTTGTCTCATTAAAACCTTACTTGGAAAAACCTAGTAGGTACAACTTCATTTGGGACATTAGAACAATGTTGAATGCGCACATATTGCCTCGTTAAAACCTTGCTAGGAAAAATCCAGTGGGAAAAATCATAGTCAAAGGAAAAAAAGTACAGCTCACATATGTCCTGTGTTAGAGGACTCTTGAATGCTCCCCCTTATTTTGCATGCTTCAATTCAATAACTTGCAGAGTTGACGTAATCTGATACCATGCACTAGCTTTTGGAATGTACATTTTGGCATAGATGTGGTGAAGTGGTCTGCCAGGTTATCTCTTGAACGGATTTGTCTGACTTTGATTTCTTGACTATTCTCAAGCTCATGTGTGTAGAAAAACTTTGGTGACATGTGCTTGGTCCTATCACCCTTGATGTATCCTCCTTTGATCTGAGCAATGCAAGCTGCATTGTCTTCATTCAGGATGGTTGGAGTGTCTGTTGCTGAGGGTAGGGCACATGTGTTTCGGATGTGATGAATCACCGACCTTAACCAAACACATTCACAACTGGCTTCTTGGAGCGCTAGTATTTTTGAGTGATTAGAAGATGTAGCTATCAACGTTTGTTTCGTTGAGCGCCACGAGATTGCAGTTCCTCAACATGTAAATACATACCCAGTTTGTGAGCGTCATTTATGAGGATTATAGAGGTATCCTGCATCTGCATATCCAACAAGACTCGGGGCATTGGTCGATTCTCTGGAATAGAATAAGCCCATGTCTGTTGTCCCATAAAGATATCGTAGAATATGTTTGATGCTGGTCCAATGTCGGCTTTTTGGTGCAGAGCTATATCTTGCTAACAAATTTACTAAAAATGTTATGTCTAGTCCGGTACATTTTGCTAAGTATAATAAAGCATCTATTGCACTGAGGTATGGTACTTCTAGACCAAGGACCATTTCAGCATCCGTTTTTGGACGATATGGATCTTTCTTAGTGTCAAGGGACTGAACGACCATTGGAGTGCTAAGTGGATGAGCCTTATCCATGCCAAATCGCTTCAATACTTTTTCAGTATAAGTTGATTGAAGAAGCAAAATCCCACTAGCATTATGCTCAATCTGCAAGCCGATACAATATTTTGTCTTTCCAAGGTCTTTCATCTCAAATTCATGTTTGAGATAATGAGCAGTCTTTTAGAGCTCTTTAGGAATTTTGACTAGATTCATGTCATCGACATATATTGCCACTATTACAAATCCAGACTTTGATTTCTTAATAAACACAGTTGGGCAAATAAGATCACTTGTGTATCTTTTTTAAGTAAATACTTACTGAGACGATTGTACCACATTCGCCCAGATTGCTTTAGTCCATACAAAGCAGCTTAAGTCCTTCTTGGACTTTCATGTATTTATCTGCATCCAATTCTCCATACAAATATGTGGTAATGACAGCCATAAGTTTTATGTCAAGTTTTTCTAAAACCCCCAAACTTATTAAGTAACGGAACATAATTGCACCCATTACGAGAGAGTATGTTTCCTCGTAATCAATCCCAGGCCTTTGTGAAAAACCTTGAGCAATGAGTTGCGCTTTATACCTACGATCTCATTTTTCTCATTGTTCTTTCTCGTAAATACCCATTTATAACCTACAAGGTTCACATTGGGTGGAGTTAGAGCAATAGGTCCAAAAGAACTCCATTTTTTAAAAGAATTTAATTCTGCCTAGATTGCATATTTCGACTTGGGCAAATCTTGTCTCTGTGTGCATTTATCAATAGAGTAAGGCTCAATATCATCATCTTTTATGATCTCAGTAGCCACTGAGAATGCAAATATATCATCGATGAAATCTCTTTTCTATTCCACAATTCATTAGTTGTTGTATAATTTATGGAGATTTCTTAAATTTCAAGTATCACTACCAATTTAGAGGCATTTGTCTCACCAAGGACATTTTCCTTTCAGGAAGTACCTGTGCCTCTTCGGGGACATTTGAATCATGAATTGTGGGTTCTCCATTCATTTCATTTGGATTCATTTTGGCCATCGACTTCCTCTTTCAAGGAACTGAATCCTTTGAGCCTAGTGGTCTGCCACGTTTTAGGCGTGCAACATATGAATCATTTGCTGACATATTGTTTTGTCCATTATGGACATTAATCCTTGTAGGTGCATTTGTTGTTGGGATATGTGATTTTGTCACTTTTGTTGCATCATTAAATGCATCTGGGATTTAATTGCCAATACTTTGAAGATGAACGACCCTCCTCATATCGTTTCCGCATTGAGCGATACGAGGATCGAGATGAGACAAAGTAGGTACACCCCACGATAATTTACGTCATTTTTTAGGAATGAGTTTGCCTTGTTGTTCTTTAGGAACAAATTTTTCTCCCCTTAATAGTGGGAAAATTGTCTCCTTAAAATGACAATTCGCAAATCATGCGGTAAAGATATCACCCATCAGGGGCTCCAGATATCGAATGATAGATGGTGAATCAAAGCCAACATAAATTCCCAATCTGCGTTAAGGACCCATCTTAGTACTTTGGGGTGGTGCAATGGGCACATAAACCACACAACCAAAAACTCTTAAATGTGAAATGTTTGGTTGATTACCAAACACGAGTTATACTGGAGAATATTGTTGGCAATGGGCCTCAACCGCACTAGTGATGGTGCATGTAAAATGGAATATCCCCAAGAAGAAACTGGCAACTTTGTCTTCATGATCAAAGTGCGAGCTATTAACTGAAGATGCTTAATCAAAGCTTTGCCAAACCATTTTGAGTATGAACATGAGGAACATGATGTTTAATGTCAATGCTCAGTGACATGCAGAAGTCATCAAAAGTCTGAGATGTAAGTTCACCAACGTTATTGAGTCCAATTAACTTAATGGGATAATCTGGGAATTGGGCTCATAATTCAATTATCTGAGCCAAGAGCCTAGCAAATGAAATATTCCGAGTGGACAAAAGGAAAACATGTGACCATTGGGTAGATGCATCAACCAATACCATAAAGTACCGAAATGGTCCGCAAGGGGGATGAATAGGTCCACAAATGTCCCCTTGGATTCTTTGTTAAAATGATGGGGATTCAACATCAACCCTTGGTAGAGATGGTTTGATTACCAACTTCCCTTGTGAACAAGCCTAGCAAGAGCTATCACTTAACACCATAATGTGTTTTGTCAACAAGGGATGTCCTTTAGAATTGGTAATGATTGTACGCATCATGGTGGATTCAGGATGACCCAACCGGTTATGCCAAAGCTTAAAAGCATTTGAGTCAATGAACTTTTGGTCCACGACATTATGCGCCTCAATTGTCCATATGGTTGTACGGTACAACCCTGATGAGAGCGCACAAAGCTTCTCCAGTATACGCTTATGGGGATCACTGGATGTAATGCAAAGATATTCCATATTTCCCTAATTTTTTGTTTCAATGTGGTAGCCATTCAAACGTATATCTTTAAAACTCAATAGATTTCTTCTAGAGTTAAATGAATATAATCCTAAGTGGACAGTATTGTTCAATTTGGTAATAACTTGGGATGTTCCTGAGCCTTCAATCAGATTTGTAGGACCTGATATGGTTGTTACCTTTGCTTTTGTAAGCATCAAGTTTGAGAAATACTTTCAATCTCGAAGGATCGTGTGAGTAGTCGCACTATCTGCGAGACAAATATTTTGTTAGTGTTCTTATTTTGGGAACATCCATAATTTATATCCATATCTTCAAATAAATAAATAAGCTGAATCAATAAACAATTATTCAATGTAAAGGAAAAACATTGCCACTTTTATTGAATTGAAATGAAAGTTAAAAGCAATACTTCAAATAATAGAAATGGTACATAAGGGGAATTAATCTAATTCGGACCCATAAACTTCATTCCCCCTTTCAATAATAAAGTCAGATATATCCAGATGCGTCATGTCTAACTGACGCAATATTTCCAATGGGTCATGTCTGGATGGTAGATCTAGTATATCCATTGGATCAAGATGATCAATATAATTTGTCTCCACTTTATTATCCTTAAGTGAAGATTGACAAACATTCGCCAAATGTTTCGGTGTACTACAGGTACCCCTCCCGATGTCCCTTTATGCTACATCTGTGACTAGCACCCTTAATATTTCTAAGCACATAGCTTGTTTGAGCTTTCCCCTTATTCCGGGATGCATTTTTTTTGCTCGTGGCTAGATGGCTCATTAGACCCAAGCCATATGAATGGGTACCATGATCTTTTCTATTCCTTTGCTAGCAGTCGCACATGCCTCCTCGCCCACGTATGTGGTACTGCCTTGAGAGGAGGTGACATTCACTTCCTGAGATGCATCATTTTTAGGGAATGGTGTTGAGCCTTTTGGGTGAGATTGGTGATTTTTCAACTGAAGCTCGTTGTTATGCTTGGCCAATAAGAGGTAGGATACCAACTTTGAGTACTTTGTAAAACCACTATTCCTATATTGTTGCTGCAGGAGCACATTTGAGACATGAAAATTACTGAGGGTTTTTTCAAGCATATCCTCCTCAGAGATATTCTCGCCACACAACTTCATCAAGGAGATAATTTTGTGCATCGCCGAGTTGTACTCAGACACTGACTTGAAATATTGGAAGTGCGTCCACTCATATCTGGCTCTTGGGAGGATCACTGCCTTTTGGTGATTATACCTTTCGCATAAGGCTTTCCACAAAACTAGTGGGTTATCGACCGCCACGTATTCGCTTTTCAACACTTCATGAATGTGGCGGCAAAGAAAGATCATAGCCTTTACGTTTTCTTGTGGGGATGCATCACTTCCATCCACAATGGTTTTTCCAAGGCTATTGGCCTGCAGATGGATCTTGGCATCTAGGACCCATGATATATAGTTGTTCCCATATATGTCTAAAGCAGCAAATTCCAGCTTTGCTAAGCTTGCCATCTTCAAAAGAAAATGAGATGTATCAGAATTTGTAATGACATGTTTGCACTTTGTTAGAACTTCAGGTTCTCAACAAGATTTTGTTTTTGAACTTCAGGCCAAAAATATTTTGCAAATTTACCTTAAACTTCAGGTTCGGGATCTAAGACATTAAGCCATTTCTTAACAGAAACTTCAGGTTCCTTTAATTGTTTGAGGAACTTCAATCCCCTATTGTTCATGTATATTAACTGATGATTTCTTTCGTAAAAATAAAGTGCAGTAAAAGAAAAAAATTAAATGGCATATTAATATTATATATTGGGTTTACCACATCACACACTGGTATTTACAGATGCTTAATTGCATCGTCCAAGTTGTGTATATCATTGTGGCATTTATATATCCAATATAGAATAAGTTATCATATTGTGGGCAATATAAATGCGCCACTATTCAAGATATAATAAGATCAGTTTTAATATCACATCACCATTTTTATTACAATAATATATGTTACAACGTGATGGGCAATGAAACTACACTACCATAAAATAATAGGATAAGGGATAAAACAGCGTCATTCCAAATTATAGTTGTTCACCCGTTTTGATTTGTTTCCTGTGATGGTAGGGTAAAGTTCCCCATTAATCCAAAGACCATGGTTGGTCAATAAATTAACTTTCTTTGTGTGTCGAGCGTGCCACCGTTAGCAATTTTTCAATTCTAACAGACTTGAGAGTAAAAATAACTTGCGCCCCAAGCTATTGACTTTGAACAAACGATTGTGAATTTGGGTGAGGAATATCTCCCAAGTAAGTTTTTTTCTATACCTTAGATTGGTAAGGACTTCATAATTTATCTAAATAAAATTGGGAAGTAAAGCAAAAATACAAGTGTTTGAAAATAAAAACAAGTTCAAGGAGAACTGTTTGAAATACAGTAAATGAAAGGAACTACTAAGTCCGGAAATATATCAAAATATTGGACTTCGAATTCTGCCTGAAATGCCATTTCTGAGACTATTTTAGTCAAGCTGGATTGCACTGGATTGTGTGGCTGAACTGGATTGCCTGGACTGGACTGAATTGGATGCACCTTCAACTAATAAATATTAGCTGGAAATCGATACCAATGTTGAAATTGGCAGAGCTATAATCAAGTTGAGTTGTGAGTGGCTGGGAATTCTGAGCAGAATCTCAAGGATAGCTTTGAAGGTCCTTGGTACCTTGGTTGGCTTTGCTTCTATTGAAGGCTAGAATGATCAGTGAACTGATTGTTTCTTTTGTATTTGTTTTGTTGATTGTTGGTGGTCCTTTTTTCAGTTCTCATCCCTTGTATTTATAGGAATTTTGGTTCCTAAAAATATCTGGAAAATATCTCCTGGAAAATATCAATTGTGATGAATATCTTTTCCTTGTAACTTGTGAAGAAAATATCCCTCTTTTGAAGGCACATGGATGTTTTGCAGAGATACTCAGCATGCTTTCTCTAAGAATTCCTTTTGAATACCTTCTGGCCATTTTTGTAACTTGTGCTTCAAAATATCTTAATTGATGAGACCACACGGGTCTGTAGTTCCTGAGACTTAAATGGCTATAGGAGATAACTTTTGCTTTTACCTTTCTGTTGATATGGTCTTGAGTTAATGAAGGTCAGACCTCAAGTTTCAAAATATGTAATCTGGAAACTTGGGAAAGCTATTTTGGCTTATTTTATCTCTTGGAATGATATGAGCTTCTTTTCCAATTTTTGGCAAGTGGAGCCCGAATAGCCAGTTGGGCTGATGAGTAAAAAATAGGGAGTTTCACTAAAATACCCAAAATGGGGGCTGAAATTATAAAAATACCCAACACCCAAAACACTTTATAAACATACCCAAAACTCATCATTACACACACTCAAAACCCATTTATAAACATACCCAAAACCCATCATTACACACATACCCAAAACCCATTTTGGGTATGTTTCTATGTTTAAATAGTGCTTGGGTATTTTTATAAATACATGTCTAGGATTGGGTATTTTTATAAATATCTATAAAAAATAAGTCCAAATGTATTTTGGCTAGAATGGAGAGTTTGGCCAAAAAGTGCAAATTTTGGTACAAACAACAGTATGAAAAAATAAATTAAACAAACATGACTGAAACAACATAAAAATTGTGAGAGTACAAAAAAGAAAGTTTGCATGTTGTCGTAATAGTAAAGTGAGAGTAGGCATATGATAGATAGGAGATAGAGAAATAACCACATAATGTTTAACTAGGAAAATTTAGAGGTGAAGAAGAGAGACTATCGTGCTGATAACATGTTATAAAATAGTCATAGTATGAAGTATCACTGAATATTGAAGTGGAATTATATTTGCTCTTAGTGCTTACACAAATAGAATTTTCTCACTCTCTTCTCTTTCCTCATTGGCGTGCTCTTATTCTCTTCTCTGATGGTGTATCTTGCAAAGCAATATAGGCAAATTGGATGGAAGCAGCTAAGGCTCCTGTGAATGTGCAGTAAGGGTAAGTTGCAGACAAGCTATAAAGTCTTCAACTAAATAGTTAGTGGGCTCCACTCAGAGACTTTTACAACATCCAAGACATACATAGAATAGTTTTAGTTGCATTATTATCACATTGGCACTTTGTCAACCTATTAATTGCTTGCAGCAAACAAAGAGGATGATTGAACAAAAAATTGGGTCTTGTGTGGTCACCTAATCCTCACTCTATGAGTCGGGCTTGATATTTTGACATGAAACATCGCTCAACCACCGTTAATTAATACAGACGCAGAGCCACTAAGAGCATCCACAATGGGCTCCCTAAACCACCTACTTAGAAAAATTTTAGGGAGGAATTGTAAAAATACAACTCCAATCATGCTCTCTATCCACCTCCTAAAATAGGAAAACCTCTAGAAGCTCCTAAATCTGAGGAGAGAGAAATGACTCTTAGTGACTCCCTATAATTTAATTCTGCTTTATTTAATGAGTATTTCAAACCTTTATTTAATGCTAACTATTTTTTATCTTTTTTTTAATAGAGATGGACCAATCTAAAAAAAGATATATTATTTATGACTCTCTAAACTAGAGAGCATGATTGAACTTGTTTATTGGCTCCCTCCTCAAATTTTTATTTATTGGATTTGTTGTTTATTGTATGATATATAATATTATAAAATAAATTAGATTAGATTTGAATATTCCAATAGAAAGAAGAAATACAAACAATTTAGTAGATTAATTTTTATTTTATGTATGCACTTTTTTCATGACCAATTTGTCCTCATTAACAATTTATAATTACAATTTTATCCAACAACAAAGACCATTGGTATTCTTTCTTATTTTATATTTCTAATAAGGGTATAATTGAAAAGTTAAAAAAATTTGTTTTACATTCATACTCAAACCAAACATGAGAAAGGAAATAAAGTGGTATTTTCTAATTACTTACTTTTCCAACATTACCAAACATGAGAAATAAATTTTCCATTTACCGTTCGTTAGAAAAAGACATGAGAAACAATTTCTCATCAAATTATTCATAATCAAACGGGGCCTAGTGTGAAATTAACTCTACGATGAGGTAATAATTTCTAAATCCTTTTAGAAAAAGATTTTAGGTGGAAACAAAAGAGTAGTTGAAGGCGCATGTGCATGGTATCGTGTTACTACCATCCGCACCATAAAATACCTCATCTTTGCATAATGAAATACTTGCCACCACTGAGCTGCAAAATAAAAAACTTCTCATTTGGATTTTGGCCAATTCGGATAGCTCAAGTAAAGCGACCATGCTCTAATTCACATTCCCTTTTTCCTGCAATCAATCAAACAAACAATGTCAATTTCCATGGCCTTGTTTTCTCCCACAACCCACATCCCAACCCTCTCTCCCTCTTCATCTTACTCCAAACCCCACTTGACCCACAAGCCTTATCTTCTCAGACCCAAGAACCCTCTCTTCACGACCAAAGCTTCAGCCGAAAATGGAGCAGGAGCTCTCGCCCCAGCTGCCACTGCTGTGAAGCCAGAAGCAGAGTCCAAGGTCCCCGAACCCGTCGAGCCTGTTCCGGTGAAGACTGAGAGCTCTGCTGGGGCTAATGGGTCAGCTGCTGCACCGGCTGAGGAGGTGAAGGTGGTCGGCTTGTTTGAGGACAGCAGATGGGTCAATGGGACTTGGGATTTGAAGCAGTTTGAGAAAAGTGGCAAAACTGACTGGGATGCTGTTATTGATGCTGGTATGGGTTCTGGGTATCTGTTCTTTTGGTCTTTAATTCTTAATGCTTTTTTTTTTAGTTCTGATGCAACTGTTTGATTTGGAAGGAGATTTAATTTCTTTTTAATTATTGTTTAACTCTATTCAAAATAACGCCAATGTTAAATTTGAACTTACTATTTTCTAGTTTTTTCCCCTGCTCCATACGGATCCTTGAAACAAGTATTGGATGAGGGAGAAGCATGATTAGGCCCAATTGAGAATTTTATGTGTAGAATGGGAATACCTGCTGAAAGTGCAAGACCCAAGTGGTTTAATTTGATTTCTGAACTTGCATGTCAATTTGAGAGCAGATAAAAGTTTTGAAACTTAGATGAAGAGATTTCTATGTAAGTTGTCAGGAACCCAAATTTGATTTTTCTCAGACTAATCTACTTTGATCCTCACACTTCATGCTGCTTTATTTTCTTATGTTGGTTTTGGTCTTCATAGCTGGTTGTGTTCTAATTGTGCAATATGTAGATGCACTCTTTCCTTGTTCCTCAATTAAGAAATGTATTCAGGCTAAATTTGGAAATTGAAACAGTAAGTAAAAGAAATTGTTCACATAAGAAGTTGGGAGATATTTCCCAAAGATTTAGACTTTCATTTCTCTTTTTTTTGAGACTCACACTGATAAAGAATGAAATAACTGTCCCATTGACAAAAAGAGCAAGTTGTGAGTCTAGTTTACTTACTGCATATTCAGATATGAACCGTACCTACTATAGTTTCACAGCAGCGTGAATTTCTGTAGTTCTTTTATAATTGTTTTATAGTAAGATCATCTATCCAAGGCTTTTGTTGATTCTTAGTCTAGCATCAATTGCTGCCTGAAATAGAGTAGGATTAAAGGAGCATCCGTTAGATGTTGGTGCACCCTGTATTTAGCTAAAAAATTTATGAATTTAAAAGTTTTCTTTTGCAAAGAAGAGAAACAGATGAGGTGAATTTAGAATCCATTTATAATTGTTTCTTTGGTGAGTAACTTGCATCATTCTGATAATTCAGAAATTACTTGCTTTCTGATGCACCAGTTTGCATAACCATTTTCAGAGGCTAGGAGGAGAAAATGGCTCCAGGACAACCCGGAATCTTCCAGTAATGAGAACCCTGTATTCTTTGATACTTCCATTGTACCTTGGTGGGCATGGATAAAGAGATACCATTTACCTGAAGCTGAACTACTCAATGGTATGTTCAGATCCACTGAATTTAAAAGAATTGAAATGAGGGAAATGGCAATGCACCTCAGACTAATATATGTTCTGCTCTTTTGGGTTTTATGCAGGTCGTGCTGCTATGGTAGGATTTTTTATGGCTTATCTGGTTGATAGCTTGACTGGAGTAGGTCTAGTTGACCAAATGGGCAATTTCTTCTGCAAAACATTATTGTTCGTGGCTGTGTCAGGAGTGCTTCTGATCCGCAAAAATGAAGATGTTGAAAACCTAAAGAAGCTACTGGACGAGACAACATTTTATGACAAGCAATGGCAAGCAACCTGGCAGGATGAGACCCCAGCTAGCAGTCCCAAGAATAAGTAGTTGAATTGTTGATGTTTGGCAGTTTGAATGTAGGTTATTTTCTTCTTCCTTCATTTGAGTTACTGTAATTTCTATGTGCTAGTGGAGAATGAAGCCTCATATTCAATCTTTGTATTTTGGCCCTCATTGTTAGTACTTGTGCGTTTACAGTGACAAGTCACGTTCGAAATTTACTGTGGATCTGTTTTCCTTGTTGAATCCGTGACTCTGCACCATTTGCTCTCTGAACTCCCTCTGCTTCTCCATTGGAAACACTTTGAGTTAATAAACAAACGCCTTTCTTCCACCTCCCTTATATAGGCACAAGAAGTGGCTAAAATTGACCTCCCACTTCAAGCAGCCACCAACTGCATTAATGCAAGTCTAGCAAGGGTAAAAGCCAATGCCACAGATACATCTCCTGTCCTGCATATGCATTCAAGGATTTACCGTGTGCACCGTCCAACCCAGTTCAATTATGGGGATGGCAACGGGGTAGGGCTGGGTTCATGTTTGCCCTCTCCGTCTCCATTCCCATAAAAATTATTTGTCCCCATCCCCACCCTATATCATGTTGGGTATGGGCGTGAGAATGGGGACGGGTAGTCCCCATTTGAGGCAGGTCAACACTGGGATCTGGTGTAACATCGAAAATTGTCACCCTTACATTCAATGTAGAAGTCATTAAAGTAATGACTTGTCTAGCAACCATCACATAGAAAATAACAACTATACTCTCATTTCATCAAATAACTTTAACAAGTTCACAACTTTAACAAGTTTATGAACTTGTCATATTAAGCAGACCCACCCTTGCAAAGTTGCAATAAATGAAAAAAAATGCTTGCAATAAATGAAAGACTCTGTCTGCAATAAATGAAAGGAAAAGGTAAATTCCCATGAAAAATAGCCAAAAAGAAAGGGGACAAAAAAAAAGAAGGAGAAGAAGAAAGAACCACTACTGAGCTTAAATGGCGTCGTTTCGGCGTTTTGCTTAAATTAAAACCCTTTAAAACCCCTGTTGATGTCGTTGAATGTTCATGCATTGACTTGGAGTCTTTGATAACATTGACTTCGGGTCTTTGAGTCCATGAAAAACCGTTCGCATTTTCCATGATCTTTCTTTCTGTCTGTGACCCAAACCTGCTTCCCGAGTATATTCCAAAATCGCCATTTCAACCTCGAAGTTATAATCAATTTACGAATCAAACCATCGGTTTCAAAAAGAATCATCAACGCACCGCTCGTTTGTTCATTGTCGCGTTACGATTTTCCATTTCAATTGGACGCTTTGAAACTGCTCATACTCGAAGATTTTCCGGTAATCTTTTTTCTCTTTTTTCTTGTTCTGCATTATGGTTATTTTTTCATTTGATATTTTTATTTGCACATGTATTTGTTTGCTGGGATTTAAATCAAGTTCTTTGAATTTTGGTTTCTGTTTTCGGTGCCGAGAAAGTACTCAAAAATGAACCACATTGCCGTATTTATGAACATTAGGTTGTTTGTATTTTTAGTCTTCTTTCCATGTTTTCTGGGGTTAGTTTTTATGACCAAAGTTGGATTCTTTGAGTTGGTAAGGTGTTGTCTATCTCCCCTTTCTTACATCCTTTCATGAGCACTCTGGATGTAATTGGGGTTCGGATTCCTGAGTGCTTTAAACATTGTCTTGTAATCTTGTGGGTTGTGAGGTTTGTAGCTTTTAATTGTTTTTGTTGTTAGACCATTGCAAATAAGTGTGTTTTTAATAATTACTCTGCTTTTAGGTTTTTGAGCATTTCATTTCATTCCATTGGGTTAAGAGTTGGAATGGGGGTCGTAGGGGCGACGAAGCATTTGGAATCATCGAGAATAATTGCTGCGCTTGATGTAAGTCATTCTGAGGAAAGACTGGGACAATTTACCATGGAAAATGGTGAGTTATTTTTCCATACCAAGTCAACTAAGTTCAAGAGGCAGATAGTATCTGCTGTTCGTGATTTCCCCCCGGGGTGTGGACGATTTGCTCATTTGAACTCTTTGAGACATGCTAAGGATGCCACTTCTGTGGGTACTTCAACAGAAAGTTTGCTTAGTGGGGGTAAAAATGTTGGTGGACATCGTGGGGTTGAAAAGCTGATGCTCTCAAATGGTCAGGGAGACGAGACTGACTTGATGAATGGTAATGATGTGGATTCTGTGGAGACAGTTGAATCAGTAAGCGCCTTAGAGCATGAAAGATCTGATTCTCTGAAGAATCTACTTCAGTTAAACAATTCGAGAACTGTTGAAGAGGCAGCTTCTGTTGGTACTGAGGAGAGTTTGATCAGCAGGGATACTAATGTTCATGGAAAAAGGGTTGAAAACTTAATGCTCTCAACTGATCATGTGCATGAGACTGACTTGATGAATGGTAAGGCTTCTGGTACTGTGGAGACAGTTGAACCTGTGACAGATTTGGAGCATGAAGCATCTGATTTGCTGAAGAGTATGCATCAGTTGTCAAACAATTTGAGACCCGTTGACGAGATAGCTTCTGTTGGTACCGCTGAGTATTTGCTGAGAAGGGGTAAGAATGGTGATGGGCAGGAGATTGATAAGCTGATGGTGTCAACTGGTCAGGTGGATGTGACTGTCTCGATGATTGGTACGGCTTCTAGTACTGTGGAGACGGTTGAATCTTTAATGGCCTTACAGAATGAAGTATCTGATTTGTTGAAGAACCCATATCAGCTTGGTGTGGCTACTCCAAAGGAAGAGATGGTTGCTGTTCTTTCAGATAGAAATTTTTGTTCGCCACGTGATGGATCCATTTCTGTTTCTATTGGAAATGGTCTTGAGAAGACTGCAGCGAAGAAATGTCCTTCTCGAAGACTAGTATCAGCTGTTCGGGACTTCCCTCCTCTCTGTGGAAGAAATGCTTGTAAGTTTGGTCAAGTGAAGTCGTGTATGGGTGATGAACCAACACAATCGAACACAGCGAAGACTAGTGTAAAACAAATAAGAGAGGATTTTCAAGAAGAGTTTCATAAGAATGAATTGGGAGGGAATGTTTCTGAAGTTATTAGAGACAAGGTTCAACCTAAATGCAAGGGGCATGCTGTACAAGAAATGGAGAGACGGGATAAATGTAAACCAAGTTATAAGCTGAAGGCGGTTTGGAAAGATACAAGAGAAAAGTGCATTGAGAAAAGTCCGCAAGAAAGTTCACAGCTTCCGTCGAATAGAGTAATTGTGCTGGCTTTGATGGCTCCGTCAAATTCTCAATTTAGGAAGGGGAGAAGGGTCCGCAAGCATATACCAGATTGCATTTGATGAAAGGAAACGAAAGAAACTTCGTCTTAAATGTTAGCTAGAAAGACCTAAAACTGCTTCCAGGACAGAAAAGGCAGCTAAACTCATCAGAACCATTCATCAACAAATGAGCCTTCAAGTTTTGACGTGGAGGTTGAACGCTGACATTTTTCAATGAGCCGGCTGCCCTGTTTTTGCCTAAAAGCTAAAATGATCTGTTATTGGCACTTTGAAAATTACACGTGGAGGAGCATGATGACTTTTGTGGAGTGCCAATAACAGCTTCCGTTTTTTTTATTTTTGTAAAGTGAAGTATGAATCCTGGAAGCATGCTGTGGAGCATCACAATAGGAGTTGGTTAATTGTTACATCTGTTCTTTTTTACACCATGAAAATTTCCCCAAGCTACGGATTTCTAGCATGAAATTTGGCTTTACGTTTTGCACATAACACATGCATGTCAATCCATTATAATTCATCTTTTATATTGTCTGCTTCCTTTTTGTTAGTTTACTTTTATTTTAGGTTCGTCACGGAAGGGATTTTGGTAGCTTGCATTCAAGGCAAACGCCCAATGATAAACTTGATTGCCAAATAAAATTCTGAACGTGAATAAACTAAGTACATTCTGAATGTTAATAAACTGAGTACTATTATTTCTTTAATAACAACCCCATTACCTTCATTCATTTCCCATTACATGCACGACTGAAATTTAAAAAAAAGAAGATAAGTTTCTCTTCTTTTACCTTTTTTGTAACGACTAAGAGAACCATCTGATGGGCAAAAAAACATAGCAAATAAAAAGTAAATTCATGCTTCCCAGCCCCTCAAGGTCGTAGCACGCGCAACCCGGTTCACCCCAAGAGTAAAAGCTCCCATTCTCAAGTTGCAGTTATGAATTTGACACATTGCTTTGATGTCATGGAAAGCCTTGTGCATGTACCTTTTAAGCTCACAGTTAACTTTTTCTTCTTCCCACATAAATCCTTGAATATTCTGCAGACCAGAGATGGGAGGATTTTAATTTAAGCCATATATCACAATAGAGGTCATACAGGGCTACAATGGGGGTTCTGTTATCATTAAAGGCTAAATGATAGAAAAGAAGTATTCCCTATATTTGTGAAATGTTTGTAAATTAAATTTGACAAAAAGGACATCTTACGCGATTTATTTACCTGAACCCATTCAAAGTAGCTCACCGTCACACCACCGGCATTTGCATATATGTCGGGGAGAATAACAACTCCCTTGTTGGACAAAATCTGTAGAAGAGGAATTGAATACCTAAGTATGCAAGTTCAGCGACCGGTATGCTAATCTAAGTTTGTAAAAGTGAATTTGTCTTATTACCTCATCTGCTTCAGGGTCAGTGGGATGATTTGCAGCTTCTATTATGAATTTTGCCTTCACATCAGCTGCATTTTCCCTTAAATATAAAATTTGAATAAACTATTATCAAAAACAGGAAAACCGGTATACAATTTTTTTGACTCCACCACAAGTGGGGCTTTTGACACAAAATTTCTGATAAGTATTTAGACATATCCTTTTATGATGTTCTCATGAAGCAGAATACATACTTGTTAATGACCCCTCCTAGGGCACATGGAATGAGAACATCACATTCATGAACAAGCAAGTCATTCGGGTCCATAGAATCTGCCCCTTGGAATTCCTTCAAACTTGCATTGCTCTCTTTGTATCTCAGCAGAGCTGGAATATCAATTCCATCTGGATTTTTAATTGCACCAGTGATGTCACTAACAGCAACGACCTTACCCCCTCTATCATGGATCAACTTGGCTGCCCATGATCCAACATTTCCAAAACCCTAAAATGTATCAACATAATTGTGAAACAATGTACGAAATGGTTAGAAGCAGAACACATATTCATGTCATCACGAATAGACGCCAAGGACAAAGAAGTTTTGATCATGATTTAGGAAAATACCTGGATAACAAACTTCATACCAGAAATTGACTTCCCATATTCAGCAAGTACAGACTCTGTTGCGAAAACCACCCCAAGTCCAGTCGCAGACTCCCTTCCAAGTGAACCCCCAAGATCCTAAATTGGCAACATTATGAATAGAAGAAAAAAAAATTATATGGGTCATTTAATTCTATTGAGTGGAAACAATTACAAGCACTTTGGGGTGGGTGATACTTACAATAGGTTTTCCAGTCACAACTGCAGGTGAATGCCCATGAAACTTTGAGTACTCATCAAGAATCCAAGCCATTGTCTGTGATATTTGAGAATTAAGAAAAGTGCAACTTTCCACCAAACATAACAAAATATTCATCATTTCCATCAGCAAAGGCCGTATTATCAATTTAGTCTGACTGGAAAGAGGATACCTGCGCATTAGTTCCCATGTCAGGGGCAGGAACATCCCTGTGAATTCCAATGAGATCATGGATCCTCTGAGTAAACACACGAGTTAACCGTTCTAATTCACTGATACTCAAGTCCCTTGGGTTGCACCCAATCCCACCCTTAGCTCCACCATAAGGAATGTTTGCTACAGCTGTTTTCCATGTCATTAGTTGAGCTAGAGCATTCACTTCATCTGGGTCAACCTTGCACCATTGAATATTTGATATTTCAGCACACGATGTATATTAAGAAAGCTTAAATGCATGTGGATATTAATTGTGCCAATCCATGAGAGGATTTACTGGTAATACCAATTTAAGATTTATGAAGACATGTCAGCTCTTAGTTTCACTAAATTGCCAGTGGGTCAAATTTGGGTGCACAACAAAGCCAATCCTCATCAAAATATAGAGTTTACATGTCCAGAAGTCTTTCCTCTTATTTAAAAACACAGGAATAAAGGAAAATGTAGATGGGCATAGAACTGCTGCAGGACAAATGTGGTTCATTTATTGGTAATCTGTATGCATGAAGAATTAACTGCAGAAACATCAATACTAAATAATTTAACACAATGTGTAGGACATTTATAGCTAGTTGAACATTTTCACTGACAATAAAATTATTTTGGTGTTCTATATATGTGAGTTTAAGGTCATATGTGGAAAACCATTAAACATAAAGATCATGTTTCAAGTTCTTATTGCAGTTACTGCTTGAAGCAACACCTTCTTTGTTTGGTACGCAAGCAGAATTGTATTAACACTGATGGCAGCAACGCTTGTTAAGGACATCTTTTTATGTCTAAATTAATTTGTCAATTTCCTAATAAAATTGAATGTAGCTGTTACTACTACTACTACAAACAACATGTGTTGCTATTATAAGTGGAACTCACCATCAGCACAGTCTAGGTAATATATCCGGCAGTCACTATCATTCAGATTTCCCCTTCCAAATGTTGCATACTCCTAAAAGGTTTAATAGATTTATGGTGTCGGCCAACTTAAAAGGGAAACAGGGCATTCTATGTTTTCATGTTGATACAACGATAACTAACTGAAAAGGAAAGTACAGAAAGGAGAAACTTATTAAGCATAATAAAACCACACTAGACGACAACTAAAGATGTACTACATTAATCACACCAGCATGCGCAAAATATCAATGATGTTTGGGCTTTACAATATGAATACAGGTAATGTTGTTACATAAGGCGTTTATAGCCAATCAATCATTGGTCACCTATATAAAAACAATTTTACATTGTTCAATTGTCGTTTATCTTCCCATCATACGTTTTCTAGGAAGAATCCAACCTCATTGCTAAGAAACCCTTTTTGTTACATCAAATATCTTGAGGCACATGGATATGCTCATCAAACCGTTTAACAAAACACGGGTTTGACATAACAAACTGTGAAATTCTCCCAATTATTGAGGGTATGTGGGAATCAAGGTTTAACCGTTGATATAATCGTAAATATTACCAAAGGTCCAAAATTGGATGAATCTACAATCAAAACCACAAATGTGAATCCTAATATAAACATAGATAAGTCTTCCTGGCATAAACGCAAACACAATGAGCTCACTTTATACAAATACTGCAACCAGTACGAATCTACTTAATAAAACAAACATTCTTATGACCTTCAACCATTAAAGTGCTCAACTTTTACAGACTAAGAATTCAATTGGGTCAGAGACCAGAAACCCAAATCAACTTGGACATTCACGGGAGATATCAACATTGACATAAAACATCAACAAGATGAAGAGAGAGAAAGAAGAAAGAAATGTAAACCTCAGGGTGGTAACGGATTCCTCCTTTCATCGGCCCACGAGCATTGTCATGTTGGATTCTAAACCCAACATAAGAAACCAGAGTGCCATCATCTTTTGGAATTGTACACTCAACCTGCAAAAACAACATCATAAAAACCCAAAAAAGAAGAAAACCAAATATGAAGGAAGAATTTATGGAATGAGCAAGCAAGAGACAATTACTTTGATTTCTCTAAAGGGAATCAAAAGGCTTTTCTCAAGCTTAGAATCCAGCCCAAGAATGCGAGCTGCATGACGAAAGTTGCGGTTGGTGGCTGCAAGAGCATTCATGGGTGCCTGAAATAAATGAAATAGTGAAAACCCAGAAGCTGAAAGCAAGCCAGAAGAACACCAAGACAAGATCAAGATGAGCTGGGGTCAAGCGAGTGGTATTTATATATGCCAAAAAAAAATAGAATTTAATTGATGGGACATGTAGCTGAAAAGTATGGTTAAAAGCTGGGATCTTTATAAACTTATATTCCTTGAAGAATCAATAAAATAAATGTATTTCCATTGTTGGAAAATGGTGTAGTTGTTTTTGACTTGTAGGACTCTGACACTGCAGCTTTTCAAGTGCACGTTCAAAAGTAGAAAGTGACAGCAAGGTTGGTTACTAGGATATGACCACTGAGGGCTGCTTTTGGTTTTTGTCTTATGTGCTATTAGTGGCGGATTCATGATTCAAAATCCAAGTAAGCGAAACTTACCTTAAAAACTCAACGGTATGAGTGAATTTTATTTATAAAAATAAAAAAATACACCTAGTAAGGGGAGACATAATGAGTCTTACCCTCAAATATGCATATACATAAATAAAAGCTTAACAAAAGCATTGTACTAGATGATGACCCATCATTCTTTTTATTAAAAAAAGAGAACAAATTCTTTGTTTTCTTAGGGTTCCGATTGTGATCCGACATGATAAAAGATAACATATTTAATCAAATATCACAGCAAAAAATCAAACAAATTCTCATAATAACATCAATGTCTTTAATGAAACATTAACATACCAACATCAAATCAAACATCTCAACAATACCAACATCAAATCAAACATCTCAACAAAGAGGAGACAATACTCAATTTCAAAGACCTAATTAATTTCAACAAAATCCCAAATTATAATTCATTTCTAATTAAACCTTAGAATACTCAATTTCAAATTAAAATTAAAATTAAGATGCATACATGTATTTTAGGAAAACCCCAAAAAGAGAAAATAATTAAAGAGGAGAGAATGAGAAATACTTGTTAATAAGGAAGGAGAAGGTATCTTTTGTTTTTTTGAAGTATAATATAAGCGGGCATGGCACATGGTTGGAGTGGAGAATGTCGATTGGGCTGGAGCATTTGAGTTGACATTGCTTTTATTGTTTTTGTTAAATGAGAAAGTTTGAGTGGGCTGGGCTATTGTTTTTGTTAAGGGGAAACATTTGAGTGGGTTGGGGTTGAGTAGGCAAAAGAGATATAATTGTATTAAGTATTGGGTAATATTTGGTTTGGCTAAAAATGGAGTAGGCGGCTTGTTGCGTAGATTTAGCTCCACCAAAATGGATTAAGCTGCATCCTCAACTTGTGATACTCGCAAGTGCACGAACCGTTGGTAGTTTAGCGTATGTAAGTGCGAGGTCGATTCCACAGGGATTGGTGATTGAATGATCCAATTCAGTTTTCCTACACAAAACAGAAGCAAAAACAAAGAACATGAAAGAAGGAAGAAAATAAGAAAGTAACTCAAGCAAATAAGTTCCCAAGTTCAATTTAGATTAATGGATTGATTCTAGCTAAAGTATGATTAAGCCATGGTGTGTGGTCATAACCTTGTGTTCCTAATTCCCTAATTTGATCATTTGTTGTCTAACCTAAAATTAAGCATTAGGAACCCATTAAGCATAGAAGAACATTTTAAACAACCAAGTATGTATCTAATCCCTGTTGTCGAATGTCCATACATACTCTTCCTATTCATAGTTCAATTCGAATTAAAGCATGGTGTATACTCTTAATTCAAACCAAGATAGCTAACATGCAAGCCTAAATGGTGATCAATCATTCAAACTAGCATATTAACTTATAAGCATAATGAATAAGAACAAAAACCATAATTGAAACTTGGAAACTAATTCAACTTGAAAACTTAAGAAAAGAATTTACATAACAAAGAAAAATAAATTACAACTAAGAAAACATTAAGGAAACTAAGAGAACTTTGAGGAAGAAAGGAAGTGTTTGAGAACTTTGAGGAGGGAGAAGAAAGTGTTTGGGAACTTTAGAGAATTTTGGAAGAACATGTGTTTGAGAGCTTTGAGGATTTTGGAAGGGAATGTGTTTAAGACATGGAGAATTTGGAAGAGAGTGTTTGAGAACTTGGAGGATTTGGAGAAGAAAGTAGAGAGGTGTTTTGAGAGCTTTGTGGATTTTGGAAGAGAGTGTTTAGGAACTTTGAGAATTTGGAAGAGAGTGGTTGAGAACTTGGAGGATGTTTGTGAACTTGGAGAATTTGAGAACTTAGGGAAGGAAGAGAAATGTGTTTGTGAAGTGTTTGAGACATGGAGACTTTTGGAAGAGAAGGGAAGTAGAGAGATGTTTGAGAACTTTGAGGATTTTGGAAGAACATGTGTTTGAAAGCTTTAGAGAATTTGATGAAGGAAATGGGAGAAGTGTTTGGGAAGTGTTTGGAGAAGAGAGTATTTGAAGAATTTAGAAGAAGAGAAAGGAAAAGTGTTTGATATTTAGTACAAAGAAAATTTAATAGAATGATCTTATTACAACAATTGAGAACTACAAAGGGAAACTAAGAGAATTTGAGGGAGAGAAGGGAAGGGAGCTCTAGAGAAGTGCTTGAGAGCTCCCCCCCTTGGGGTGTTATTACAAGCTTAGAGAACCTCCCTATTTATAGGCCTAGGAGAAGTGAAAATCTGAATTCAATATGGCTAATGCATACAACACTTGTTTTATAAAATCTGAAATGGTTGATGCACTTGTATTAGAAAATCTAAATTGGGTGATGCACTTGTATTAGAAAATCTTGAATGGTTGATGCACTTCCCCAATAAATCCCACCAGCAGCCCTAGCTCATCTTCATGTCACCATGACCAAGCTTCCAACCAGAAATGATAGCTCATGCCTAGCTCACCATGACCAAGCATCCAACCAGCACATGCTGAGATCAGCATGACCAGCAACTTCAAGGGCTTACAACTTGGGCTTCTCTTAATCAAATTAGGACTTTAAGCACTTGAAATTGAAGTTCAGAATGTCTTCTTTCCAGCCATATGTTATTTGGGCCAATCCAAGGTCGGAGTAAGAAGTTAAGGCCAAAACAAATTGCTAACTCATTTTCCGCGCTGAAAACAATCCATCCTGAGCATGGCTCTGTGTTTGCTAGGTAACAGACTCCAGATATATCCAATGGGCCTGAAATTTGGATATGTTATAGTACACACCCATTGGAACAACTTTCATGAAGAATGTGGCCTCATCCGAGCTATGTAGGTTGCTGAAACAAAGCTTGCAATATGACCTACGGAACTGGACTGGCAAGGGGCTGTAGCCATAATGAATTTGTCTTTAAGCTCTTCATCAATTCATCCAAATTAGGCCTTAACATGCTTGAATTGCATGAATTATGTTCTCCAAAGCCATCATTGTTACCTAAAGCTCAATTAACTGAAAGATAAACACAAAAAGGATTAAAAGCACAAGTTTAACTCAAAAACATAACCAAATCATAAGCTAGAAGGGTAAGAAATAATATACAATTATGAACCGATCAAATACCCCCAAACCTAGATTTTGCTAGTCCTCGAGCAAAACAACACAAAACAAAGTTAAAAACAAAACTAGAAGTTAACTAAACCACTTTCGTAGGTAACTCGATTGCATTTAGCATATGCAACAAGCCTTTAAACCTCTAGGCATCCCTAGTAGGAGGAGTTGTGTCTCCTGAGGGTTTAACAGATACGATACCCACAAACGTTTTACTGACTCTGTAAAACAAAGTAATTAGAAAACTTAAAGATTGTTAGTCCTTAAGCAAAACCAAAAACAAAAACAAACACAAAAAACACAAAGAACTTAAAACAATTTTTCGGAACATTTTCTGAAGAGAAATGACTCATGCACATGACTTAAACGTTTTAACAGTAAAAGCTCAATTTTTAGACATTATTTACAAAGCGGCAAAGTTCTAAACACAATATGCTCAAAGTGTAGTAGTGTGATAGCCAAATGCAACAAATTCCCCAATCTTAGTTTTCACACAATTTCAAAAATCATACAAAGCATAAGTTCAACTTTAAATCTCACCAAAGTTGTCCTCTCACAAATGAATCACTCAGAAGAGGGCTATAATGCATCACTCAGTTATAAACATGAGAATAGAGTTAAACCATAAGGACTTAACTCGAAATAGAAAGATGAAGAACTTGCATTAATATGATCTCAAGAAGGATGCCAAACACTTAAAAGTAGAAAAATGAATGCAATTCAACCATATGACATTTAAGATCAATTTAGGTCTTTAACATAGGTTGTAATTGGGCCAAGGGTGTAAGGTGAGTAAGAAATGAAAGGTATGGATAATACAAAGTCCAAGGAACTCGCAATGTAAGAGCATCAAATAATTATTTACAAGACTTCGAATCATCACGATTAGATTTTTTTTCTTTTACATGATCAAAACTCCTTATACCTTCATTTACATTGATTCACTCATTTCCTTTAATTCAACAAACACCAATTTATTTTGAAGGCCCAAAAATGAAATTTCATTCAACCACCACTTTTCTCTTTTCTTTCACCAATTGTGTGAATTTTTTTTTTCTTCGAAATGTAACACCTCTTCCCAAACTTAGTGTGAAAAACACATCTCAATTAAAGCTCATGAGTTCCTTAGAAAGGTAAATATTTGTTTTTCAGGCTAAGGCGAGGAAATATAATTGGTAAATGAAAGAAAAAGGTTTACATGTAGGCTCAAAATGGTTAACAATGGAAAATCATGCTTAAGCATGCATAAGGTTAGCTTGAAAGGCACAAACGATCCAAAGAAGGCCTTAATATCATTTCTTTAAATGTCATGAAGTCAAATTGCACAAGAATGAATGACTTTTAAGTGTTCAACCAAATCAATGAATAATGAGATCAAACAACAACTTAGATGACAAGAAAATAAGAGTATGTATATAACACTCATGAAATGAAGTACAAGGCTCAAAAGCTCACTTTATATGGTTATATAAGTCTAATTTGTGCTTGATACAATTCTTTGGGTCATGCAAATCCTTTAATTGGAAAATTATGAAACAAATGGCAAGTGCAAAGGTTTCGAACATATCATGATAGAACAATGCCAATTTTTTTTTTTTTTTTTTTAATAAAGAAAAAAAACACTAAAATAAAATGAAATCCAATTTTCATTTAAGTCATGCAAACATTTATCACTATCTCATCATAAGTGTTCGGAAAGTGACTCAAAACAAAAACAAAACAAAACAATACTTAAAATAAAAACAAGCAAAAAAAATAAATAATTTTTTTTTTCAATTATTATTTTTTTTAATTTTTTTTTTTTAATTTTAAGAAAAACCAAATTTACTTGCTAAACTCCAATACCCCCAAACCTAGAAATGAACATTGTCCTCAATGTTTAAAAATTAGCCACAAACAATGTCATAACAACAAATGAAGGGTATTAAAGCAAATAAAAATCACAAAACATACAAAAATAAAATAAAACAATTACAAAATAAAAATTACAAAACAAACAATCAAATAAAAAAAATAAAAAAATAAAAAAATAAAAAACACGAAACAGTAAAACACTCAAAACAGTAAGCCCTAACAGATAGTCTTACACAAACTGAAACCCAAACAATTGAAAGCACAACCCAAAATGATATTAACCCAACAACGGTAAAACCCGACCCAACATGAAATCTGAAGCCCACACGTTTAAATTTAATTTTTTCTTAAAAAGATAAAACGTGAATTATGAGCGCAAAGCGGGATTTCTAAAAAGAGGGAATGTGGTCCCTGATGTTGTTTCATGGATAGTCACGGGCAGAAAGCAAGAGCCACGTGTTGACGCATAGAGGCGCCGCAGACTCCACAAGCAGAAATTACGGGGCCATGGAAAGGCGCGACGACTTTGCTGAACGCGTCCGTTCAGACAAAGCAAGTCGTGACAAATGAGTTGGAAACGGTTGGAAAGTGAGAAGATTGTGGGACTCGAGGAACGCTGGATATTCAGAAAACGCTTAGACGCTGCAACGGCTAGGGTTTGTCAAAGACTACATCTATAAGAAGGAAAAAGAAGGGAAAAAAAAAAAACAAAAAAAACACACAAACTCAGAAACACAAAAGAGAAAAGAAGCAAGAAAAAGAAAAAAAAAGTGAGAAATCAAATGGCTTCTTCCTACCCCTTTTCGTTAGATCTCAACCTAGCTCCACCGACTCAGACACGAGGCCAAGCAGTAGCACCAGTATGGATGCCCTACTTTGCCTCAGCACGGGGGCCTGTGACTGTAGCTGACTCAATACTCCTGGACAACGATGTTGCCATTGGAGTGGGCAGAAATTTAGTGACTCCTAAAGATATACGTGTTCTGGGGACAAGGGATGACAACAGGGTCGTGAGCGATGCACTGGCACTGAGCGTGCAGAGTACGGCAACAGTCGCAAGTTTGGGTCATCGCCTACTTGCGAAGTCCCATGAGGTAGAGGTGCTGAAAGGTCAGTTGGCGGCGGAGCGAAGTATGGTTGAGGAGTGTCAGACTGCTATAAAAAGCTTGAAAAGGGAGAGGTCAAGGATAGTGGAGGTGAATCGACACCAGCTAGAAGTATTGCGGGACGAGAATAAAAACCTATCAAAAATGGTAGAGTTGTACTCTCGCGACATGCGAAAACAGCTGGAGGACCTAGACCGACCGGGTAAACGCAAACAAGCAGATCGCGAGAGTAGTTACGCTCAAGCTAAGATTGCGATCTTTGGGAGCTCAAGTGATGAGCCCCAAGAAGCTGTGCGTGAAGCCCCGGAAGAGGACAGCCAGAGGGCCAAACTCAAAGCTCCAATGGTCGAGACACCAAGCACCGAGAAGAAATGATTTCCTACTGCATTATTGTTGTTTTTATTTTATTTTGTTGTTTTTGTATTTTCGTTATTTTGTTTCGGAAATAAAAGAGTAAGGTTGCAGAAAGAAAAAGAAAAAGAAAACACACTTCCCAACTAAAATAAAACAAAGACGACAAACGGAAAAGAAAACACATTTCCCTAACTAAAATAAACTAAAGATGATAGCCGAAAGGGAAAAGCAAAAACACAAAGCTCTAGAAAATGAAAGTAACGGGCAAAAACATTAAACACCAGAAAACACGGAGGAAAAAAAAAAGAAAAGTAAAGTAAAGGTGCTCCCCCTTGAAGCGATTAGGTCGAGCATGCCCGGGAAATCCGAAATGGTGTTGGCTCTCTCTCATCAGCATATGTCTATTTAAACCACACCTCTGCAAGCGGATGATACCCAGCATTTCTTCCTGCAAACTCAAGGAAAAACATCAAAAAATTCAGAAGCAAAACAAATGGCATCCTCATGCACTCACCTTGATGATCTCAACCTTGAGCTCTCACTTGCACCACCGAATGCCCAGACAAGGGCTCCTCCAAACACTGTCTTTCCAAACTCCACATATCATCATGGTACGGCCTCAAACTTTGCTGAGGTAATACCGAACTTTTCTGAGGCAGTGCCGAACAGAGCAGCGCTGCTGGAAGGCATGATTGGCAGCAAGCTCACATCGACAGATCATCTGTATGTGGCAAAGAGGTCTGACAAGGCAGCAGTGGAGGAGTCCCACAATTTAACTGTGCTCCACGCGGTCTCGGCTACCAATTTGGGCATGCGTTTACTGGCGAGAACACGGGAGTGTGCCGCGATGAGCGAGGAAATAGTTTCCTTGAAGGCTATGGTGGCGGACTTGCAGAAGCGGCTCTACTGTGCCAATCAGCACGTGGAAGCACTGCAAAGAAAAAATGAGGACCATGTGGAGCTGCTGCAGATTCTGCAAGTAAGAGATAATAGAGGCATGCCATGAAGATGAAGATGAAGACGAAGAAGAAGAAGAAGAAGTTGTTTTTTTTTTTAATTTTATTTTATTTTAAATTTTTTACTTTTTTTTTTCTTTGTTTGTAATGCAGTGTTTGAGTGAAATAAAAATAATATGTTTTTAACACTCAGAAATAAACTAACTAACCACACCACGTAAATAAATACATAAACTATCTTAACAAAACAAAAAAAAAAAAAAACAAAGAAGTTCCAAATTGATTTTTAAAAAAAATTTATTATTATTTACAACTAACTGACCACACAAAGAAAAATAAATAAATAAATAAAAAGAAGTTCCAAATTGCAATTTACAAGGATAAAAAAAATAAAAACTCAAATTTCAATTTTTTAAAATTTTTTTTTTTTTATAAATATTTTATTTTAAAAACACACAAATATACAAGCAACTCATGGATGACCAGTTAAGGGCCTCAGAAAACACAGCCAGGGGATCCGGGAAGGTTGGAGGGGTCACAAAGGTCCCACTTAAAACCCAAACTCTTAGACACCGAAGGTGTCGCCTAAAGAACTCCTAGACACTGTATTGACGGAGACGCTCACTGGAGTTACCACGAGTCAGCTAATATAAAAAATCTTTTTAAATTTTTTTTTTTAATAAAAGAAATAGAAAATTAAAATTACTAAAATAATAACAAAACAACTAAAGAGAAAAGATTGGAATACTCCCCCTTGAAGCGATTAGGTCGAGCATGGATGCATTTGGAGGTCGCGACTTCTCCCACTGCTCCACACTCCCCATTCTTATGATTGAGGTTGCCATCTCTCTCCATTTTTATTAAGCTATCATAAATTGCTAAAACGAACACGAAAAACTTGAAACAGAATTAAAGGATTACGAAATATAAAAAAAAAAAAACTAAAAATGAAAAGGAAAAATCAACACACGTCCAATTCCATGCTTCAAAGCAACAAGCACCAATGAGTTGTGTAAGCTGGGACTTAAACCCAGTTCTCTTGCTTGTTGGGCAATTGTCCTTTTCTGTTGGACTACAAACACAACTTGTCCATTAACGTCATTAACTTTAAAACTTGAAATTGTCCAGTTAAGAAAAAAAAATAAAGTAGGAAAGCCAAATAGAATCAAACAATGTTACCGATCCCCGGCAACGGCGCCAAAAACTTGTTGCGTAGATTTAGCTCCACCAAAATGGATTAAGCTGCATCCTCAACTTGTGATACTCGCAAGTGCACGAACCGTTGGTAGTTTAGCGTATGTAAGTGCGAGGTCGATTCCACAGGGATTGGTGATTGAATGATCCAATTCAGTTTTCCTACACAAAACAGAAGCAAAAACAAAGAACATGAAAGAAGGAAGAAAATAAGAAAGTAACTCAAGCAAATAAGTTCCCAAGTTCAATTTAGATTAATGGATTGATTCTAGCTAAAGTATGATTAAGCCATGGTGTGTGGTCATAACCTTGTGTTCCTAATTCCCTAATTTGATCATTTGTTGTCTAACCTAAAATTAAGCATTAGGAACCCATTAAGCATAGAAGAACATTTTAAACAACCAAGTATGTATCTAATCCCTGTTGTCGAATGTCCATACATACTCTTCCTATTCATAGTTCAATTCGAATTAAAGCATGGTGTATACTCTTAATTCAAACCAAGATAGCTAACATGCAAGCCTAAATGGTGATCAATCATTCAAACTAGCATATTAACTTATAAGCATAATGAATAAGAACAAAAACCATAATTGAAACTTGGAAACTAATTCAACTTGAAAACTTAAGAAAAGAATTTACATAACAAAGAAAAATAAATTACAACTAAGAAAACATTAAGGAAACTAAGAGAACTTTGAGGAAGAAAGGAAGTGTTTGAGAACTTTGAGGAGGGAGAAGAAAGTGTTTGGGAACTTTAGAGAATTTTGGAAGAACATGTGTTTGAGAGCTTTGAGGATTTTGGAAGGGAATGTGTTTAAGACATGGAGAATTTGGAAGAGAGTGTTTGAGAACTTGGAGGATTTGGAGAAGAAAGTAGAGAGGTGTTTTGAGAGCTTTGTGGATTTTGGAAGAGAGTGTTTAGGAACTTTGAGAATTTGGAAGAGAGTGGTTGAGAACTTGGAGGATGTTTGTGAACTTGGAGAATTTGAGAACTTAGGGAAGGAAGAGAAATGTGTTTGTGAAGTGTTTGAGACATGGAGACTTTTGGAAGAGAAGGGAAGTAGAGAGATGTTTGAGAACTTTGAGGATTTTGGAAGAACATGTGTTTGAAAGCTTTAGAGAATTTGATGAAGGAAATGGGAGAAGTGTTTGGGAAGTGTTTGGAGAAGAGAGTATTTGAAGAATTTAGAAGAAGAGAAAGGAAAAGTGTTTGATATTTAGTACAAAGAAAATTTAATAGAATGATCTTATTACAACAATTGAGAACTACAAAGGGAAACTAAGAGAATTTGAGGGAGAGAAGGGAAGGGAGCTCTAGAGAAGTGCTTGAGAGCTCCCCCCCTTGGGGTGTTATTACAAGCTTAGAGAACCTCCCTATTTATAGGCCTAGGAGAAGTGAAAATCTGAATTCAATATGGCTAATGCATACAACACTTGTTTTATAAAATCTGAAATGGTTGATGCACTTGTATTAGAAAATCTAAATTGGGTGATGCACTTGTATTAGAAAATCTTGAATGGTTGATGCACTTCCCCAATAAATCCCACCAGCAGCCCTAGCTCATCTTCATGTCACCATGACCAAGCTTCCAACCAGAAATGATAGCTCATGCCTAGCTCACCATGACCAAGCATCCAACCAGCACATGCTGAGATCAGCATGACCAGCAACTTCAAGGGCTTACAACTTGGGCTTCTCTTAATCAAATTAGGACTTTAAGCACTTGAAATTGAAGTTCAGAATGTCTTCTTTCCAGCCATATGTTATTTGGGCCAATCCAAGGTCGGAGTAAGAAGTTAAGGCCAAAACAAATTGCTAACTCATTTTCCGCGCTGAAAACAATCCATCCTGAGCATGGCTCTGTGTTTGCTAGGTAACAGACTCCAGATATATCCAATGGGCCTGAAATTTGGATATGTTATAGTACACACCCATTGGAACAACTTTCATGAAGAATGTGGCCTCATCCGAGCTATGTAGGTTGCTGAAACAAAGCTTGCAATATGACCTACGGAACTGGACTGGCAAGGGGCTGTAGCCATAATGAATTTGTCTTTAAGCTCTTCATCAATTCATCCAAATTAGGCCTTAACATGCTTGAATTGCATGAATTATGTTCTCCAAAGCCATCATTGTTACCTAAAGCTCAATTAACTGAAAGATAAACACAAAAAGGATTAAAAGCACAAGTTTAACTCAAAAACATAACCAAATCATAAGCTAGAAGGGTAAGAAATAATATACAATTATGAACCGATCACGGCTGCCTACCCTGCCCTTAGGGTAGGACCGCCCCTGTGTGCTATGACCGTGACCATATCATTAAAGTCTAAATTGTTCTAAAGGGTATACTGGTGAAATACCCCTGAACTTGTACCTCGCTTTCAATTAAGATAAATGTATTTCCATTGTTGGAAAATGGTGTAGTTGTTTTTGACTTGTAGGACTCTGACACTACAGCTTTTCAAGTGCACGTTCAAAAGTAGAAAGTGACAACAAGGTTGGTTACTAGGATATGACCACTGAGGGCCGCTTTTGGTTTTTGTCTTATGTGCTATGACCGTGACCATATCATTAAAGTCTAAATTGTTCTAAAGGGTATACTGGTGAAATACCCCCTGAACTTGTACCTCGCTTTCAATTAGCCCCCTATCCTTTTTTTTGTAGAAAATTAAGGAACCGATCTATTTTTTTTTCGCCAATGTGCCTCTCGACGTCAGAATTTGGCACTTTCCATCCATTCTGCCATGAAGATGGAGGTCACTTTAGTTCTTTCGCGTGTCCACGCAAGTCATCTCAGTGTAAATCCAAAAGTCGAAGGAGGCTAGGTCACTTTCAGAAAAGAAAAGAAAAAGCAAAAAAACTGAGATCAGAGCGTTCGAAAGTTTGGGGGAATTGGGGATTTCACGAAATCGACCTGCATAGTGGCTGACGTTGACAAATCGGTGAGGTTGTCATATGAATCTTGAAGCAACACGCCTGTATTGACCAAGAAAGATGCCTATTGAAGTACGGAGTAGTGAGCAGCCTCCCAAGTAGAGTAAGTCTTCAACTTTCCCTTTCTTTTCATTGTTTAAGTGGTTGTGGTCCATAGGTTGTCGGTAGAATTGGATTTTTCCATCTTCATGCCTTGCTGTAAGATTCCTTTTTTAATAGAAAAGTGTGGTCCCAAAGTAAAGCATGTGCGTTGGTTTGTCTGTGTGTGGCTGATGTTAGTAAAGGCTGGTGCCGATTGGTACGTTTGTTGTAGTAAATTGAAGTTGCTGAGTTCATTATTTGTTGTTTGTAGATGATCCAGAGTTACTTACAATTGAAATTCACCATGGGGGGTATTTTAAAAAGGGAAAGTATGTGGGAGGTACTGTCCAATGGGCAGACAACTATAATACAGATAAGTTGTCAATGCTGGACTTATATGATGTTGCTGAATCACTAGGATACAACCACATAAAAGTCGATTATCGTTATAGGTCCACAACATTGGGTTATATGGCAATTCGAGGAGACTTGGATGTGCTTGATTTTGTGCGTGAGACACATGCATCAAGGGTTCACGGTTTGTACATCACAGAAAAACCAGAACCACAGAGAGATAATGAACCCTCTGCAGCTGTATTTAACTTTCATAATTTGCTTCAATCACAATTGATACATTTAGATGTACAAGATGATGTGAACATTGCTGATGATGCCGATGATGAAGCTGAAGAGGAAGATGAGGAAGAAGCTGTAAATGTTGATGCAGAGGATGATGACGAAGAGTGCCTGCAGTTCATAGATAGTGACTATGAGCAAACAGATGAAGAACAAAAGAGACAAAAGGGAGCAGAAGATGACAGGTGGTTTGATATGCATGCAGTGGAGGAAGCTGCTGAAGAATCACAGAGAGAACCTGGTGAAGTTCCAAGTGATGACTACAATTCAGAGGACCTTCTAAGTGTTTCAGAAGAGGAAGATGAAGTTGATGAAAATCTAGGTGTGAAAAAGGTTAGTCGTGGACGAAAAGCTCCTAGGTTCAAGCAATTTAAAAGTGATACTGATTTATTTAATCCAGTATTTCATATTGGCATGGAGTTTGCTAACATGGAACAATGTAGGGAGGCCATAAGATTCTATGCAGTTTCAAGTGCTAGGCCACTGAGATGGGTGAAGAATGACCCTCACAGGGTTAGGGTGGTGTGTGGAAGTGGAGGAAAGGCTGAAAAAAAGGGTTTAGGAAAAAGAAATGCATAAAAAAAAAAAATGTGTACAAAATGTTGAAGATGATGGTGGAGAAGAAAATGGAGAAAATGGTGGAGAAAATGGTAAAGAAAAAGGTAAAAAAAAGAGGGATGTCAAGTGTGATTGGTTGCTATATGCATATTATGTGGGCAAAGGGCCTACTACTAGGATCAAGACATATCAACCAAAGCATTCATGTGGAAGGATGCAGAAGACCAAGTTTGCCACTTCTTCTTGGCTTGCTCAAAGGTTTGATGAGGATTTGAGAGATAATCCTAATATGTCTGTGATGGATTTCATGAAGATCGTGAGGAAGAATTATGGCATAGATATCACTGCAAACTAGTTTTACAAAGCCAAGAGCATAGCTAAAGAGAGAATACATGGAAGTATTGAAGAATAGTACGCAAAATTGTGGGATTACTGTGAAGAGTTGAAGACAAACAATCCAGGCAGCACTGTATTAATCAAGACTGATTTGCGTGGGGACAACCCAGTATTTAAAAGAATATATATATGTTTTGGTGCATTGAAGAAGGGCTTTATTGCAGGATGCAGGCCAGTTGTGGGTTTCAATGGTTGTCATGTGAAGGGAACTCATCCAGGACAGATTTTATCTGCAATTGGTATTGATGCGAATAATTGGATGTACCCTATCGCATTTGCTGTGGTTGAAGTAGAAAATACCGAGACTTGGACATGGTTTATGGAGATTTTCTTCGCTGATGTTGGGTGTGAAAATGGTAATGGTTGGGTGTTCATGTCAGATAAGCAAAAGGGTTTGGGGCAAGCCATTAGGGATTTGATACCTACTGCTGAACACAGGCATTGTGTTAGGCACCTCCACAATAATTTCAAGATTGCTGGTCACAGTGGACTAGCATTGAAGCAAAGATTGTGGGCAGCAGCTAGATCAACTACAATACCCACATTTGAAGCTGAAATGGAGAAGATGTTATCTCAATCAGATGCAGCTTACAGATGGCTTCAGGAAAGGCTAGCAAATCATTGGAGTAGGTCACACTTCAATACTCATTCTAAGTGTGATATGCTTCTTAACAACTTGTGTGAGTCTTTTAACTCAGCTATTATTGAAGCAAGGGATAAGCCAATTCTGACCATACTAGAGAGAATTCGAAGTTATTTGATGCTAAGAATGGCTAGACTTAGAGAAACTGTTTAGACACATGATGTTGGTCCTAGGATTTTTGGAATTGTTGAAAAGCTAACAACTGAGAGTGCTCAATGCATAGCGTCATATGCTGGTGGGGGAAAATATCAAGTTAATAACATCCATGGTGGAATGTATGTAGTGAATTTGGAGAGGCACACCTGCACTTGCAGAAAGTGGGACTTATGTGGAATCCCTTGTTCACATTCTATGGTTGCAATTGCCAAAACAAAGAAGAGCCCTTATGACTTTCTACATTCACTTTACAAAAGAGGTGCATATGACAGGGCTTATGAGAGTTATATATCTCCACAAGAATACTGGAGGAAAACGGGTCATAGACCCATCAAGCCACCTCTTTACCACAAACAACCGAGAAGGCCTAGAACAAGTAGGCAAAAGGAACCCGATGAGATACCAAAAAATGCAACAAAGCTGAAGAGATATGAGATTTTCATTTGTTGTAAAACTTGTGGAGGTGAAGGTCACAATTCTGCAACTTGTGGAGCTGAAGTTTGTGATTATTTCTGTTGATATGAACTTTGTTGAAGGTGCAAGTTGGTCCTTTATTTGTTATAAAATTTTTTTTAATTTTTTGTTCAAGGAACAAGCTAGAGGCAGGGGAAGGGTAATAAGAGTTCGAGGCAGGGGAAGGGGAACAAGTATGCCAAGTGTTCCTGTCAGACAACCAGATCAAGCTGAGACTTCAATCCAAGATAGACCTTTTAGAAGAACAAAGCTTGAGGTAATACCATATGTACTGATTTGCTTTCAATACTTACATTCAATGTTTAAACCAAATTTGGACTGATTTGCTGATTTTTGTCATTCAATTAGGCGAGAAGAGGGGGGCAAATGTCTGAACTAACAAGGCAGCTTGCTCAAACTGGTTCTACCTTACAAGAAATTCAAATTGGGCATGCTTCTCAACCAAACTCAGAAAATGTACCTCTACCGAAAAGACCAAGGCCACGGAGAATGTAGTTGAGATTTGCTGATTTTAGTTTTTTGGAACACCAAAACATTAGGACTGCTTATGTAATGGATATGTTTTGGAACATTTTACTTTGATGAATTTCTAGTTGATATGATCCTAGGATTCTCAGACTGATTTCAATGGATTAGTATTGGAACACAAATGTTTTGGTTGGATTACAGTTAGAACACATGTGTTGCTTGGATTCATGTTGGAACAGATGTTTTGTAATGGATATGTTTTGGTTTAATAGTGTTGCAACACTTATGTTTGCTTGCTTGCTTATATGACCTTTTTGCCAATTGGAAACAAAATTGTCAAAACACAACTCATACATGCCATTACATTCAACAAAAAGACCAAAAGTCCATGTATTACACCTCTGCAACACAACTGATACACGGCATGTCACATTGTCTTTGCCTTTCCCTCTCCCCTTTATTTATAGGACAGATTACATAGGCTTCTCTGGCAAATATCCTTCATTTTCTTTGCCTTTCCCATACATTAACCACAAAACTATCACAAACAACAAACAAGACATCCCAAACCAAGGGTTTTTTTTTTCAGCTTCTCTGGCCGAGACTTTTTTGCATCTTCCATTATGTTTATTTTCCGTAGCAGCCCAGGTATAATTTGCTTCGACCTCTCACACATTTGTGGGTCACCCCATTCCCAATATCTACATCTATTCTGCACATTTCTCCCAACAAATTGATACATAAAAAATAGAAGAAAAAAAGTGCATCAGTCCAAATTTCTACTCAGCAACCCAAATTTCAAATCTGCAAACCAAATTTCAATTATAAACTTACCCTCCCACAGATGTAAAATCTCCTCCCTGGATGTACAGCAGTCTAAGATGTTTGGACTTTCGCAGTCTTACCACAGTGGCATACGACTAAAGGCACCATCCATGAACTACCCTCTTCACCTTCTGCATTCCACCTCTGTGACCGATGACCTCCATGACCTCTGCCAGGTAAGAACCTCCTCATCTCCTAATATTTTGGGTTTTCTCCTAAGCCCTAGATCCCCTTCTGGTTTAGGGTACGAAAATGGAGGTTGGGAAAATGGAGGGAAATTCTTTGGGGGAAAAATAGAGCCAAAATGTAGGAACTAATAGGTGAAGCATGGGTTCAGTTCAGTGGAGACGCGAAATGACAAATTAACCTCCAACTTCACGGCAGAATGGATGGAATGTGCTAGATTTTGACGTTGGGGGATACATTGGCGAAAAAAATTTGTTCGGTTCCTTAATTTTCTAAAAAAAGAGGATAGGGGGCTAATTGAAAATTAGGTACAAGTTTAGGGGGCAAATCACTAGTATACCCTTGTTCTAAATAATCAAAGGCACAAGTGAAACTGAAACTAAGAGCACCTCCACCCCAAAAGGCAAGGGCAAGGCAAAGGCAAGGTAAGGGCGGATACTATTCATGTGAATAGTGTCAGCCTTGCCTATTTTGTTTCCATCCCAAAGGGCAAGGGCAAGGGCAAGGACAAACACTATTCACCTTACCTTATTTTCTATTTTTTTTTTAATACTTAAACCATTAATTTTGATAAGCTTTTCAGATAATATTTTCGATTTCCACGTGTCACTATACATTGGCGAAAAAAATTTGTTCAGTTCCTTAATTTTCTAAAAAAAAAAAGGATAGGGGGCTAATTGAAAATTAGGTACAAGTTTAGGGGGCAAATCACTAGTATACCCTTGTTCTAAATAATCAAAGGCACAAGTGAAACTGAAACTAAGAGCACCTCCACCCCAAAAGGCAAGGGCAAGGCAAAGGCAAGGTAAGGGTGGATACTATTCATGTGAATAGTGTCAGCCTTGCCTATTTTGTTTCCATCCCAAAGGGCAAGGGCAAGGGCAAGGACAAACACTATTCACCTTACCTTATTTTCTATTTTTTTTTTAATACTTAAACCATTAATTTTGATAAGCTTTTCAGATAATATTTTCGATTTCCACGTGTCACTATACATTGGCGAAAAAAATTTGTTCAGTTCCTTAATTTTCTAAAAAAAAAAAGGATAGGGGGCTAATTGAAAATTAGGTACAAGTTTAGGGGGCAAATCACTAGTATACCCTTGTTCTAAATAATCAAAGGCACAAGTGAAACTGAAACTAAGAGCACCTCCACCCCAAAAGGCAAAGGCAAGGTAAAGGCGGATACTATTCACGTGAATAGTATCAGCCTTGCCTTTTTTGGTTCCATCCCAAAGGGCAAAGGCAAGGACAAGAACAAACACTATTCACCTTACCTTATTTTCTATTTTTTTTTTATACTTAAACCATTAATTTTGATAAGCTTTTCAGATAATATTTTCGGTTTCCACGTGTCACTATTTATTATAAAATTCTCACATAAAAATTCAGATAACATTTTCGAATTAAATTTTCGGATAACATTGTCGGTTGCCATGTGTCCATCAAATTTTAGATAAGATTTTCGGATGAGATTCTCAGTTGTCACGTGTCTTATTTCATATAAGATTTATTTATTTATTTATTTATTTATTTTTATACAAATGAAAAGTAGTAGAAAAATATGAGTAGAGAGTAAAAAATATTGGAAGGAGAAGAGTTGCATGAAGATTTGGTGTGGAAAGTGAATAAAATTGTCATGTATTTATAGGGAAAAAATCCAGAATTTTTTTCAATTTTTTTTTTCAATTTTTTTACCTTGCCGACGTTAGCGCCTTCGGGCTGCAGCCCAGTCAAGATTTGCCCGTGGGCTTGCCCGGGCTGATTTGCACTGGAGGTGTTTTTGGGCTGGTAGGGGGCCTGTTGCCATGGCAGGCCTTGCGTGTTGCACATGCTCTAACAAGAAGGGGAGCTTTGTTATGGTGATTGATAATGACTAGATCAAGAATAGCAGACAAATAAATGGGAGTCAACTAGGCCAGGCCAAAATGAATGAGTTCGACCAAGTATTTTCGGTTACATTTAAGGTGACTGGAATTAAGTATGGCCGAGGTACTGGAGATTATAGTTGGCCAAAATGGTGAAATACCCAAAAAAGGAAAAGGCAAAGATTGTCCAATAGGTGATAATGGGGGAAATCAACCGCAACCACTGCCACTGGCTAGGAGAACTAGTCGACCGGTATATTGGTGCCCATATTTAGAATATGTCGGTCTTCAATTCGCCATGGAGAATATTGGCTGCATTATAGCCTAAAGCATGAGATAACTCATGAGGAGACACTCAAATTGAGATTGCTCTTTAGCACCCTTAATTGGCAAACTATGAAGCAAATCTTATAGGAGTATGAAGCAAACTATATATGAAGCAAATGGTATATGAATATCGTCCTTAAGTGGCAAACTATGAAGCTAATCTTATAATAGTAGGGGGTGGGCATTTGAACCGATGAACTAGGGATGGTAATGGGTCGAATCGGGGTTGCGTATGCCATTCCTATCCTCATCCCCATTAAGCATTTTTCCCCGATCCCAGCCTTCATACTCGCAATATTCAAATTGGGGATTCCCCATACCAGCCTTCATTGGGGAACAGGTTCCCCGACCCGCTCCATTACGAAAAAAAAAACAATAAAAAACTACTTTGTTGAATGAGAAAAGCAATCTTGTATATCCGCGCACGGCTATACTGTTGGAAAAATTCTATTTAACTAGTATAGCCGGGCGGCTATAATATTGAAATTTCTATTTACAGAGTATCGCCGTGCGGTTGTACTTTAAAAAAATTTCTATTTATAGAGTATAGCCGCGCGGCTAGACTATTGAAATTTTCTATTTATTGAGTATAGCCGCTCGGCTATACTGTTGAAATATTCTCTTTTCCACATTGCACTAAGAATAAAAATATAGATTTATTTTAGGGTGGGTTTAATAATGCTCTGCAGACATATTGAAGACATAAATCAATTTTCTACGCGGCGATATGTATGTTAATTAATTCTTTAAAGACAAATATCATAATGTGATGGGTAAATATCATGATAATTTGGACTTATCTGAGAGGATATATATATATATATATATATATATATATATACAGTTATTCTCTTATCCAGATGTCCGCACGTTATTATCGTGCGGATTCTATTGTAAACAGGCAGGAAAACAAAGAGGGGTAGTACAAAATACACTGCGTCCGCACGATAATAACGTCCGGATGTCCGCATAAGAGAATTTCTGTATATATATATATATATATATATATATATATATATATAGAGAGAGAGAGAGAGAGAGAGAGAGAGAGAGAGAGAGAGAGAGAGAGAGAGAGAGATGGATGCTATAACCTTTAAGAAGTAGAAAGATTTGTTAAGATATATATGAGGCTTGTATCCTGGTTAGGCGATCTTAAAGGCTTATTGGGAATTGATTATTTCCTTTAATTTCAGCGTTTAATATTCCCGATAGGATCCTAAGATGTAAACTCGATTGTACTATCAAGAGAATAAGGAACAGTTGACCCAAAAATAGGACTGATATTGTAGCATGTAGGGCTTGTAGCGTCATCCATTAGACCACCTTCACAGCCATGATCTTGACCTGTACTGTCACAATCCACAAGCTCTTGCTCTGATAGTGAGATTAAGTTTCCGGTTTTGAGCTGGTTAACCCCTTATGTCGCTGCCACTGCTGAGAACACCCAACAACACCCTATAAAATTGAAATAACATGCCTCATCATTCAAGAACATGTTATGTTGCGAAACAGTGAATGCATCATCATTTAACAACTTGCTTAACACTTACCACATTTGCCTTGGTCCTTGATAGGCGTCACTGCACCCTTTTCTCTCCAATCCACAGAAGGTGGCACATCAGTGGAGGATCGTTTCGTGGAATTGGACATGATCAATTTGGAGGATCGTTTCATGTAACCATTACGAATTTCCCGAAACTCCTCATTGGTTAGGTCTGCAAATTCATTTAATCTTAGCGTGAAGTAGTTCTGGCCCATGTGTTTGTTAAAAGCCTCAATGAACTCCAAGTTGGCCTTGAATATCACGAACACGTAGGCTCAGGTGGGAACTTCTTTTTGCAAACCTTTACTTGCGGCTCCATCTTAGCCATTTAAGTGATCTCAACGGCTGGAGAGAAAAACCAAACTTACAATAGAAACGGGTACACTGCACTTCCCCCTTAGCCCACGTGTCATGGCGCGCATTTTCCAATCTCGTCCCGCCCTTCTTCCTTCCAACCGCGTCCTTTTTTCTTTTTTTTTGGTTTCAGAATCCCTCTTATTCCTCTCAAACAGATTCGCCTCATCAATACCACCATCTCCTATTTTCTTATGTTAGAATCCATACATTTCTCTGGAACTCCCTTTCTCTTTCTCTCAATTCTCACTCAATTCCCTCATTTCTTGCTCTCTTAGTTTCTCTGCGTCAACCTCCATCCCCTTCTCTCTCTCTCTCTCTCTCTCTCTCTCTCTCTCTCTCTCTCTCTCTCTCTCTCACTATCACAATTCAAAAATCGAGATCTATTTGAGAGGGTAATGTTTGAGATCTATTTGAGTGAGTAATATATTTTCAAAGTTTGATATTATGTTTTGCATTTTCTATTGCATTCTTTAATGTTTAATTTTTGTTTAGGATTTTAGGCTTTGATTTTCTGGGTTTACACATATGGGCTGCTCCCTCTCTGTGCAGGTAAGAGTACTCTTTCTCGGTACTAGTTGTGAGCTGACGTTATATTTTTTTTCTAGAGAAAACTGAAAATCTGAGAGAAAAATAGAAGACATGGGAAGAAAGTGAGCTCTAAAGCTCGTTCTTTGACTGTGATACTCATTGCATCTTATATTAGCAGGTATAATCTAGTTGACCCTAGTACGATTTTCTTCTTCTTCCATTCCTTTTTCATTATCGTTTTTGGGCATGTATCATTTGGGTTATTTGGTATATGTTAGGATGCATTTTATATCTACTATGATGCATTTGCTATCTGTTATGATCCATTTTCTAAGTGTTATGATACATTTGGTATCTGTTAAGATCCATTTGGTATCTATTATGATGCATTTGGTATCTTTTATGATGCATTTGTTATATGTTATGATGATGACAGGTGGCGGCCTCCTTGCTGACCTGTGGAGCTGGATATGAGGATAAGGTTTTCCGATTAATTGAATTTTTTTTTATAATGAATCAAAACAAGGAGTATACAAATTCGTACGTATTTGTCAAGAGGAATACTTCGTATATGAAGTGAAATGGCTGGTGTACTTATCTCAACTATATCAATACTATTGTGTGGAACACAAGTTCCAGCAAAAATTTGGTTGTCATCGGGTTTCTAGGTAACATTGTTTAATATGGAACACATTTTATTATAAAATTATAAAATTTTCCCTATGAATATGGACACCTTGTGAGAGCGTGATTCCCAACTATTGCTTTATTAGGTGTGAATTCCCAACGTAGCATGGAATGAATGTCTCCATCCGCTTTGGGTGTCTCCATTTTTGGGCATCGTATTACATTATAGAAATGAATTTTTTTTTAAGGCAAAGCGATAGGTTGTTGAAGGTGAGATTCATTTGGCATGTTGGCTGTATTCACTCATTCATATCCACTGCACTTAGTAGCTCCCTAAAAATAACTAGAATACAACATAATACATTACATTTTTTAGTTTGGGAAGAAAATTTATTTGGAGACCATACACTTACATATGTGGTGAAGCACTTCCAATATGGTCTGCCCAGATTCCTTTCAAATTTGGAAATGAACATAACCATCTCAGCACACCTCTTTGGCTTAGTGTTGGCTGAAGAAGTCGACATTACCCAAAATGAAGACTATATCTCGACTATATCCATAGAAGACTGGGGATGGGGAAAGAAAATAAAATAAATTTAAATACAAAACATAAACACAATAAGAATACAACATAGGACCACACGTTCCCTCAAAAGGGAAACTTGTCATCGGTGATGGTGCACGTATTTGTTACATTTGTTATATTTGTTACATTTGAGCTCTCCTTGTGCTGACATGTGTCACATTTGTTATATTTTGGTTAGAAGTATTACCATTAACTTGGTTTTTGAAGATGACACATGCAGAATATTATTTAATACCCATCCCAAGTTATTCTGTTTTGATAGCATAAAAACACACACATATATATAGCATGAAAAGTTTGTCATATGAAAACGCTTTCCATAATACTCTTTACCCATAAACCCTAACCCTAACCCTAAACCCTAAACCCCAAACCCTAACCCTAAACCCATAAACCCTAATCCATCATATTTGTTATGTTTTAATCATATTTTTATTGTAAAATTGTTGTAAAATATAGAAATAAATGAAAAAAATACAAAAAATATACATACGTATTTCTCAGCACCAATACTTGTATCCCAAGTCCAAAAAGTGGTTTACAATTGTTTTAAAATTAAAATTTGGGGGTCATCCCTAAATGTGAATGATGCAAATAAAAACATAACTACATTTTGTAAACCCTAAGCTATTGTTTGTTTGATCACATAAGGATCGGATCGAAATTTGAATGCACTGGCGAAATTTGACGTACGTGCTCGAAGAAAATGTCATACCAATCCCGACATTATTTTTTGGGAATTTTTTGAATTATAAACGATTTTTAAATCAATTTTGAGGTAAAAAGAAATAGTTAATTGGATGAGATGCCAGGTGGCGGTTTACCTTGCCGACACATAGAAGTGGATGGGATGCTAGGCTCTCCTTGTGCTGACATGTGTTATGTTTGTTATATTTTAATCATATTTTGTTGTAAAATCGTTTCAAATATTAAAATAAATGAAAAAAATACCAAAAAAAAATTACATACATATTTCTCAACATCAATACTTCGTATCCCAAGTCCAAAAAGTGGTTTACAAAGTATTGATCACTACTTTACAACAACTCTTCCTCTAATTATTACTTCAAATTTCCCAAAGTCAAAATTTTGTTTTCACAGCTCATAGTTGAAGATAATGTTGCAAGGGATTTTCTGGAAATCTTCACTGCATTTTAAATATTTTTTAATTCATTTTTGTGAATCTTTTAAGTTTAAGATACAAAGATGAACATCTGATGACACATGGCGCTACGCGATACTGACAGCTGTCGAAAACTCTGATAATACATCAATCTGGGGCTACCATGTGTCATTCTCTTCCATTTATTACTATTTTACAATGCTTTAAGTTCCAAAAATCACAATCACCATAAATTCTCACAAACTCATTATGACATTTTCTTTATCTTTTAAGCTTTAAAATATAATTTTTACACATAAAAAAATTCAAATAGTTTATCAAAGTTTCAATTTTCTTCCTCTTGCAGCGCCACATGTCATCATATGTTTTTTTTTGTTTAACTGACAAAATTCACAAAAAAATGATTTTAAAAAACACCGTAAATTTTCTCCCTAGATTTTCGCGTATTTATTTGAAGATAATCATGTTTTGGAAAGTGTAGAGTGTCATAAATGTAATTTTACTTAATTTTCTCCCTAGATTCTCCTTAGTAAAAATGTAAAGTGTCATAAATGACTCCAAAGATTATCAACAGTTTATCAAGTTTTGGAATTTTAATATACATATTATGTCACAAACACTGATATGATTTGATTTTAATCTCTTGTTGTGCCACGTGTAATATGATTATGATTATATTTGTTTTCATAAAATTCATAATCCCCTTTTTTTTAGGGTGGGGCATGTGCCACATATATCCCTAAAACCCCACACAAATCTCTCCAACTCCTCCTCTTCTCCGCCTTCTTCTTTGCTCTTCGGAAAATCCAATCTTCTAAACAATGTTTTGATACAGTGATGTTGAATATGTGTTGTAGGTGCATAACGATAACCATAATGATACATAATTCCCATTGACAGCCTGAAATATGCAACAAGCATGATACACAATGATGCCATGATACAAAAGAGTTTCTCAGTGAATATTATCCTGCTTTTAGTGCATACAGATTATACAGCTTCAACGCATCCTTAAGGGAATCAAATTCAATTCCTAGTTTTGGTTTGAACTCCACACTAACTTCCGATGTCACCTGTGCTTCAGACTCCATTTCACAATTCTTGCAATTTAACCCTGAAAATCATATTACCATCATAATAATATTGCCACATACGTTCAAAGAGCTTTCAAATATATATTAAACACAATACTATATGCAAAATATAAACATAGAAATATCAAATTTTCAACAAATGTCAAATATACTATCAAAACTTTAGTAATAATGGAGTCTGAAACGAAATATTCTATGAATCATTAGTGAATACACATGCTTTACCTAAGAATACTTTTGGAGTCTCTAGTGACACCTTGAACAACCCACATCCAAACTAGCATAAATTATGCCTAGATACTTGGACAAAATTTTTCCTCTAGTATGCTCTAATTAACAAATATTGAATATCAGTTATCTCGTAAGTGATTTTGATCTTCAAATTTTCAACAAATATCAAATACACTATCAAATGTTAGTAAATAATGAAGTCTGAAACGAAAAATATCAACTATTAGTGAATACAAGTGCTACACCTAAGAATCATTTTGGAGTCTTTGGTGAAACCTTAAACAACCTGATTCAAAATAGCGTAAATTATGCCCATATATTTGGTCAAAACATTTCCTCCAGGATACCAAAATTAACAAATACAGGATATCTATTACCTCATAAGTGATTTTGATCTTCAAATTTTCCACAAATATCAACTAGACTATGCAACATTAGTAAATCGTGGAGTCTGAAATGAAATAATCTATGAACCTATTACTGAATATAAATGCTACACCCAGGAGGCCTTTTGAAGCCTCTACTGAAACTTTAAACAACCTACATCCAAACTAGCGTAAATTATGCCCATAGACTTGGTCAAAACATTTTCTCAAGTATAAATAGAGGTTGTCGCTTACCTCGCTGATTTTGAGCTTTTAAATTTCAACAAATATGATATTGTCGTCGATTTGAAGCGACAACCCCAAAAAAATTCAATCTTCGTCTTCTCAACTATTCGAACTCAATGCTAGTTTCCAGTTTGCTCCAACACTTTCAAACGACGACTCCAGTTTCTGATTTGCTCCAACACTTTTTCCTCCAAGTCAACGCTAGATTCGACTGTGCTCAACGATTCTATCAAGGTGTTACGCGCACAAGTTTTTTTGGTACCAGATGGGTCCTCAAGTCTTCACAAGTGCACAGAACACAATCATCAAACCAGAAAAATGAAAACACAAAATGAATTACAGTGCATGTGCTCATCAGGATAATACCTTGCTTTGTATGTTTTAAATCACCAAACCAGAAAACTGAACAGCTCTCTTTCCTCAAACAAAATAGCAAATCAGAAAAAAGAAGAAAATCATGTTTTTTGAGAGAGAGAGAGAGAGAGAGAGAGAGAGAGAGAGAGAGAGACAAACACACACACAAATAGAGACAGAGAAACAGAACTTCTTTTGGAGGGAGATATTGTGGTCTTCAAGAGCACAATGCGTCTGTTTTGGAGGGAGTAAGCCACGTTCCAGTGGAATGGTTTTACCCACTTTCAGTTACACTTGCTTCTTATCATCCGTTAGATTTGATCCAACGGTGTTCTCATTTAGAGATTCGCAAAATGACGTTCCCACCAGAGAATAGCCCATATCACGAATCGCCTCTCTTTCTCTTCTGCATCCTTATAAAAAAACTGGCCCAAATTGAGCCATCCAGTCTTCTCATCATAAATTTGGCGAGATGATGCTTGAGAGGAGCAAATGTCCAAAATGGAAAGAAAAGCTAAACAGAGGTATTGGCCTTGATTTGTGAGAGCCATGGTAAATAGTAAATAAGCACAAATGGTACGTATTCTATGGAAATATATTTAATCTTTGATGGGCACAAGACATTCAATGAGCATCTGGGATTTTATAGACATAAAATTGTTGTGAGCTCTCCTTTTCCTCATAGTATACTAGATGGGGACCTTTCTTTCTACGTGCCTTCGAAGATTTTCTAACTTAGGCACACAATAATTCAATTTTTTGGGGCCGTTAATCATTATTTATTTGTTAATTTCACATTATCCTTTACAAACAATATAAGAAGATTAGCGGAACTAACTTATCATTTTTTTGATAGACGAGTAATTGATGGAATTACGAATGGAGTCGGTATTGCGAGTTTATTTTTTATATTTTAAGGAAATGAACAACTGATCCATTACAAGTCATGGATCCTCTTCGATCTTAATCACTTCATAAACTACTTAATGTATTAACCAGGCACAGAATGATTCAATTTTTGGGGCCTTAATGATGATATGAGTTGTGATGTGTGTCAAATCCAATTTGAACACATCATTATTTATTTTCTACTTTCATGCTATCTAGCACATTATTTTAAAGAAATGACCAAGTTTTCACACCAAAATAAAAAATAAAAATCAAACTAGTATGGATCATGGAATTTAAGCTTAGTATAATTAAGGGCTAAATTGATAGCAGGTGACATGTTAAAAGTTTAATATTTTGATTATGAGATTATTAGGTTATAAGATAGATTTTAAATTGTATTTTTCTTCTCTTTAAATAGGTCCTAAATTGAATCTTAATTAAGAATTAATAAAGTAAAAATAAAAAAGACTAGATTAATCAACATGGCAATATCTTCACGGAAATAATACTTGAGTGCACTTCTAATTACACTTCCTTGTTTATACTAGTTGTGAATTCACGAATGATAACTGTGCATATATCATAATCGTAACTGTTGATTTCTTAAACCACAATTTATCTATCTTTGCAATCAAAAAGAAAAATTCATTGAAATTGGAGATTGATTTAATATCAGACGGTTTTCGTCTTCAATTCCTTAAATTAGTTTTGAAAATGCTTGCGCGCTTTGGCGAACTGCTCGCACTCGGGACGAGCTTTCTCAACGACTAAACCAAGAGGGTAGGAAACGCGATGGCTTGGACCGATGAAAACGACGCTGTCTCCTTCTAATAGGTTGAGCTTCCGGGTGGCCACCGGCGCAGTTTTCGATTTGTTGTTAGGGTCGACTTCGTGGGAAATCTTGCATTCAGGGTCAGGGCTGTGTAGCACTGTCACTTGACAATCATCCACAGGCTCCTCAGAATTGTCCAACTCAAACACGTACAGTCCAAGCGGGTTGGTTTCGCCCTCTTGGCTGGATTTTATGTTCCCCCCCCTCCCTACACTCCAATCGCACCTTTGCACCTGATCAATGGGCAATGCCAATGCATGCATGCATAAATCTCATATTCAAATCTTATAAACTACAGTTAGGTAGTTTGTTACTTACTTATTAATGTTACGTACCTGGAATCATCTTACTGATCTCGGTCATAGACTTCAATTGGCAGTTATCACAGTAGACCAGGCCGGAGAGGTAGATTTTGTCGTCGGTGGTGTTGGAGTAAGCGAAACTGAGGAGGGACAAGAAACAAAAGGCAAAGGCAAGGATGGTAGTGCTAGACTTTGTCGACATTGTTGATTTCGAGTTTGCTTGTGTTGGTTCTATTCTATGTATTGCTGATGATGAATTATACAGGGCTTTCTTCTTCTTAAAAAGGGAAAAGAAGCAAAGAATGCGTATATTTTGGAGAGTTTTGTGAGCCTTTCTTTGTTTACATGTGGAATTGAGACACTTGACCCGCTCTTGATGGGACTGGAGTTCAGGAGAATAACTTGCCTTCAACAGAGTTGATCAACAACTTAAATGAATAAAAATTGATGATTCGATTGAGAAGGTCACCACAGTAATTATATATGGCTGCAAGCCAATAGTTAAGGTTGGGTTTGTTTTCCTAGAAAACTGTTAATAATATTAGAGTGTTGTTAAACGTATTCTAAAATTAACTGAGTACACCCTATGATGATTTAAGTACACCCTAATATTTAAATTAAAATGTAAAATTAACCAAGTACACCATATTTAACTACCAAAAATACCCATGATACACCTTAATACACTCTATCACACAACACCAAACCCGTAGAGCTCCTCAATTGCACTTCTGGCATGAGCAATGCTAGAGAGGATTTACTTGCGAAAGTTTTCGTCAATCATCAGTCAAGCACACAACTTTCTCTTCCTCATCCATAGGCACACTGTCAATAGCATGCAACGATGCTAGATAATACATAAAAAAGATTTAATACATTTCTTAAGTGCATACATTATCTATGCAAACATAAAATGCCGCAATGAATCTGGCTGAGTGTATTGATTAGTTTACAATTAGTCGATCATCAATTGATGGAAGCTTATTGCCTGGGAGCGTTGTATGGGATGTATATGTCTAGATGCTAATCCTCATGTCTCGCCAACATGGTTTTCTCATCATAAATTTGGCGAGACGATGCTTGAGAGGAGCAAATGGCCAAAATGAAAAGAAAAGCTAAACTGAGGTATTGGCCTTGATTTGTGAGAGCCATGGTAAATAGTAAATAAGCACAAATGGTACGTATTCTATGGAAATATATTTAATCTTTGATGGGCACAAGACATTCAATGAGCATCTGGGATTTTATAGACATAAAATTGTTGTGAGCTGTCCTTTGCCTCATAGTATACGAGAGGGGGACCTTTCTTTCTACGTGCCTTCGAAGATTTTCTGACTTAGGCACACAATAATTCAATTTTTTGGGGCCGTTAATCATTATTTATTTGCTAATTTCACATTATATATCCTTTACTAACGGTATAAGAAGATTAGTTGAACTAACTCATCATTTTTTTAATAGACAAGTAATTGATGGAATTACGAATGGAGTCGGTATTGCGAGTTTATTTTTTTTTATTTTAAGGAAACGAACAAGTGATTCATTACAAGTCATGGATCCTCTTCGATCTTAATCACTTCATAAACTACTTAACGTAATAACCAGGCACATAATGATTCAATTTTTGGGGCCTTAATGATGATATGGGTTGTGATGTGTGTCAAATCCAATTTGAACACATTATTATTTATTTGCTACTTTCACGCTATCTAGCACATTATTTTAAAGAAAAGACCAAGTTTTCACACCAAAATAAAAAATAAAAATCAAACTAGTATGGACCATGGAATTTAACCTTAGTATAATTAAGGGCTAAATTGATAGGTGACATGTTAAAAGTTTAGTATTTTGATTAGGAGATTATTAGGTTATAAGATAGATTTTAAATCGTATTTTTCTTCTCTTTAAATAGGTCCTAAATTGAATCTTAATTAAGAATTAATAAAGTAAAAAAATAAAAAGACTAGATTAATCGACATGGCAATATCTTCACGGAAATAAACTTGAGTGCACTTCTAATTACACTTCCTTGTTTATACTAGTTGTGAATTCACGAACCATAACCGTGCATATATCATAATCGTAACTGTTGATTTCTTAAACCACAATTTATCTATCTTTGCAATCAAAAAGAAAAATTCATTGAAATTGGAGATTGATTTAATATCAGACGGTTTTCGTCTTCAATTCCTTAAATTAGTTCTGAAAATGCTTGCGCGCTTTGGCGAACTGCTCGCACTCGGGACGAGCTTTCTCAACGACTAAACCAAGAGGGTAGGAAACGCGGTGGCTTGGACCGATGAAAACGACGCTGTCTCCTTCTAATAGGTTGATCTTCCGGGTGGCCACCGGCGCAGTTTTCGATTTGTTGTTAGGGTCGACTTCGTGGGAAATCTTGCATTCAGGGTCAGGGCTGTGTAGCACTGTCACTTGACAATCATCCACAGGCTCCTCAGATTTGTCCAACTCAAACACGTACAATCCAAGCGGGTTGGTTTCGCCCTCTTGGCTGGATTTTATGTTCCCCCCCTCCCTACACTCCAATCGCACCTTTGCACCTGATCAATGGGCAATGCCAATGCATGCATGCATAAATCTCATATTCAAGTCTTATAAATGTTTGTGAGGTAGTTTGTTACTTACTTATTAACGTTACGTACCTGGAATCATCTTACTGATCTCGGTCATAGACTTCAATTGGCAGTTGTCACAGTAGACCAGGCCGGAGAGGTAGATTTTGTCATCGGTGGTGTTGGAGTAAGCGAAGCTGAGGAGAGACAAGAAACAAAAGGCAAAGGCAAGGATGGTAGTGCTAGACTTTGTCGACATTGTTGATTTCGAGTTTGCTTGTGTTGGTTTTGTTCTATTTATTGCTGATGATGAATTAGAGAGGCCTTTCTTCTTCTTATAAAGGGAAAAGAAGCAAAGAATGCGTATATTTTGGAGAGTTTTGTGAGCCTTCGTTTGTTTACATGTGGAATTGAGACAATTACTGACCTCCTTGACCCGCTCTTGATGGGACTCGAGTTCAAGAGAATAACTTGCCTGCAACAGAGTTGATCAACAACTTAAATGAATAAAAATTGATGATTCGATCAAGAAGGTCACCACAGTAATTATATATGGCTGCAAGCCAATAGTTAAGGACCTTAAGGTTGGGTTTGTTTTCATAGAAAACTGTTAATATTAATTTCACACATTCAACTCTTGGTCCAGCCAAATAATTGAATTCTTGTGAAGTAAATGAAATGCAATAAGATTTTAAACAAATAAATGAAATAATTGTGTCTAATTATGAACTTTCAAAGTAGGAATGGAACCTTTTTTCGGGCCTATTTGTAGTGCTTCGAACAGCAGTTAATAAACTGCCACTATGATGATGATACTACAACATGCTACTCAAACATTTACGAAACTCTTGCCTATCCTTAAGAAGGCAAGCTGGGTTCGCTTCATTATAGAAGGTACAACTAATAATTAGGGCCGGTTCTAAGATTTTAGGAACCCAAGGTCAGGGCCGGCCCTGGGGGTAGGCAAGAAGGGCCTTGGCCATGGGCCTCCAATTAAGGGGGCCCCAAAATTTTTTATATTATATATATATATATATATATATATATATATATATATATATTATTGTCTAACTAAAAATTAAAAAATTAAAATAAAAAAAAACAGAAAGTCAGCGTTGTAATTGAACAAGGAAGGCTCTTCCTCTTCCCATTCAGAAACTCTTTGTTTCCTACGCCACACAACCAGCCAAGAGCAACAGCCCCTTTCCTAATTATTTCTCCATGGAGCTCTATTTAATCCATCGATCTCTTAATAATCCACCATTATATTTTTCTATGTTATTCCCATCTCCCTTCAATCCATTATCCATATCCTTTATTTTTAGTTTCTATCATCTTTCTCATATCAGATTCATATTATAACCCTAAGTTTCAATCTCACCCAAAAAGCTCACAAATTGTCTTTGAGATTGATGGTGACCAAGAGGGGAGGAGCATGAGAAACTGAAAAGGTAATCAGATTTATAATTTTTTTCTTTATATTTGTTCCTACCCAGCAAACTATTGTTTCAATTCAATTTCCAATAGGAACAAAACACAGAGAGATACAGAGTGGTAATCAGATTATTGTTCAGATTTTATTCTTGTCTAACTTGTTTTTTGTCTCTACGAAACTCCGCAAAGGATAATTATAGATTCATACTACTCTAATTTGACTTTTCTAGATATCAAGCCGCTAACTTACAGCATACAGCTAGCTCACTTAATTTGGATTTGTTTCTAAAGCAAAACATCCTCTGCCTGGTGGAGATAATCTCCCAAGTCTCCTTATATAAGTCGCTATAAAACTGCACAATGACATCTACTAAACTTTTCTTAACAAAAGCTTGCATATATCTTATCATTGCAGATGTACATGAATCAGGTGGAGGTATGGAGTGGAGTTTCTCAAAGTGCTAGAAGATCAAGGATTTTTCAGTGTTTGATTGTACTTTAAATGTTACAGTTTTTACTTTTTTGATTGTAAATGGTGCAGAGGAAATCAAGCAGCTATTTGATAAAGGGAAAGCTTCAGATATTTGCACATTGTAATGGGATGGATCTCTTATTGGCTGCCTGTTTGGGAGGAAGAAGGCTACAGGAAGATTTTGTACCCATCCAAATTTGCTGCAACCATTTCATATGTTGTTTTTAAAGCTGATTTTGCTAAACTCATGTGATGAAGCTTGAAGCCAGAAGCTAATCTTAAGGGAAAGGGTTTAGTATTTTGTACAAACACTTAGTTTTAATGTATCTTGACATGTTCCCATTATTGGTTGTTGGAATGTTGGTTTGTAAATTTTTAATTTCCTTCATGATATTAAATACGTAATCAGAATTTTTTTGTTTTATATGGAGATATGGCTACACTCTACATAAAATCATTTTATTTGTTGTTTTTTTTGCAATTTTATATATACTAAGGGAAGGGGCCTCATTTAGTTTATTGCCTAGGGCCACCGAAAAGTCAAGGCTGGCCCTGCCCAAGGTGAACCTTGGCAATGGGGTCCTAGAGTTCTCTGACCCTCTATCCATGCGTTATGTAGTGCTAAATATTTTATTAAAAAAAAAATTTAATTAGGGCCATAAAAATTTGGTGAACAATAAATCATGAACTTAGTCTTGTCACTTCCATTCGATTGTATCTCACAAGCCCTAGGGTTTGATTGTTGTTAATAACATGTAACATTTGCAGAGTAACCAAGCCTAACAAGGTAATGCTCTAAAACTCTCTCTCTCTCTCTCTCTCTCTCTCTCTCTCTCTCTCTCATTTGGTTTAAGGTACAAACAATATGTACATGTAAATTTGGACGGCAATGGCATGTAAAAGAGACTTTTCCATTACACACAATAATTTATCGCAATATGCATCACTGTTATTGTCGACATTGCTGGTTTAGTTTAATTTAATTTCTATAAAATTCATCATGACCGGGTTTGTATTGGACCTTTGAATAATATATACAATGAAACAGGTTTCGTTTCAACCAAAGGAATATAAGAAATCATTTTGGCCCTCTCTATTTGGCTTCACATGTTCCATGCCAACAGAACCAATGCCGCATATTACACACGCACAACAATGCTATAAATCCCTCTTAACCATCAAGCAACAAACCTCTCTCCCTCTCCCTCTCCCTCTCCCTCTCCATGCCAACCAAAATGGTAATAGTTTATACGCTTTGGCACTTTTTTTTTTTTTTTTTTTTTTTCTAAAGTTAACTCGACGGTATGAGAGATTTTATTCTTCGAAGAAAAAGAGAAATACCACTTAACCTAATATTGATCACTTGAATTTCAGGGAACATGCTGCAAAGAGAAAGGGGTGTTGGTGAGCGTGTATGTGGAGAAACCGAAGAGGAGGACGTTCTCAAATCACCATCACCATCACCACCATCACAATAACCATCATCATATTCATCACACCATCAGGAGAGAGGTTGTTCATTACAGGCGTGGTGCTGATGGAAGAGGGTACATTAGTAGGAGAGCTGAGCTCCTTCAGTACTCTCAACACCTTCGGCTATCTGCTAGATCAGCACCAGCTGCTTCCACAGCCTTAAATCCAAGGCCTAACAATACCAATAGTCAACAATCTCATGCCCAGGTACTTTTTTACTGTAGACAAGTTTCTTGGATGTAATTTAGGGTTTAGAAACAGAGAAAATTGTCTTCATAATCTCATCTATAGTTGAATGATTAATCAGAAGTTTAGGATTCGTCTGATAACATCTTTCGTTTTTGGTTTCTGTTTTTTTTTTCTTCTTAAATTATAAGTGAGGAGAGAAAAAAAAAAGTAGCATAATCTTGTATTGGTGTTTGAGTTGTTGGATTAACAAACATCATTCTTTTCTATTTAAATATTGGCAAAAACACATTAATAAAGAGTAAAAGTCAACAGGTTTGCAAAAGCAAGTGAGCCCACTTAATAAAAAAAACTAGAGAAAATGAAAAAGAAAGTAGGCAAATTTCCTATCAATTTTACAGCAGCTTTCATTTTCACGTACAAATAGGTTGTTTGGTTTCTCTTTCCCTTAATATTACTTGTATATATAAAAAATAAGAAAAAAGTTGTTCGGTGTAGGAAAAATTAAAAAAGTTCTTCGTCGAGCATAATTAAAAAACTTTTAGTTTTTATTTCCAAGAATCCTTCTCGATATTATCTTTCCTCTAATTTATATCTCTCTATCTCCCTTTTCCTTTTAACCTCCTTTAATTTTTTATTATTATATAAAAAAAGCATTATCTATATATATAAAGCAAAAGGCAGAGAATGGTGAAACATTCAAAATATCAAAAAATACCCTTGGTTAATGCAAACATTAAAAATTGAAATTATTAATTAAATGAGGATAATATGGTAAATTCACACTTTTTCATATTAAAAAATTTAAAATTAAAAGAAAAATCAGATAATGGATCCTATTTTTATGAAACACAACTACCCATTATCTTTTTTAATTCTAAAATAAATTTAAAATTTTCTAAAAAAAAGCCTCTAGCAGGCGCAGAAGCGCGTGCGGAGAGGCTAGTAAAAGATAAAACAAAAGCAAAAATAGGGTTACCAAACATGCACTTAGCTTATTGGAAGAACTTGGGCTTAGATGTGAATTAGAGAGAGGCCATGATCAGCAATGACTATTAAAAAGTTTATTAAGGAATTACTTTATGTCATAGTCTTTACAGATTGAATGATAAAGTAGTTGTAGTTAGATTGTTGCTGTCAGAAGAAAGCCGAATAAGATTTCAAAAGCTCCAATCTGCTTTGGCAACTGGAAAATCCCAGACATGTTTGGATTTTTTCCAAGTTCACAAGCTAAGAAAGACAGGAAGACAAGAAAGAAGCATACTGGCTCTACTACCAGCAACAAAATAAAAGCTGTTATCAAAAGCTTAAAGGTAATTGAAGACTTTAATTATATTTATTTGCTAATTAGTTTGAAAATTCAGTCTAAACTCAAATCCTCCTTTCAGGTGCAAAAGCAACGAGGAGTTTTTTCCAAGATGTTCTCGTCTACAAAGCGAAAGTGAAACTTCAAGTTAACAACCCATGTAATTTTTTTTTTTTTTTACAAAGACCATTTGTTCTTGTAAACAAGCCAGTGAATCGGCTTTTTGGCTCATCGCTCTTTCCTTAACAAGAATAGCTTTTGGGAAATTACAAAGAGAAGCTGCGACGGAATCCCAAGTTCCGAATATCGTACAACAATTTAGAGATAAGAACTCACAATAAACTAAGTAATGATTTTTCAGGGTTTACTTAAGGGTGTAAAGAACCTCATGGAATCTTCCATGGCAGAAAAATTTGGTACAATGAGTGAGCAGCCGAAGACCTACAGATTCATGCGTTTTAACACACCACATTCCTCCCGTTCTTTAACCACTCAAAATATAAGCAGGTCTTGACCATTTTCCATGCTAATTTGTTCCCCCTTTACATCCCGTCTTTGAATTCCTTTTTCTTCCCATGAACAGCATTTTTTAACAATGAAACAACTGCCTCTGAATTCTGTGTTGCAAAATTGACTGTTAAAAGCTGCTCAAGTCTTGGGTTGAACAGGTTTTTCTTGTGTATAACCAAACAGAACACGTATGGCTTTTAGAAACAAAACCTATCGGGATGTCTGCTGTCGAGTATACTCCCACAGAGCAATGGCGCCGCTGACATGAACGTTAAGAGATCGAACAACTCCCAACTGTGGAATCTCAAGGCAAGCATCCAGAACACGTATGATATCCACCGGTACACATTCCTTTTCATGCCCAAGGACCAGTACCTGTCCAGTGGATGCAAATGAGTAACGCAACAATGTCTCATGATGGAAACGAAACACCTTTTACAAATTCCATTGAATAAAATAGCTGCCACAACCCTCGATATTACAATGCAACCGAGAAGAAGAAAAGGATAACAATAGAAAGAACAAATAGCTTTTGGGAAATTATATACACTATGGTTACTTGCAATATCCAGTATGATATTATATATACTGCTGCAACTAGGGCTCCACCTTTATTAGAGACGTGTTATACAATGTGGTATAAAAATGTAGTAAGCCTAGCATTTTCATTTCATTATTTAAGCTGACCCCTACATGAATTTTTATTTTGTCAATGTATTTTTCTTGCGTTTATTTTGTTAATGTTGAAGATTAGCATTTTCTTTGTTGGCAATGTCATCAACATCATGAGTGTTATATTGAAGTGTTGATTTCTAAAGCATTTTCTTCGTTGGCGTGAACATTTAACTACTATCTCTTTTTTCCACAATCACTTGTTAAACATAAATCTATAAAGTTCATGATGTCTCCAATGTAAGTCAAAATTACAGTTAATGAAACTTTAGGAAAAGCTCAAATACAACAGCACACCAAAATAATGAAACATAGAAAACGAACATCCAACTATAAAATTACTCCTCCATCATGGCGAGGCTTTGCACCTGATCAATGGGCAATGCCAATGCATGCATGCATAAATCTCATATTCAAATCTTATAAATGACAGTTAGGTAGTTTGTTACCTGCTTATTAACTTTACATACCTGGAATCATCTTACTGATCTCAGTCATAGACTTCAATTGGCAGTTGTCACCGTAGACCAGGCCGGAGAGGTAGATTTTGTCATCGGTGGTGTTGGAGTAAGCGAAACTGAGGAGGGACGTCAAGAAACAAAAGGCAAAGGCAAGGTTGGTAGTGCTAGACTTTGTCGACATATTGTTGATTTCGAGTTTGCTTATGTTGGTTCTATTCTATGTATTGCTGATGATGAATTAGACAGGGCTTTCTTCTTCTTAAAAAGGGAAAAGAAGCAAAGAAAGCGTATATTTTGGAAAGTTTTGTTAGCCTTTCTTTGTTTACATGTGGAATTGAGACAATTACTCACCTCCTTGACCCGCTCTTGATGGGACTGGAGTTCAGGAGAATAACTTGCCTGCAACAGAGTTGATCAACAACGTAAATGAATAAAAATTGATGATTCGATCAAGAAGGTCACCACAGTAATTATATATGGCTGCAAGCCAATAGTTAAGGACCTTAAGGTTGGGTTTGTTTTCATAGAAAACTGTTAATAATAATTTCACACATTCAACTCTTGGTCCAGCCAAATAATTGAATTCTTGTGAAGCAAATGAAATGCAATAATATTTTAAACAAATAAATGACATAATTGTGTCTAATTATGAACTTTCAAAGTAGGAATGGAACCTTTTTTCGGGCCTATTTGTAGTGCTTCGAACAGCAGTTAATAATAAACTGCCACTATGATAATGATACTACAATATGCTACTCAAACATTTACGAAACTCTTGCCTATCCTTAAGAAGGCAAGCTGGGTTCGCTTCATTATAGAAGGTATACAACTAATAATTAGGGCCAGTTCTAAGATTTTAGGAACCCAAGGTGAACCAAAGCCCTAGAGTTCTCTGACCCTCTATCCATGCATTATATAGTGTTATAAAAACTTTTTATTTTATTTTAATTACTCACAGAGTTAATATATATATATATATATATATATATATATATATATATATATATAATATTAGGGCCATAAAAATTTGGTGAACAATAAATCATGATCTTAGTCTTGTCACTTCCATTCGATTGTATCTCACAAGCCCTAGGGCTTGATTGTTAATCACATGTAACATTTGCAGAGTAACCAAGCCTAACAAGGTAATGCTCTAAAACTCTCTCTCTCTCTCTCTGTCTCTCTCACATTTGGTTTAAGGTAAAAGAGACTTTTCCATTACACACAATAATTTATCGCAATATGCATCACTGTTATTGTCGACATTGGTTTGGTTTAATTTAATTTCTATTAAATTCATCATGACCGGGTTTGTATTGGACCTTTGAATAATATATACAATGAAACAGGTTTCGTTTCAACCAAAGGAATATAAGAAATCATTTTGGCCCTCTCTATTTGGCCTCACATGTTCCATGCCAACAGAACCAATACCACATATTACACACGCACAACAATGCTATAAATCCCTCTTACCCATCAAGCAACAAACCTCTCTCTCTCTCTCTCTCTCTCTCTCTCTCTCTCTCCGTGCCAACCAAAATGGTAATACAGTTTATACGCTTTGGCACTTTGTTTTTTTTTTTTTTTTTTTTCTGAAGTAAACTGGACGGTATGAGAGATTTTATTCTTTGAAGAAAAAGAGAAATACCACTTAACCTAATATTGATCACTTGAATTTCAGGGCACATGCTGCAAGGAGAAAGGGGTGTTGGTGAGCATGTACGCGGAGAAACTGAAGAGGAGGGCGTTCTCAAATCACCATCACCATCACCACCATCACAATAACCATCATCATATTCATCCCACCATCAAGAGAGAGGTTATTCATTACAGGCGTGGCGCTGATGGAAGAGGGTACATTAGTAGGAGAGCTGAGCTCCTTCAGTACTCTCAACACCTTCGGCTATCTGCTAGATCTGCTGCTTCCACAGCCTTAATTCCCAGGCCTAACAATACCAATAGTCAACAATCTCATGCCCAGGTACTTTTTTACTGTAGACAAGTTTCTTGGATGTAATTTAGGGTTTAGAAACAGAGAAAATTGTCTTCATAATCTCATCTATTGTTGAATGATTAATCAGAAGTTTAGGATTCGTCTGATAACATCTTTCGTTTTTGGTTTCTTATTTTTTTTTTCTTCTTAAAATATAAGACGGGAAAACATAGTGAGGAGAGAAAAAAAAAAGTAGCATAATCTTGTATTGGTGTTTGAGTTGTTGGATTAACAAACATCATTCTTCTCTATCTAAATATTGGCAATATCTAACTAGCGTCTCTTGAGATGTCAACTGAAAAACATCAAAATTGTATTTGGATAGCAATTTGACATTTTTGCTTTAATTTCATTTCCCCCGATGTGCTAAATAAATGAGTTATTATAATCTTAAAAATAGGTAAAAACATTAATAAAGAGTAAAAGTCAACAGGTTTGCAAAAGCAAGTGAGCCCATTTAATAAAAAAAACTAGAGAAAATTAAAAAGAAAGTAGGCAAATTCGCTATCAATTTTTACAGCAGCTTTCATTTTCACGTACAAATAAGTTGTCTGGTTTCTCTTTCCCTCAATATCACTTGTACAAATAAGTTGCCACATATTACACACGCACAACAATTCTAGAAATCCCTCTTAACCATCAAGCAACAAACCTCTCTCCCTCTCTCTCTCCCTCTCCATGCCAACCAAAATGGTAATAGTTTATACGCTTTGGCACTTTTTTTTTTTTTTTCTGAAGTAAACTAGAGATTTTATTCTTCGAAGAAAAAGAGAAATACCACTTAACCTAATATTGATCACTTGAATTTCAGGGAACATGCTGCAAGGATAAAGGGGTGTTGGTGAGCGTGTACGTGGAGAAACCGAAGAGGAGGTACGTTCTCAAATCTCCGTCACCATCACAATAACCATCATCATATTCATCACACCATCAAGAGAGAGGTTGTTCATTACAGGCGTGGTGCTGATGGAAGAGGGTACATTAGTAGGAGAGCTGAGCTCCCTCAGTACTCTCAACACCTTCGGCAATCTGCTAGATCAGCACCAGCTTCTTCCACCGCCTTAAATCCAAGGCCTAACAATACCAATAGTCAACAATCTCATGCCCAGGTACTTTTTTTCTGTAGACAAGTTTCTTGGATGTAATTTAGGGTTTAGAAACAGAGAAAATTGTCTTCATAATCTCATCTATAGTTGAATGATTACTCAGAAGTTTAGGATTCGTCTGATAACATCTTTCGTTTTTTGTTTCTGTTTTTTTCTTCTTCTTAAAATATAAGAAGGGAAAACATAGTGAGGAGAGAAAAAAAAAAAGTAGCATAATCTTGTATTGGTGTTTGAGTTGTTGGATTAACAAACATCATTCTTCTCTATTTAAATATTGGCAATATCCAACTAGCGTCTCCTGAGATGTCAACTGAAAAACATCAAAATTGTATTTGGATAGCAATTTGACATTGTTGCTTAAATTTCATTTCCCCTGATGATGTGCTAAATAAATGAGTTATTATAATCTTAAAAATAGGTAAAAACATTAATAAAGAGTAAAAGTCAACAAGCACTACTACAAAAAAATGAAATAGACGACAGGGATTCACCGTCGTTGTGATGTTTTGAAAACAGTCGTTAAATCGACCATCTTTTGGAGTATCAAACTACGACAGCTTTTCACCGTCGTTGTTTATCTGTAGAGACGACGGTTTTTAGTAAAACCGTCGTTGTTCTATGTAAAGACGACGCTTTTTTATTACAAACCGACGTTATTTATGGTGAAAGACGACGGTTTGTTGTTAAAAACCGTCGTTATTTATGGGTAAAGATGTCGGTTTGTAACAAAAAAGCGTCGTCTTTTATGGGTAAAAATGACGGTATTTTGTTAAAACCGTCATTTTTTATGAGTAAAAACGTCGGTCATTTGTTAAAACCGTCGTCATTTATGAGTAAAAACGTCGGTATTTTGTTAAAACCGTCGTCATTATGGTAAAGACTACAATTTTTTGAAAAGAACCTTCGTCTATTATGTCTAAAGACGACGGTGTGATAAAAACTGTTATGGTACAGCTCTACCAATCCTACAATTCACCATTTACATGACAATAAACAATTAATTCAGGAAAAAATAAAACACAATAACCAGAGCAAAAGTCTTGGAGTTTTTTTTATCTAACTAAAGCACTCAAAGCATAATAAAGAAGGAGAAGAAAGTTGAAGGGAAAAAAACTCTCTATTTTGTTCCTTCTCTCAATATAGGAGGAGACTATTATTCTCCTTAACTTCTCTTCCTACACAGTAGTGCACTTAAGACCTCTATAGTCTTGTTCTCTTACAAACTAAAAGAGCTAATCTAATTAGGATAAGAACATCAAACATAAAGCTTTATCAGATAGAAGAGCAAGCTTATGCAAAGAGCAAACAGTTAGTCAATCCTAAATTGCATAACTAACAAAAAATCTTTATGAAAAGCTTAGACTATAAACCACCAGCCTAACAAAAGTCAGATATCAACATATCTGATATTCTAGGCGTTCCCCCTCTCGCCAAGTCTCTAGATATGTTTTTAAGGACATCGTCGTCATTGACTGTGATGATGACCGTCACCTCTTCACCTGTCTCTCTGATTTCTTTTATGTCGAAGGGGTTGTATGTCTTCTTGGTGGTGGTGTCGACCTCACGGCATCAGTTTTCCAGTGACTTTGAAGTCTGGGATGAAGATGGCGTCGATGACGACTGGTGATGACTGATGTGAAGAAGATGATGTGGTCGACGGCGTCACGTCGTCGATGGCTGGTAGGTACGCATGAGGAGTAGAAAGGTGAGAGGGGGAGTGTTTCAGAGATCTCAGGAGAGTTTCAAGGAAGGAGAGAGAAGAGCGTAGGAGGTTTCAAGGAGGGAGAAAGGTTTTCACACAGACATGGAGAAATCTGAATTTTAGGCCGATTTTCTGATGATTTTGTAGAGAGTTTCATGAGGGTGTTTTAGAGAGCTAAGGAGGGTTTCAAGGAGGGAGAGATAAGGTTTTCAGAGCTGAGGAGGGTTTCAAGGAGGGAAAATTTAAAAATTTGTCGAGCGCGAATTCACTTAAGCGGCCTTTTTTTAGCGTGTTTTAAAAGACGATGCTTGTTAGTGTCAAGCGTCGTCTTTTAAAAATCAAGTGGCCTTTTTTTGTAAATAAAAACCGTCGTATTTTGCCTACAATTAAAAAAACCGTTGTCTTTACATATAATAGATGACAGTTCTTTCAAAAAAACCGTCGTCTATTACATATAATAGATGACGGTTCTTTAAAAAAACCGTTGTCTTTACATATAATAGATGACAGTTCTTTTAAAAAAACCGTCGTCTTTACATATAATAGACGATGGTTCTTTAAAAAAATGTCATCTTTACATATAATAGATGACAATTCTTTCAAAAAAACCGTCGTCTTTACAAAAAAGGCCACTTGATTTTTAAAAGACGACGCTTGTCACTAACAAGCGTTGTCTTTTAAAAATCAAGTGGCCTTTTTTTTGTTCAGCGTGTTTTAAAAGACGACGCTTGTTAGTGACAAGCGTTGTCTTTTAAAAATCAATGTAACGCTAGTAGTGTATAAGATGATATATCATGACGGTTTTAAAAACACCGTCGTCTTTTAAAACATAACGACGGTTTTAAGATGCACTGTCGTCTATTTTGTGTCGTGGTTTAACTATTTTGTAGTAGTGAGGTTTGCAAAAGCAAGTGAGCCTATTTAATTAAAAAAACTAGAGAAAATTAAAAAGAAAGTAGGCAAATTTGCTATCAATTTTTATAGTAGCTTTCATTTTCATGCACAAATAGGTTGTTCGGTTTCTCTTTCCCTCAATATCACTTGTATATAAAAAATATATATATATATATATATATAAAGTTGTTCGGTGTAGGAAAAATTAAAAAAGTTCTTCGTCCAGCATAATTAAAAAACTTTTAGTTTTTATTTCCAAGAATCCTTCTAGATATTTTCTTTCTTCTAATTTATAGCTCTCTATCTCCCTTTCCCTTCTAACCTCCTTTAATATTTTTTAATATTATATTAAAAAAAAAAAAGCATTATAAAAGATAAAACAAAAGCAAAAATAGGGTTACCAAACATGCACTTAGCTTATCGAAAGAACTTAGGCTTAGATGTGAATTAGAGAGAGGACATGATCAGCAATGAATATTAAAAAGTCAATTAAGGAAAGGTTACTTTATGTTATAGTCTTTACAGATTGACTGATGAAGTTGTTGTAGTTAGATTGTTGCTGTCAGAAGAAAGCCAAATAAGATTTCAAAAGCTCCAATCGGCTTTGGCAACTGGAAAATCCCAGACATGTTTGGATTTTTTACAAGTTCACAAGCTAAGAAAGGCAGGAAGACAAGAAAGAAGCATACTGGCTCTACTACCAGCAACAAAATAAAAGCTGTTATCAGAAGCTTAAAGGTAATTGAAAACTTTAATCATATTTATTTGGTTTTTAGATCATTATTCATGCTGTTATAAGAGTCACATTTGCTAATTAGTTTGAAAATTCAATCTAAACTCAAAACCTTTCAGGTGCAAAAGCAAGCTTTTTCCAATGTTTTCAAAGGCATGCGTAGGCGCGTGTCGGAGCTCACATCGGAGCTCGCATCGGAGCGAGGCGGTAGCGAATCGCCTCAGGCGTTTACTTGTTTAGCTGTTTGCAAGCTTAGCGTGCGCGTCGACGGCAAGGCGTAGGGAGGCGTTGTGAAGCGCCGCTGGGTCGGTGAAGCGCCGCTGGGTCGGTGAAGCGCATCTGAGCGAGGAAGAAGACAACTGCGTGTGTCTTTTTTAGTTTTTTTTTTCGGAATAAAACGGTGTCGTTACATAGTCCAAAACTAAGTTGAACGCCTCGTTTTGATTTTAAAGCACCCGTTTTAAAAGGAACGTGCGTTTGATAAGCATCCAAATCATTTTTTAGTGTTTATTTTTTTTTAAACAATATATTTAACATATAGACCTATATCTAACTCTTTTTTTTTTTTTTGGGCCTGACCTATATGTATATCCCTAAGGTCATCTCCAACCCAAAGACCTAAACCCAAATTATTGTCCAAAACCTCCCCCAACCCAAGAAAATGAAGGACCCAAAGTTGGGCTACTTTGGTAAAGACCATCTCTTCTCCTGATAACCTAAAGAAGAGGCTTTTGCACAAATGCAAGAAGCGTACAGGAAGGATGTTGAAAGAGCATTTGGAATACTACAGGCTCGATGGGCTATTGTTCGGGGCCCTGCACGTATGTGGTGCAAGGATAACCTTCACTCAATCATGATGACGTGTATAATTTTGCACAACATGATTGTGGAGGATGAGTACGAATATGTTGAAGAGGAATATGATGATGAGGATATGTGTCCACAACGATCCAGGAGGGCCAGAGCAAGACAATATGAGTTGGAGCCAAGCATTACATACGAGTACTACCAAGATCGGCAGACTCTCTCTGATTACATGATTCGTCATAATAGAGTTCGATCTCCACATGTGCATCAGAGTCTCCGACATGATTTGATCAATCACCTTTGGAAGAGCTTTGGAGATGGTGAATGAGGTCAACAATTGTTTCAATCCTCCTTTTGTGTTTCAATTATCTTGTGTGTTTTTTTTTTTTATGTTGTGTGTTTACTTTTGGAATAAAATTAAATTTATGGAATTTAAATTTTTTTTTTTAGGTCAAATTGTTCAAAAAATTAAATTATGACATTATTTAAAAAGATTAATGAAGAAAGGTTTTCCATAAAAAAAAAAAAATTAGACTTAAACCATTCTTAAACAATTTAATAAAGTTGCGGACTTAAAATTTGAGTCCGGAGGGTTGGGAGAAAAAACAATTTGAGTTCGGGCAAAACCCAAATAGTCACTTTTTGGACCGGGAAAATTTGGGTTTAGTTCCTCATGGGTTGGAGAAGGCCTAATGCCATACTTCCCTTTTTTTTTTCCCTTCTAAATAAATACATTAGTGGACTTATATGTATATCCTAATGCGATAATCTGCATCAATTTGAATTCTCTCCATAAGTTGAAGCCTCTCTCTTCTTAAGTATGCAATTCTCTTTAAATTTGTACTAGATATATATATATATATATATATATATATATATATATATATATAAAATATGTTTTTATTTTCCAAACAACACAATATCCATAAAATCCACTAAAAATAACACTAAGTCCACACATAAATGCCAAATATCATAGCTTTAGATGTTTCGTGATGAGGAGTGGGATGCATGAATTGAGTTTTCTTTTTTATGTTGAATAAGTATTTTATGTTTTGACATTGATTATTATGCTTAAATGACAATTAATACTTATATTTGATAGAATATTTTGGCTCAATAAGAATCAGGAGTACAATTTATCTATATTGTATTATTTATATATTTTTTTTATTAAATTAAATTAATGTTCAAAACGCTTACGCCTCACTGCTTCAAGGCTTACGCCTCACATAGCAGACTAAAAACGCCTCGTCTCTACGCCTCACCTTTTAAAATATTGGTTTTTTCCAAGGTGTTCTCATCTAGCGAAAGTGAAACTTCAAGTTAACAACCCATGTAATGTTTTTTTGACAAAGACCATTTTTTCTTGTAAACAAGCCAGTGAATATCGGCTTTTTGGCTCATCGCTCTTTCCTTAACAAGAATAGCTTTTGGGAAATTACAAAGAGAAGCGGCGACGGAATCCCAAGTTCCGAATATTGTACAACAATTTAGAGGAGATAAGAATTCACAATAAGCTAAGTGATGATTTTTCAGGGTCTACTTAAGGGTGTAAAGAACCTCATGGAATCTTCCATGGCAGAAAAATTTGGTACAATGAGTGAGCAGCCGAAGACCTACAGATTCATGCGTTTTAACACACCACATTCCTCCCATTCTTTAACCACTCAAAATATAAGCAGGTCTTGACCATTTTCCATGCTAATTTGTCCCCCCTTTACATCCCATCTTTGAATTCCTTTTTTCTTCCCACGAACAACATTTTTTAGTTGACAATGAGACAACTGCCTCTGAATTCTGTGTTGCAAAATTGACTGTTAAAAGCTGCTTAAGTCTTCGGTTGAACAGGTTTTCCTTGTGTATAACCAAACAGAACACGTATGGCTTTTAGAAACAAAAACCTATCGGGATGTCTGCTGTCGAGTATACTCCCACAGAGCAATGGCGCCGCTGACATGAACGTTAAGAGATCTAACAACTCCCAACTGTGGAATCTCAAGGCAAGTATCTAGAACATGTATGATATTGTTCACCTGTTTTGATTTAATCATGTGACGACAAGGTAAAATTCCCCATTGACTTGAAAACCATCAGTGGTCAACAAGTTAATTTTCTTTTGTGTATGAGCGTGCCACTGCTAGCAGTAAAAAAACCCTAATAGACTTTAAAAAAAAAGATAACTTGCGCACCAAGTTTACTGACTCTAAACAAATGATTGTGAATTTGGGTGAGAAATATCTCCCAAGTAAGTTCTTTTCTTGCCTCAGACTGGTGAGGACTTCACAATTTTTCATAGTAAACACTTGTAGTTCTGGCCAGAATGAATATTAGAAAGAAATCAAACTGTTTAAGAAGAACTGCATATTACACAACTTAAAAAGAGAACTGCTAAGTCCGAAAGGACGACAAAGCGTTGGGCTTCGATTTTTGCTTGGGTGGCTACCTTTAACTCAGGCTGGATTGGATGTATCTATGCTGGATTCAAACGTCAGCACCTTCAATTGATGGTTTTCAGTTGGAAATCGATACCAATGTTTGAGATTGGCAGAGCTTTAATCTGTTTAAGCCATAGAGAGGCTTGTTGGATGGGCAAAATTGAGGCCTCTTCAGTCTGGATGGGATTGAAAGTGGCTGGATTGATGATTGCTAAACTTGGAGCTGCACCACAGTACCTGTTCTGCTTGATTTGGCTTAAGTTGAACCAAATTTGTAACGAGAGAAGTCTCATTTCCTTTGTGAATTGATTCCCTGAATTGAACTGGAGTCAGAAGTCTGAGTTTTGTCTGTTTTGTTTAGGAACTGGAGTCAGAAGTCTGAGTTTTGTCTGTTTTGTTTAGGAGCTGGGTGAATTTTCAAACCAAATGACTTGGTTGCTTTATAGTCTAAAGGCTTTTGTGATCGAATGATCTTGCTTTTAGTTTTTCAATATAACTTTGAGAGTTTTTGTTTTTGATTGATTTTTTGGCTGTCTCCCAACCTGTTCACCTCCTCTCATATTGATAGAGAACTTTGAATGAGGGTTTTAATCTTTAATATTTGGTGGGCAGATCCTTTAAAAGGATTTTCCTTTTCCGATGCCATAAAAGGGGTGAGTTATTATTCTGGCAAAAAAGAACCATCAACAGTCAGCTTCTATGACGATCTGTTTGCTTTTTTTGGCAAACAACTCTCAAGTCTCTTGTTTATTTCTTGAAAAACACATCTTGTTATAATGTAGAGCCCTCTATGAGTATAGAAAGGAAACTTGGCGGCCCCATTTTTCTAGCTTTTTAAAATGTATATGGAGAGTTTTCTTTTGGTTAACCTATTTTCATAACTCCCCATCACTTCATCTGCCTCAGTTGAAAACTTTGACTTTCAAAGTCACATGGGCCTTCTTATGAGAAAAAGATCTTCCAAAATATTTGTTGATTTGAATTGAGATCAACGGTGATGATCAAATTTATTGGGCTTTTGGAGATATTTGAAACTAGGCCTAATCTTAAAATCAATTAGCAACTGACTTGTCTAGATTAAATCACCATTCAATGGCAATTAATCTTTAATTTGTGAATTTAATCATTTCTAATTGGTTTACAAGGGTCTGGGCCTCCAAAACCATCTGGGCTGATCTCTGTCTTTTGAAACGAAGCCCAAAACTCCTGCTTTTGATATGAGCCAATGTCAATTGAGTTGACGTGTGGAATTTAGGCTCAAACATATATCCACCAGTCCACCTTCCTTTTCATGTCCAGGGACCAGTACCTGTCCAATGGATGCAAATGAGTAACGCAACAATGTCTCATGATGGAAACGAAACACCTCTTACAATTTCCATTGAATAAATAGCTGCCACGACCCTCGATATTACAATGCAATTGAGAAGAAGAAAAGGATAACAATAGAAAGAACAAATAGCTTTTGGGAAATTATATACACTATGGTTACTTGTGATATCCATAATGATATTGTATATACTGCTGCAACTAGGGCTCCATCTCTATTAGATATGTGTTACACAATGTCGTATAAAAATATAGTAAGCTTAGCATTTTCCTTTCATTATTTAAACTGACCCCCTACATGGTTTTTTATTTTATCAATGTATTTTTTATGCTTTTATTTTGTCAATGTTCATGCGTGTTATATTGAAGAGTTGATTTCTAAAGCATTTTCTTCGTTGGCGTGAACATTTGACTACCTCTGTGAATCATACTTGCCATGATAAGATATGCATGATATTGATCCAGCGCACAAATTTAAAATTTAAAATGAAGATGACTAAGATATGCATGTGAATCATACTTGCCATGATAAATTTTATATTTCCAAAAAGATGCCCATCACAATCTCTTTTTTCCGCAATCACTTGTTAAACATAAATCTATGAAGTTCATGATGTCTCCAATATAAGTCAAAATTACAGTTAATGAAACTTCGGGAAAAAAGCTCAAATACAACAATCTAAAGCACACCAAAATAATGAAACGTAGAAAACGAACATCCAACTATAAAATTACTCCTCCATCATGGCGAGGCTTTTGTCGGGCTGCTGTTGAGAAACCTTGACCTTGATCGGTAAGTTGAACGATGGATCTTGTTGTAGCACACTTGGAGCTTTGACCAAGCTGATGCTCTGTTCCAACTCTTTTGCTGCCTCCCTATGCTCCTTGGCCTTCTTGCCCTTCATCCTGCTCAAGTTTTTCAACAAATATCTTAATATATGAAAACCAAAAACACCTATTATTGTTTTTTCCTGTAGATAACAATGAAGCAGAGGAAAGTACCTCTTCTCGTGGTGTCTGGCCTCCCTATCGACTCTAACTTTATCGATCTTCTTAATGGCCTTCAGAGTGTTTGCTGTAAGATTCCTGTCATATCTCTCAGGCCTATTTCGCTTTCTCTCAAACTCAAAGGTCGAGTCCTACAAAAAGTGGCAAAGAATGATATAAGGCTAACAGAATATACCCTTAGCCTTCCAAAGACCCAATATTAAATAGTAATATGAGCACGATTAGATTAAGAAAAAGTAAGTTTGTTCACCTGTGTCATATCCTTCCCACGCAACCGCCTATAGGCCTTAGTCCATTTTACCTTGCGAGGATTCCTCTTCATTTTAAAGTTCTTGTGGCATTTGGATCTACAAAATCGAAAAATCTAGAACAGAAATGGTTGTCAGGGAATTGAGCTGCCCATGATGTTTCCTTAAACAGACATAATGTAAAGGCAAGCTTAGTCCTAAATGGCACTTCTTCTTCTGACACAGCAATGCAATTTCACAATCAATATCGAAATGAAGTGTTAGATAATTTCTTTCGACATTGGTGAACTAGAAAATCCCATACACATGAACATCATTAAAAGCCATCATTCAAGACACATTCAAACCACAAGGAATAAAGAAACGACCACACAACCTGACTGCCAAAGAAATTGATTCATCCTCAGTGTCAATCTCATTTGTGGAGCTTCATATAAAATTGCATCCCTATGTAACCATGCAAACCACTCTAAGCTCCCTAATACTTCCCTATATCAACCCAACCCCCGAACAGCACATTAGATAGCAGTTGACCATAGATTCAGGAATGCAACGAATACTAACATTTTCAGACTCTGAAAACTATGTTTTCAAATTAACATTTAAATTTGATAAACAGGACCAAACATCTGCAGGTAATATATGTTACTTAGAATAACATTTAGATGATAAATCACAAGTGTATGGAAATTACATGAAAGAGTAGTTCCTACCTTTGCATCATTACGAACGAACTGAATCCCATGTCCAGGATACACGGTGGAGGAACAGAACCAGCATTTCTCCAACCTCATAGCGCCCTTCGATTATACAGCACTATTTTCTACGAAACAAATTAGAAACAGAAAGGAATTACACTCGGTCATTGAAATTGTTACCCAATAAGAAATTACAAACAGAAAGAAAACAAGTTGTGATTATAACAATTCACAGCGCACAATGGCCCTGCTTGCAATTTATTAAATACAAAGGTTATGACAAAAAAAATTGTAAGGATTCTCCTAGAAGCAACAATAATATTATTCTATATTAATAGAATGCTCTACGATTATGCTCCTACAGTCCCACAACCACACCAAGTTAGCCTAACACTCGAGAAGAACACAAGATGAGCTTAAGTGGCTTGTTGGTTCTCCATAGAGAATACCAAGAACAAAAGGGATTATATAAGCTTATTAGTTCTAAAGAATACACCAAAAATATGAATAAAAGAACAAGGGTTGCTAAGATGGTTTTTACTTCTTACCTAGGGCTGTATTTCAGAGCTAGAACAGAGAGAGAGATAGAGGGACAGAGAGCTTAGAGCTTAGAGCTCAGAGCAAAAGAAACAGGTTGAGAGAGAGATGCTGTCGGTAGATGAGGGCAATGACGTATTTGGTGGAGGCGATGCCGAAAAGGGATTTTTCCTGGTGGCGGCAAGAGAAAGAGGGAGAGACAGAGGACATGTGAGGGGAGGGTGATTTTCTAGGGTTAGAGAAGAAGTGGAATGGAATCAATTGTTTATTTTATTTTTAGGTGGAGGTCAAAATAACAAAATAAAACATACTAAAGCAAAAATTAAAATAATAATAACGTTACACAACATATAAATTATTATAGATAGTGGGTCACAAATAATACGAAATATATGGTTTCAATTTTGTGCTCACTGCTCATTGATTTTATCTTTCGGGGTTTTTTCCCCGTTTAATTCAAGCCACTTAAGGACATGCTCTTATAAACATCCAGATTTATCTTATCTAATGCTTTTCTTTTCTATTTGCACAAGTTGACAAATACTCTTTTTTTTTTTGTTGACAGAAGTTGGAATATATATGTTGAAATTAACTATCAATATTCCCAATTCCCAGCAACCTATATTATGGTCTATCATCGAAAGCAGTACACATAAACCATGAGATGTGGTGTGGTGGTAGTTCACTTCATTCCTTAACCATGAGGTTGGGGGTTCGATCCTTGCCCATGGGAATGGAGCGCATTTCGTGGCCAGCCGTTTACCTCCATTGGGAGAGCTCCCGCGGCAAAAGGGATTAGTCACTGCTGTCGGCGGTGAATACCCTTGGGTCTCACCCAAAAAAAAAAGCAGTACACATACATGAGCCTGGGAATTCTCATAGTCAAATACGCATAACACATCAAAACCAAAAGACAAATATGCAGAAATCTAAAAATCAAGAAAGACCCATGAATTGATGAAGAGCATACTTAAACAGAATGTCATACAACAAGGTTTTGCAAATATGAGAGAGAGAGAGAGAGAGAGAGAGAGAGAGAGAGAGAGAGAGAGAGAGAGAGAGAGAGAGAGAGAGAGAGAGAGAGAGAGAGAGAGAGATAGATAAATCTGGAAGAACTTGGGGGCGGATTTAAGGAGAGGAGGTTGAGAGTGAGAGAGATTGAGTGAGAGAGGCAAAGGCGGAATGACAAAAAAATTGAAGCCCCTCAAATGTTTAAGGTTTCGCCGGATCGAGTGTGGCAAGGAGTAGAAATGGCATAAAATTGATGAATCATCCGCTGACACGTGTATTAATGATTTTTTAATAATATAATAAAAATATTTAGGTCGGTCTGGTTTTTGCCGGTTTAAATATAATTAAAACCGGTCCAATCCGATTCAGAACCTGTTCGGGCAATTTTTTTTAACGATTTTTGGATTTTTCAATATAAAAACCGATTGGTAGTTTATACGCCTTGGCACCTTTTTTGTTGTTGTGTTTTTTTGAAGTAAACCCGATGGTACGAGAGATTTTATTCTTAAAAGAGAATGAGAAATACCACTTAACCTAATATTGATCACTTGAATTTCAGGGAACATGCTGCAAAGAGAAAGAGGTGTTGGTGACTAGGGCTCATCAATTTAATTGGCTTGGGTTGGGTTGGACCGAGCTTCAAAGAGAAGAGAGAAAATAATGAGTCGGGTCAGGCTGAGTTTTTTTAGAAAATTCAAAGCCCAGGCCCGACTCATGGGCCGACCTTGAGAAAGCACATCGGGCCGCAGGGCTAGGCTAAGCCCAACGAGCCGAGCCGAAATGGGCCTACTTCATTCAAAAAGAAGAATAAGAAGAAGAAGAGGAAAAAGAAACAATGTGTCATTCAAAAAGAGGCACTCAACTGCATCATAATTAGATCGTAACACGTTTTAAGAAATAATTTAAAAAAATAATAAGTATCAAAAAAATATTTTTTTTTTTAAAAAGAATGGTATGAATAAATATGCAAATGCTTGGTGATGGGTTCAAGAAAAGCATGATTATATTTGGTGGTATGACTATGTTTGGTGATATGATATGTTATTCGTCTTATTCTTGATATATATAATTGTTGTATTAATAATTGACACAAATTAATGTGTTAATCATCCAATTATAAACTAGGAATGAGTAAAGAAAAGTAAATGAAACAAAATAAGAAACCCAAAATAAACACAAACAACAATTTCTATAACTCATTTATCGCCACTGTATCACCCTGGTAGCACCAGTTTATCACGAGACGAATTATGAACTTCCTCTGGTTTTCAATTTCGACATCTGTCCAATTTTTGACCTATAACTTTTCAACTCTTTATGCAAATTTTGTGTTCTTTATATGGTCGGATTCAGTACAAAAAAATGAAGAACAATACGGGGACCAAATGTAAAAAATATATAAAAAAAATGAGCAGAATTCAGTGGAAACAAACACAACGTTTCAAACAAGTAACACACACACACAAAAATGAAAGAGGGTGGATTGTGATTCAAGTGATATAATCCTAATCCCTTATTTATACATAATTATATATGTATGCGGCCCTAATGGGCCGGGCTTTTGTGAGCGGGCAAGGCCAGGCTTTCTTGGGCTTAACCGGGCTGGGCCTATGAGCCAGGCTGGGCTTCAGACATCTAAGCCCAAGCCCAACCCAGCCCAATGCGGGCCGGGCCATCCCAAAGCCCATAACGGGCCGAGCCGGGCTATTTCCCAATGGACCGGGCGAGCCCCCTCGGCCCATGAGCCCGCGGGCCAAATGATGAGGCCTATTGGTGAGTGTACGTGGAAAAACTGAAGAGGAGGACGTTCTCAAATCACCGTCACCATCACCATCACAATAACCATCATCATATTCATCACACCATCAAGAGAGAGGTTGTTCATTACAGGCGTGGTGCTGATGGAAGAGGGTACATTAGTAGGAGAGCTACTAGATCAGCACCAGCTGCTTCCACAGCCTTAAATCCAAGGCCTAACAATACCAATAGTCTACAATCTAATGCCCAGGTACCTTCCTTTTCTTTATCTTTTTTTGTGTCACAACTAGTACTTTCTTACCGTAGACAAGTTTCTTGGATGTAAGTTAGGGTTTAGAGGAGATAAGAATTCACAATAAACTAGGTAATGATTTTTCAGGGTTGATAAACTAAGTAATGATTTTTCAGGATTTACTCAAGGGTGTAAAGAACCTCATGGAATCTCCCATGGCAGAAAAATTTGGTACAATGAGTGAGCAGCCGAAGAGCTACAGATTCATGCGTTTTAACACATCACATTCCTCCCATTCTTTAACCACTCAATATAAGCAGTTCTTGACCATTTTCCATGCTAATTTGTCCCCCCTTTGCATCCCGTCTTTGAATTCCTTTTTTCTTCCCATGAACAACATTTTTTTGTTAACAATGAGACAACTGCCTCTGAATTCTGTGTTGCAAAATTGACTGTTAAAAGCTGCTCAAGTCTTGGGTTGAACAGGTTTTCCTTGTGTATAACCAAACAGAGCACGAATGGCTTTTAGAAACAAAATCCTATTGGGATCTCTGCTGTCGAGTGTACTCCCACAGAGCAATGGCGCCGCTGACATGAACGTTAAGAGATCTAACAACTCCCAACTGTGGAATCTCAAGGCAAGCATCCAGAACATGTATGATATCCACCGGTATACCTTCCTTTTCACGCCCAAGGACCAGTACCTGTCCAATGGATGCAAATGAGTAAAGCAACAATGTCTCATGATGGAAATGAAACACCTTTTACAAATTCCATTGAATAAATAGCTGCCATGACCCTTGATATTACAATGCAACTGAGAAGAAGAAAAGGATAACAATAGAAAGAACAAATAGCTTTTGGGAAATTATATACACTATGGTTGTAATATCCAGAATGATATTGTATATACTGCTGCAACTAGGTTCTCTATTATTTTTTTCAGGTTAAGGGTGTACAAGCACCACAATGATATTGTAAATACACAGAAGAAGAAAAAAAAAGGTTATATATCATGCATTGCAATATGGTGAACTGGACTTTCCCAAATGCAATGCAATGACAGTCAGCAAATTAAAATGAAAGACTGGGTTCACAGAGTAACACACCGTCTTTTTAGGAAAGATATGCTGGTCCAGAGGTATGCTATTTGCAGTTTGCTCTAGTCCCAAAATTGAGAAGCCTTCTCGTTTCTTTCTCTCAAGGAAAACCTTCAAACTATCCACTGGGACTTCGATCATAGGAACCCACTTTTCTGCGGTCACACTGGGGAAAAAATTGAGGAATTAATTTACTAAGACATTCATTTGAAAAATAGAACACAAAAGTTTTATTGGGTAAAATAATAACATTTATACCATATTGTATCAGATGAGAGGGAGATCAGTTTGTGACTCATAACAAAAATAGTAGACAAACAGAACCTAATTGGCAAGATATACATTTATATAATTCTTAAACGAGGATCTAGAAGGTTCCAATTATTGGACAATATCTCTATATGGGCCCCACATCTCAAGATTGGTCAGCGACCGTAATCTTACTTAAAAATAAACCAAAGTTTGAAGAAATATCTAGTTTATTGCCCACCAGAAATCCATATGTTGTGCCACCAAGTGGACCACCAGAGTGAAAAATTTTGTTTTGCAAAGTAATGTGGGGCACAGTACAGATGTACCACCATTGGGAACCTCCAGGCTAGAAGGAGATCTTTAGTGAACAATTAACATTATTTTGGAATTTTTTGGGGGGTTACTGATGAAGGATCATGCTCCACATTTCAGGTGTTACTAAACCCTGAGTTTACCATACATACCATTTTTCAGTTCAAAGTACCAGACTATATTTCAAGCCATTTTTAACTCCCGAAATCACCGAAACACAAAAAAAAACAAAAACAAAAAAAAACAAGAAGACTCTGTAAGTGTATAGGTATATATATAATGTAAGTTACAAATGGATGGTACGGAACTACCAACAAACCTGATGAGTTGGAACTGTTTGTCATGTACTATGTTAGCATCTGCAACGACCAAACTTGATGCCTTGAATACCTGGCAAGAACATTCATGTATGAGAAACTGGTCTGAAAAACTCTACACATAATACAACGAGCAGAAGAGTGGGAAAAATGGCCTTTTTAGTCCCAATCACACACCTCACAAGTTCGTGCCAGGCCAGCAAGGTTAGGTATGCGATCAAGCAGAGATGCTACAAGGATAAGATGCTGTCTGCTTGCTCTCTCTCCCTCTGCTGCCAGACTTCTAGACTGCAGCACCTGAGCAAGTAGCTTATCGTCCTTCTCGATTTCTGTTGTATTGCACATGAGATTACATTAATTTTAATTTTTTCTACTAGAGAAGTCTTTTAAGATGGACAGTGCTATGGAACCCAACATCTGTACAGTTTCCAAACCTATGTGCCATCTTCACATTGGGTTCTACAGCATTGTTAAGTGATGTGGTTATAACATGTGCCATGTGGATCGGGAGAAAAAGTTGAGATAAGTAGGCATTTTCCATTAAAATTTTGACTTTTCAAAAAACAATTAGCACCTTATAAGCTATCCGTCCAAGTTTGTACATACCCATGAGTTGTTTATAAGTTTCCTGGTCGCCCAAGAAGGAATTAACAGCCTTGTCTTGCTTCTCATGTTTAGAGAGGGTAATCTTTTTTTGAAAATCCAGTGAAATATCTTTAGGCAGCTGGGTATGCAATTTTCCTTCATTAGCATTAGACAGTATTTTTGTACAGTTTTCATCTTCATCAGATCTTAGGCTTTCATTCTTAATAGTCACGGCATCTTTTGCCATTGAACTCCGAAGTTCTTCTCTGGCATCCTGCAATACTGGAATCTGAGTTACCGAACATAGAAGAAAACTTCACAAGATAATGAAAATATACTTACATTTAAAAAGTTGAGCACTTGCTCCATAAAGGACATTGGTACACATTCAAACTCGAGTTCCTTTAATACAACAAAAGAAAATTTGATTCAGATACCCCTCATTTACCAAAAGCAGAAACAAATGCTGACTAGCAAACATAACGATTATACACACAGCTTGAACTGACAATAACTGTGAGGAGACAGCTTGTGTTGTTTTCTACATGAAAATGAAAGCATCTTATTCTATATGGAAAGAAGATATGCGTTCTCTTCTTGCTTCATATTTTGAGAGTAAAGGGAAGTTGATAAGAACCACTATGCTAAAAGTATTACTTAATGCCAAACATATTATAACTTAACTATCACAAACCAAAGACCCACCTCAACTCGGTTAACGAAAATCCCCGCAGGAGTGGCAGAGCTATTCGGACTGTAGGCATCAAGATATCCTCCCATTGATGCTCGTAGGCTGAAATGAAAACAGATCAAATTAATGTCAGATCTCACTATAATCATATGTATAAGAGGCACGAACAAAAGTCTGTTTATTTAAGCTATGCTTGATTGCAAGCAAAACACATACAATTTGTACATATGTTTTGCATGGAAGTTGATTGACTACCTTCTCTACTATTTTTAGTTGGTGAGTGTGTACGTGGTGTGCAAATAAAAATAGCTGCTGAAATATGATTTAAGTTCATAGAGGAATGGGACTAGGATTGGGTATTGAGTTTACATATTTCATTACATTTGCATTTAAAAAAATTATTTCTTAGAAAACAGTTTGTCTTTTAATGACCGATCAAAGTTACACTGAAACAGCATCGCTGGCTTTTACTGACCAAAACAAAAGAAAAAACAGATAAAAATTTTAAACAGGATTATTCTTCCAATTTAATGAAGTAATATGAAAAGATCTAAATATCATATTTGGAATAATTGACGTTTTGAATTCTTCTAATGGTAAATTTGTGAAGAAAAGTGAAAGTGCTCTTTGGAAGGCTGCCCCTTTAGGCATCCTGTGGTTTATTCGGAGGCAAAGACATGCGTACTTTTGAAGGTATGGACAATTCCGTTATGGAGATCAAGGCATCATTTTTTAGGTTTTTGCTTTCATGCTTTTCTTTCACCTCTTTTCTGGATTTTATAGATTATTTCTCTTCATGATTAGCATTGTATATTTTTTGTATAACTGGAATTTTCTGTTCTCTTTTTAACAAATTACTATTATCAACAAAAAACAATCTCGCAGCAAATTCTAAGTCACTATACCCCAAAAACAAGTATTGGACCCACAAACTCCCCACAAGTATCCCAGATTTATAATCAATTAACAAGTTATCTTTTGAGTAAGTACACTTGGACCAATAGTTTATTTGAAGTTTTTGCAATGGCAAGGAAACGAAACTTAACAAGGTTTATTTGATACCCTATTTTCAACACGTTTAATCATTCCAAACATTACCCCTAACATATAACCCAGGCACATAACAGCAGCCACTGCCGCCACTGCCACCACTGCCAGGTTAATTGATGAAATTGCACATCAGACATAACTACAGACTAGTATCAATTATTGAGAAAAGCTAGCTCAGGAGACAGATGTTTCAACTTTTTAATAGATAAAATGTTTGGGATAGATTATTTGTATTGCCCGTTTTATCACAAAGAAATAATAAGAAAGAAGGTGAAGTACACTTTAGTTCATGTTGAGATATCATACCGCATACAATCAGAGTTCTTTTCCAGGTAGGATTTCAAATCTTCAAAGCACCTCTTCTCTAAAGTCATAGTTTCAGAGGCTTTAGAGTCTAATGGAGGAAAAAATTTGCAAAGAACTTGGTAAACCAGTAACTGCAAAGTGAATCAACTCACAATAAATGAAAAGGCATTACACACAGAATAGAAAGAATAGAAAGGATTCAGTATTCATCAACTTTGAATCAGCCAACCTGGGCAAAACCACGCAGGCTGTGGTGATGTGAGGTTAAAAGTGGAACTATGGGAGGAAGTAATTCAACCAAATGCTTGTATTGAACAGCTTGAGATGCATGGAGTATGACATTGGCTGCTATAAATACATAAGAAGAGAGCGCCTGCATTTAATGTCTAAGAATTAGTAGAATAGATGTCTACCATACATCAAAGGATATTACCCTAAGGGGAGAGTATATGTAAAAAGTAGAATTCTCAAAATAAAGCTATAAACTGCTAATAGAACCAATGTCATGTCAATGGAAATGTAATGTTCTATCTATATGTAGTTATGTACCCAAATACAAGAAATTAAAGAAAAGTTAACTCTTCTTAGTAAGAACTGGATATGTGCACTTACAATGATCAAGTGGAATGAGAGCCCATGAACTATGAATTTCTGCTCAACTTATGAGTTTATGATATTTCTGTTCTTTATTTTCAGTCTAGATGTCTTTTGTCCTAGCTTACTGCAAATATTCTATAATTTTCATCAACTTGAATTTGCATAAAAGAGAGATTCTAAATTATGTCCACAAGAAACATTATGTGTATGTGGTCAACAGGCAACTGCAATCCTGAGAAGCTCTTCAGTAGGTATCATGAAAAATGTAGTTCTTAAGAAATAGTGTTCCCTTATAATATATCTCCTGCTCCTAAATACTAAGATTCCAAGAGGTACTAAAGGTAGCACTTTCAACCATTAAGAATATCAGAAAACCGCAAGAATAAAAGATTGAGAAGAAAGGTCATAAATTCATAATGACTCCAAAAGAATATATACCTGAGGCCGCATCTCATAATTTCTTAACGCAGGAACTAGTTGCTCCCCAACCTGCAAGTCCAGCAATAATGTAGGAATTAGTAAGTGTGGTTCTTTAATTTTTTAAATCCCAAAAGCTTGTTCAAAAACTTATGGAAGACAAAAATCAAGAATCCCAACAGGCTTGAAAGGCCTCATCCTTGAGTTAGGTCCTTGATCCTAACTCCACAAACATAGTACTCACGCTTAACATTATCAATTCATGACTTCCAGGCTGCATTTTGGACAGCACCATTCAAAAGAAAAGCCCATCCAAGTCTAACCACATGATTAACCAGTTAATTAACTACCTGCTTATCGCAAACCCAAGCCTGGTTACTTTGGACTGTTTACTTTTCAGTAAACTGTGACTTTTTCTGCAAATTAGGTACAAACGTACAGATTCCATTTTTCTCATTCCAGCAGTACACCACCCAAGTATACAGTGTAGGTGTGAAATCTGAACTGCCCAACATATGCCAAAATACATCATTGTCAAAACCTTGGAATATGTTGACCTAGGTTTTCATTTCATTGTCATCATCAGAAACGCAATCCTTAACCAAGCATTAATACCGGACATGGAGAAAAAGAGTAGGAAACTGAAAGCAAAAACTCAAGACAACTTGGTGACCACAAAAAAAGAAAAAAGGTCAAGACAACTTTTAGGTTTATTCTCGTATTCCAATATCAACAGGCACAACTAAGGTTCAATTACAATGGGTAGCCTCTATATCTCAGCAATCTTTTTTTTTTTTTTTTTTTTTGGGTTATAAGGTAAACAAAAATCCCACAAGTACAAGTAACCAATGAAAATAATTAAACCCTACTGTAGCAAATAATTAGCCTAATTATTGTTTTGCTCCTACACCAAAAATAGGTGCATAGACCACCAAGATTCCCATTAACCATATTGTGTTTTACTCTAAACATCAGACCTCCAATATGTGAGCTCCAAGATAGCTAGGAAAAACATGTTAAGGTATTATCATGATGACAACTCATAAGATACATATATACATACAGTCCTGCTCACCTAAGGACGTAAAAATGAGGTCATGTGAGGTCCTATTTAATAAAGGCCCTTTGATTAATCTAAGGGCACATATAGTTAATAATCTTAACCCTCACTCACACTCCTCTTTTTCCTCAAACAATCTCTTTTAATTTCCAAAAATAAAAAGAAAAAGGAATACACGTTCAACGCTTTTGTCTTCCTCCCGACCAATCTTCTCCTCCTCATCCCCTTCTCTCTCTCTTTTTAGGGTTTAACCCTCTATTTCAGTCTCGTTGAACCAAGCTTTTCAAAGGCGACTTCTTCCTGAGTGTTGATTAATTTGATTTCAAATTTGTTCTTTGAATGTTTTTTTTTCTTCAGAAAATTGGTATTACTCATCAGAAAACAATTTGGATGTTCTTTCTTTGATTGTGTAGCTTTCGAATGCAAAAATTTTGGATGCATACGGGTGTGCCCCCCTTAGTGTTTAAGAATCAGGAATTAAATTCAAGATGAATGAAGAGCATACCCTTGTGGTTCCACCACATTCGTTAAGAACCACGGCTATACGAACCTTTCGGATGCGAAACTCAAAGATGGGTTCAATCGAAATCAACCCATTGGATATTCAAGAGACAAAATTTTCTGAAAAAAAAAAAATTCAAAGAACCAATTTGAAATCAAGTTAAACAACAGACCCAGCAAGAAGTTGCCTTTGAAAAGGTTGGTTATGCCTACCTATGTTCAATAAGACTAAAAAGAGGATGAGGAGGAGAATATTGCTGGGAAGGGCTTGTTTGAGTAAAAAGTGGAGCATTAATGTGGGTTAAGATTATTAACTATATATGCCATTAGATTAATCTAAGGGCTTTTATTAAAGAGGACCTTAGACCTCATTTTTAGGTCCTTAGGTGAGCCGGACTGTATATATATATATAAATCTAGTAGAAAATATAACAAGGGCATAGAGTCCACAAGTGCTCATATTTTATTAAAAACCCAGGGGAAAATATATTGTAATAAAAACCAAGTTGCACAGAAGATGTGTCTTATATAAAGTAATTATTAATGGCGAGGAAAAAAAAAGGTGTATAAGTCCCCTTCAGAATGGAGCAATAAACTTAAGCAGCATACCAAGTAAAATCGAGACAGCAAGAGCACTAGATAAACCATCCTAAGCCGATTGTTAACCTTTTTCTCTTGCACTGTTATTAACAGTCAACACAAAACTATGACCTGAGCCAAACCAAATAAGTAAGTATTTGCTTAATGCAGAAGCCTTTTTCTCTACAGGCACGTGCATGTAGGTTGTAAAGTCCACTTTCAGTTACATGTCAATTTATAGAAAACCATTTTGCAATCTGACAAACAACAACTCACATTGCATGTGGAAATAAACATCCTTAAAGTCCTTGATTAACAAAACTAAACACACATACTCCCCTCCCTCTCCTTCACAATTATTATGAAAGTGAAAGAAGTTGTTTTTGCAATGTAAAACCACTAAAGAAAGCCTTACCAATGGTGGGAACTTCAAGTACATATTAATTGCGAATGTTTCCAAGTATTGACGAACTGCAGGTAAGTTGTTCCTCTGCATTAAATTTACAAGTAATTAATTTAAAAATAACAGATGTGTACCATCACAATTGTACAATTATACAACAAGCAATAAAAGTGAACACTATCACAGAGGAAGCCCTCTCCACTTGAGGGGACAACCATTACAAAAAAGATTATAATGTTGTAGTCCCTATCACAGAGCAATGACATGAGACAACGTTTACTTACATAGAGGGATATGTGCAAACAGCGTGCAACTTCCGAAACTATATCTTGACAGACGAAACGTGACAAAATACATACCATTTGCCACGCACGTACCTTACGCCTGTGGATCTGTTAAGATAAACAAAAATAAAGAAAAAGAATAAGGAAACATAACAAACAGAGAGGTTATAAACACCATCCAACCATCCATAACCTATATTCTTATTGAATAAGCACAATGTTGACATGTCTAATTATTCATTCAAGCATCTTCTAAAGTAGGTTTAGAAGATTTTACACAAAACAAACAGTTGCAGATTGTGTTTACATTATTATTTTCTCAATGACAACTTTCACTAGCCATTCAAAGAAATCCCATTCTAATTCTACTTTCAACTTAAAACAATTGCCCTGGCTCAGTAGTTTCAGCTGAGGTCCCTATTCTCAACAATTTAAAGGGAAAGGATACTCACAGCACTGTACTTCTTATACAGCTCTTTTGCAAGATCCTTGTCATTTACCTATATTGGCAAATGATCAACATCAGCACACCATTTTTACAATCTTTAGCCATTCTGTTAAACAAAAGTAATATGCACCTAAACTTTTTTATGCAGAATGCACTGCATGTAATGTAACTGGAAGTCTGTAACAATAAAAATCATACAAGCTAGCAATAACAACATGATTGACTGAATGATAATTTAATCATAGGAGTTGACCAAAGACAGATCTATTAAGGAAAAAAGAATATAATAAAACAAACAAGAAACTGAAAGGAGAAAACAGTCACACAGAGAGGGAGAGAGAGAGAGAGAGAGAGAGAGGATTCCCGTGTCAAAACATTTTATGTGGAAATTGTGTGGGTCCAGCAACTCAAAGTCCTAATAAATATGTACACCTTATTTGGGAATTAAATTTTTTGGGAAGATAAAAGTCCAACTACGCTGGTAGGTCAACCTGCTGTATCTTTTAGGACACAGGAAAGGATGAGCAGCGAAACAGAAAACACATGATAAGCAATGAACGCATCCTAAAGGTATTTAAGACAAAAAAAATTAGCAGATGCCTCTACAGGTATAAACAAAACTGAAGGCTGCAACTGCAAGAAAATATTATTTCATTAGCGTAAGGTGTTTTTTTTTTTTTTTTTGAAAGAAAGTTCTATTAAACACAAAAGACATGGGAAAGCTATAAATTAGAAGACATGAATACCGCAGAATCTAGAAGCTCAAGCAAAAATATTTTTCCAGATTCCAAAGCTGCATGGCAATCTTCATTTTCATTTGGTGATCCCACCAAATCGGACAAGTCTGCTAGCTTGGAAAACAGAACAGCAACAGAGGCACGTGCATACAATTCTGTGTTGATAAATTCCTGAGAATAGATTCCAAAAAATATTTAGACTACAAACTTCAAAACTCCCTAAAAGGTAACCTGGAAAGATTAAAAATATGAACCAGAATAAGACAAACAAATATGCTCTTTATGTTGTGATAAAAAATAAAAAAAAATTAATGATGTTCAAGTAAGGTCCAAGCAAAGAAAATATCAAACAGAACAATATCTCATGCAGACTTATCATACTTGTATATGATTTCCTTCAAAGGTCCAGGTCATCGACATGACCCAGTTCAAAAGAATATTAAAACAAACTACCTACGACAAGCAAGTTGCATCTAAATGGAAAGCCGGCTTATATTGAAGTTTCCTAGTTATGTGAAGCTAAAAATTCTATGATAACCAAAACTAGCTTCTACTATTGAAAGTGCCCCAAAGCTACGTATGAATATCAACGGAGTTATTCCCTTGTCAAAGGTAGATGATACGTGTTCATTGCCACAATATATTACCAAAATTAAATTCAATTACTATGTAGCCTACTTTGGTCAGCTCAGTATCAGGGCCTTTTGCCAATAAAGAAACTTCAGTCCTTGTGTCATGATTGTCAGCTAATTCACCTTCAAAGTCCTCATCGAATGCAACTGGGAAAAAAAATCATGTTACAAATCATATTCTATGACAATGGAAAACAATATAAATATCAACACACCTTAATCATATGAGATGTGTAGCGTTTGTTTTGACAAAGAGAAGTTTATATGAGCTGTGTAACTCACCAGAACCATGTAGTGACAGCAGCTTCAGCTCCTTCACATAGTACTTTATAATCCTAGGATATGATAGACACAGCCCTGTTAAGTGTAATGCAGAAAGACGAATTGTACGGGGACTTTTTGTGCCTTCCTCAAGAATTTTCTCAACAAACTATCAGAAAAAAAGATGTTAACAGATGATGCTCTTATGACCAAAAAATAAAGATGATGCTCAAAACATTATACTTATAAATCAATAACCTTATACTTGTACACTTGTAATCAACAGAAACAACATAAGTATTTGGACAAGTGTAATTTAGGGATACTTGTTTCTGGAAAAGAGAAGAAAGGAAATTGAAGAATGGGTTTCTAAAGAATGAAGTATAATTTGATAAGAAATGTCATACAGTTCCTAGAAAGGAAAAAAATGGGTTTCTAAAATTTGAAGTTTCCATATCTGCAAAGCTTAAGTTTGATGTCAGATTTAAAGGAAATTACAAGAGATTTCAATTTGATAAGAAATATCAGAGATTAAGAGGACATATGGTAAGCAAGCACATAACTGAATTTGGAGGTGGCCAGAAGGGCTTAGACCAAAGCGAGAAAGACTGAGACAGACTCAGAGAGAGATGCAGGGGTGTGACACCTGCACATTTTCTTTTCATTTTCAAGTTCCCCCAGTGCACTCTCCAACTCTTCATTTAAAAAATCAGATCCTACTAGTCAGCATAGGTTCCTGATATTGATTCTTATCTATAGTAGACAAAGAAGATGCCAGATTTTTAACAGGGTGGAAGGTGGAAGAAAAATATGGTGAGAGACAGGGAGATAAAGGATTAACTACAAAGGAGAAGGTGACTGCACAAATTATGTGAAGAAAATTAAACACGCCTCAGGCAGTGTGTTTAATGTTACCAATAGAATAATAATAAAGAAAGTTTTGTTTTGTGTCAGATGCATTTTCAACCTTTAGATGATAAAACATCTAAGGGCTAAAAAAGCTGTGTGAAAAAGCTGTGCGACAAAGCTGTGCGAGATTCATTTTCAACCCTATCGATATATTATTTGGGATTAAAAGTTAAGTTTTAGTTTAACACACTTATTCAAACACCTCATTAGAGAATGGTTCATATATGTAAACACGTACATAATATACATCTAACAATATATGTACATAGTTGGATAGATAGATAGATAGATAGATATTATATATATATATATATATATATATATATATATATATATATATATAGAGAGAGAGAGAGAGAGAGAGAGAGAGAGAGAGAGAGAGAGAGAGACCACACACCCACTTCAGAGGCCCAGGTGCACCGTCAGTTATATGCATGCTCTCATCACTAAATAGGGATGAATGCAGAACAGAAGACAAAAGTGCTGCAATAGGTGCAACCTTCCGCTTGTTGCAACTGACGTGCAATATCCAAGAAGACTGAACCAACTGCCACATCATCTGAATTAACCAAGAGTCAAAAAAGTTTAGCTATTTCACTTCAACAAAACCTAATCTAAATAAAATGCTATAAAATGGTACCGGTGATTTATAAACATTCCATTACTTCATAATCTCTTAAGAGGATCATTTTTGCCTTGGAGAGAGAGAGAGAGAGAGATAATGGGCATTTCAACACAAAGAAAGCAAGAACAAAGGCAAACAATAAAACCATCCTCAGTCCTGCAGGGACCCGTTCTACCATTTGACACCAAAGGAACAAAAATATCAGCCTCACACAAGATTAGTTTATGCCCTGGGCTTGAAAGCTTATCTTCGTCCCCAGGTTAATAGAACTAAATTAATGCGTCAAATCTCAATCTAAGATTCCCACAGTACCCCCATCAAGAATTCCCTTCACAATGACGTTTACACTGAATTAAGTACCACCAAAGGACATTGAATGACTGGAGCATATATGCAATTATACCACTCCAAGAGATACAGCAGGCATGAAGTAATTTTTATGCAATTCTTTTCTCCTAAAGGTGTAACTTTCAAAGCCCAAGTAGTTTTCCAAAATCAGTTGAAAACTAAAAAGCAATATACAAAAAAGAACTTAAACATTGAGGTTTGTATTTGAACCTCACCCCGCAATATTTTAACACCATAAACCCCAGTATTACACTTAACGAAACTTAGTACACAGTCCCAGCAAAAACTTTATATATAAAAAGTTTAGACAAACCTAGCCCAAATCCTCCTTCCTCTCCCACCACCACCACCTAACTGCTCTCTCTCTCTCTCTCTATCTCTCTCTCTCTCTCAAAATCAACATTAAATTAGCGGCGATCCTCAACTGTAATGATAATGGACTCAACTTGCTCGCTTAACAATTTTATCAATACAGTACAACAGACAGTCCGTGCTATTCAGAGTCCGAGGATACAAAAGGCTCATTGTTTGAATAACACATAAATGAACAACTACCATTCAATCGAATGGGAAATGGATTCAAAATTGGTGCATTAGTTATTCTATCAACACAGTGAAAGTTACAAACCAAAAGAATTTCATTCCAAAAAACAATTGGCTTTATTATCAGAACATGAAATTAGGCAGATTTGGTGTCCACTAATAGGCAAAGACTCTGATCTCGGCTACTCTAGATGGTCGGAAATGAGAAAGAGAATGAGAAAGTGGAGAAGAGAGGAGAGAGAGAAAGAGAGAGAGGTTCCCAGTGGTGGTGGAGTTTCCGGCGGTGGGAGGAGGAAGGGGCTGCTGGGATTCTATGTTCTTTTTTGTTTTCTTGTAAGTTTTAAAATAAAAATAAAAATTAAAGGGTAAATTTGGACGTTTCATGATAAAAGAAATTAGCTGGGTGTTCTTAGACATATGTCTAAACAGAAACACTGTAAACATTTCTTCCCCCTCAGAAAATCCCATCCAAATTAAAGAGCTCTCTCATAAGCCATGATATGGCCTACAAAAGTTTTATACACAACATGTAAAAGGATCAGCACCTAAATTAGGGTGCCAAAAAGGGAAAGTGGTTCACAATGGGACTGGAAAGTATTAAAAGTTAAATGGTAATTGATGAGTGAAATTCCACAGAAATATATCCAGGCTGTCATTCAGCTGGCATCACAACCACATGCTACCCTACCATGACACAGCATCCACACAAGCACAGTTCTAAGAGTTTGGAAATGAACCTGGGCATCCACCCCATCACATAAGGAGACAAGTAAACCAGACTTTCCCTCGGCAAATAGGCCCAAAACTAATCGGACTGATCTGAGCATTGGTAAAACAGAACCTTCCCCAGCGTTCTCAAGGCTGCAAATTTATACAGAAGAAAGGTGGTGGGTCAAAAAGGAATACATAAAATCTCCATCAGCAATAGCCATTATTATTGCTACAAAACCACATTCAGACAGCATGCAAGAGAGTACCTAAAGTATATTTCTCCAGTATTCAGAGAAGTGATGCAAAGAGAGATCTTTCTTTTTCTTTAATTTTACTACTACAAAACAACATTTAGACACCAGGCAACAGCAAGTGTTTGGGCATGCTTATGGGCTACTCTTTCTCCAGCCCTTAGGGATCTTTCTTTTTTTTGTAAATTTATTAGATTGGGGAGCTGTGGTTGGATAGAGTTGTATTACATTGTAGGAGGTTGTGTTTGCTTTTGTTATGATGGCTGTATTATTTCGTTGGTGGACCTCACTCTGGTTCACTCAGTTTTGTATTGCGGTTTTTAGCTGTTTAATGAAATTTGTTTCTTATAAATATGATTTTTTTTTTTTAAATGAGAGAAGTGATTCAAAGAGATCTTGAGCTACCCACCTGTTCTAGAATAATATATTGCCTCATTGCATTAATATAAACACTAATTAATAATAAAATAAATCAAGTGATTTATGCACAAACTGCTGAATTTGTTTGTACAAGACAGATGCTAGATAACAGCCCTCTTCCCAACCCCCAATAGAAAACCCAACAAAAATTAGATCTCTAATGGGAAGAAATCATAACGAAAGCAGTACACCATTGAACTCTTCTCATTTCGTACCTCTCAAGAAGATCAGTAAAAATCCATCTGAGAGCAGCACCCGAGAAGAAAAAGCTATTGTCCTCCAGATGAAGCCCATTTTTAAAAGCATAGCTAGGAATTGAAAGTAGGGATTCTAGGCACATCCACTGTATCAGTCACAGCAAACCAGTTAAAATCTTGTATTGAGTTAAATATCCATAGACAGAATAAATTCAAACTTTACACAAATGACAAGTACCAGCACTGAAATGCAAGAGAAAATTAGGAATGACAAAAAATAATACTTGATGTATTAGAAGTTTAGAGCAGAGAAACAGAAATAATAAAAGACTCAGCGACTTATTAGAAAATAACAAGGCCACATTTGGCTGTACTATTTACGAAATTTCAATGTTTCATATGGTATGAAATGCACTAATAAGACAAAAACCTTATTAAAATCTTTGACAATGTGTAGCTAGGAAATTAAGATTCCTCACCTTCCAATTCATTAAAACTGCACGTCGAGTCCGTACAAATACTCCAACTGCAAGGAGATTATTTATGTTCTCAAGAAAAGAAAGAACCAAGGAATCTAACAGAGGTTTTCCAACTGATGATAACAAGCTGTCATATTTCTTGACCAGATCCAAAGCTTGAGGAGAGAAAACAGACGCTAGTGCTGTGAGAGCAGGAGCTAATGCTTCATATGCTGCAAGACATATTTCAGCTCCAGTCTGCTTTAGAGCATACAGATAAGCCACTAAAATTAGCTCATGAAAAAACTGACAGTCTTTAAAACTAATTCTTCATATAACACAATCTACAACATACCTCTGAATTGCAAGCTGGAGAGGAAACAGTTTTCCAAAAGAATTCCCACAAAAAATTAAAAGCAAGGTCAAGTGATACATGGCTTTTAAATTGTGCACACCATGATGAGATAGTTGCAAGAGCCTTGATGGACATTATCTATTTATAAACAGAAGGAAGACAGGAAAAGAAAAATCAGCAACAATAAGATGTGCTTCGGTAAAACCACTATCATTAATGAGAAGGCAACTTAATGGTTAGTGAAAGATCACAAGATAAAAATGCACATATTCAAAACAATGCGCAAATGATTTGGTGAACAGGAAAAGCAAAGTAATAAATATTTCTTCGATATTATAATCTAAAATATGAAACTCCCATGCAGGGTATAAATTAATCACCAAAAACGATGCAAGAACAGAAACAAAAGCATGCAAAATGGAATACACAAGAATAATTACTACAAAAAGATGCACCAGAAGGTGCATGAACAACAAAACATTGTTGACTAAGGTAAACTGTAAACACTTGAAGTCACCAGTATTGAGATAAAGATGATAAGCAAGGGTACAAAGAGGATCATTCTTTAACTCCACCATGCAGGAACCTATAAAAATATTAACTAGTCTAGTCGTACTAACACAGAACTGTACCCACCTAAGTTTCGGATGAAGAAGTACACAACAATTAGGCATATTAAACGAAAATAGAATGCACACAATGTGCCTTTGTTTGCAGATGATCTACTGCATTTCAAATTTTTAAGTAAACCAAAGGTAAGTAGTAGGACACAGAATCATACTGCTTGCAACACCGGAGTGGTGGTAGAAGATGACAACCGGCGTTGACTAGGACCTCCAAGTTTTCCTCTCACAGAACCAGGAAGGATCACATCTGCCATCTTAGTGGTATCAGTACATGAGAATATGGAACAAGACAAGTTTGCAAAAGAGACCAACTCTTCCTGCAAGCAAGACAAACAGAAGACAGTGACAAGTTAAAGGGGAAGCACATTATAGAGGAAAGAAAAATTATGAGCTTGGTGCAATTTGGTCTCTATACCATTATAAAAATAAAAACGTTGGTAAACTTTTGACATAAATTAAGAGCATCTGCATGACCAAACTGATCGATTGATTCAAGCACACGAAATTCTGATTTGCCTCTAACTTTAGAACCATACTCAGCAACTCTTTCTTGCATCATCTGGAGCTCCAGAACCAAGCTCAAGGTGAGGATGAGAAACTTCACAGTTATTTGGTCCAACTTATTGTTTTCTTGGCAGAGCTCATGACCATGATTTTGAATAAACTGAATGCATCAGAAAAAACACAAAGTCAAAACCTTATCCTGGGAAAAATCATAAAAGAGTACTTCCAATACCTGACAGTAGGATAAATGTACCAAATTTGGTTTGTCAAAATATACTGACCAAAACTGGAAGACAAAGGATGAACATAAAGCAAATCACAATTTGAACACAGAAAATGTCTTACCATCAGTATAGGTATCAATTGATATTCCTCCTTGCATGAAAGAAAAAGCACTCTTGCCCACCGCTTCGCTTCAAATTCCCATGCATCCAATTCTTCATCATCAAAAGTGATTGAATCATCAACCATGTGACGACTTGTAAACCTATTGGGGAAGTCATGAATACTCTTAAGAAGCTTCATTTCAGTACTGAAGCAGTTGGCACTACAATGCTTCTTCCCACACCCCATAAGCCATTCTTGTAGTTTCACTCTTAAGGAACCTAGAAATTGGGGAGAGAGAGAGAGAGAGAGAGAGAGAGAGAGAGAGAGAGAGAGAGAGAATGTAAACGTCTCACAAGATTGCATACATCAAGTCTCAATATCCATTGATGGTAACTTTATGACTACTCATTAATTAATGTGGCAAAGTTTATGGATCAGTATCACATATTCAGTACCAAAAAAATATATATTAAGGACCACATGGATCTTGAATGCATGCCAGTATATGTATCTTCATGTACTCATCTATGATGTATGAATATAATATATGTACAGGGTAATGTTCTCTTACTAGACTTATCTTGCTAGAAAAATGCTTATGTTATCAGACTGTGAATCTGGACAAGAATCAAATTGATCAATGGTCCAGAACACAGATGTTGCCAGACAGTCAGGAATGAGAACATTGCCATGTATATACATATGTATAATAAGTAAGAATATGGCATGTACTCGCACATACATGTAATTGTGTATGTGTCTGACACACATGTATAAAATGCATAAGTAATTTCACTATTTCACAGATAAATAGAAAATAAGCTGGAATAAAAAGTGAGCACGATAAAGCATACCACCATAGCCAGTGAATTCCCATGGAAATGTTGAAATGAAGTGCATAAGTATATCAAGAGGCACATCACATGCACACACCACTGAAGCAGCGGAATCCAGGAGTTTTTCACAAACTGGAGCCATGAAGATGTCCGATCAGTTATGCTCTGGCCTTTTAACAAATAACCATTGCAATGCAAATATTCAATATAAAAGACAATATATTATAATCTAACCAGATTAGTGATTAGAGACCTCGAAGACGATAATTAGGATTGAAATGTTGTTTGCTGCTCTCAATAACAAATCTCAAAGCATCAAGTAAAACAACTTTGTCATTGCGAGGGGAATTTCCCACGTGGATCATGCCAGGAATTGCATCTTCAGACCACTGTGCTTCACTTTCATTATCATCTGCTCGAACTTGACAAGCAGTTGAAGAAATGCATTCAGCAAGGCACACCAATCCAGCTCTACCATATGATTGCGCCTTAGCAGTAGATGCTAAATTGATCAAAACTGCAACGCACATCCTGCAACCATAAGTAACAAAGAGTAAAGCATATATCAACTTCATCAAGCCCAACAGAAATTTCTCAGAGGACAGCATTTGAACTGAGCAAAGACACTGACGTGCAAGTTGTAAATGTAATAAATGAATGATGCGATTAATTTCCAGCCCCAACAATAATGTGCAAAGTAACTTTTGATAAATAATAAAATCTTTTAAAAGGTGAAACCCCAGTACATGGAAAGTATACAAGGGAAAAACTAGAAGAACTGAAGTGTACAATCTAGCAGCTGCAGAATAAAGAAGTCATCCAGACAAGAAAAAGAAAGGCGGCACAAGGTAGACACAACAATAAGGAGAATGTAAATATTCTGAAGCATTTTTGTTCCAATGGATTAAGGACACTAATTATCACATTCTAACAGTGCCAAGGAAGATCTCATAATCCACTTGCCTAAAATTTAAAAGAAAAAAAACAAACAAATGAAAAGAGTGCAACACCTAACAAAAGCAGGAACTATTACAACATATGAATCAAACGTAACAAACCAAAACACATAAAAACATGTTCAATCAGGAGTACCATACACATGTTTAAAAGTAATAAGCCCAAACGGGATTAGCAGAAATCAATTAAAAAGCAATAGAGACTTCTACAGAAAAGGCACTAAATTTCTCATGCAGCATGAAACTTTCTTATTTCTAAAGAAATTTTTTGTTCCAATCTGATGAACAGAATTCCACCACCCCAACTAAATAAAACAGTGGACCAGATGTCCACTTCACTGCAATACAACAAAATCCCACCACTCCAACTGAACAAACATACCACAGCTCTAAAGAAATGAAAAGAGCCATTGTCACAGACACGAATCCTATCTCGCAGCAGCTCTCCAATCTAACCCTATAAAAAGGAAAGATAAATCCCTAAAAGCAGGTATCCCGCAGCCTGTGATGACAACCAGAATCGAACTTCCTCCCACACCACCTTCACGTCATCCCCAATATGACCCCAACTCCATCCAAATGACGCAAAATACGGCTACCACAACACAGTTCCACATCACTTTTGCCTTCCTTCCCCCTCTAAGGGCCTTCAATTTTTCACAAGAAAATAAATTGCTATTTTATATATATATGATTCTATGTCACTATGTAGGTATGTGCATGCATATATTACATCCTAAAGTGAGTACAAACAACCTGCATATCATGTTATTTACTTGCACCACAGTGGAGGAAATATTAGCATATAAAAACTCAATTGTCTATGTAACACTGCCAATTAAACCAGAGAATAAGGCTGACATTACAATGCAATTACCCAAAGAAACCTACTTCAGATGCTCAAGTGAACTAAAATCTAATTAGATTTCATATGAGAAACCTCTTATTCTGTAGCTCCCTATTAACACTATATTCATTGATGAAAAAACATCAAGCAGATCGTAGCATACCCCGCGTTCAAGCAACTTGTATATTGGTGTAGAAACCTAGCTGCACCTTCAATTGTCATTGAGGAGTATATTCCTTTTACACCTTTAAGTGAAACAACAGAGTAGTAAGTCAACCTAGTGGGATTATAACACTCTTAATCAATATCATTGCTCAAAGGATTATATCAGGAAGAAAACAAAATGAGATAATAATGTATCCACCACCATGATATAGAAGATTAGTAATAGTTGCAAAAATTATGATATTTGAACATAGAAGCATGACCTATAAAATAACAAACCATTACCTTATACGACTAAGAAGTGACCTATAATATGATACAAAAGGTCAAATATGCTGAGTTAAGTTGTAAATGCAAACTCAAAAAGATAACAAACCAAATTCTTTGTGGTGCACAGGGTCATTTATCCCTTCCATCAATGGACCCAGAACAAAAGATACAGGCACTGATTTTGGATGAGTTCCATATTTCTTCCAATCAATGTCCAAAAATGACTGCATGATCAAGCACCTAACTGCATCGTACACAAAAAAGGGAATTATGTCTAGATTAATTTGTTTCTACAAATAAACCAGAAAAAGTTATTTAGAGTGAACTAACATTCCTATTAAACTAAAAATGATTATGTGGTTGAGCATGCCAGTCACTATTACCTTGAGGATTATCATGACGAAAACCCCGTTCCCACAGAATAGCTAACCAGTTAAAGATTTCGCCTGGGGTTTCAATATGGCTTTGATGAACTGCTCCAGTGACAGAGGTTGTTATTTTACGATGTGTGGTAGAGTATTGAAGCAACAGAGATACCTGGAAAACAAAATTAGTTATAAGATGGGGTCATACAAAATGTTGATAAGATTGTAACCTGACCTCATCAGTGCCAAACCATTATTTTATTTTTCCAAATCAGTAGTAAGTTATACTCATACAGACATTTGATATAGTCTATTATAACCATATCTCATCTGGATGAAAGTTAGAATAGGTACATGGTGACATGAAGAGAACAATAACCATCTAATCACACCTGGGAATTCCACACTGCTTCAACCAAGTGAGTGCCAAACTCTTCAAGCATTTCATATAGCAGTACAAATGCCTCCCACTTCTGGCTGTTCAGACAAGACCCAACTTGGCTGCATATTTTCCCCACACCCAGTGACTTTGCTTCCTTATCAGCCCACAGTTCCCTCTTTGTCATGCCATGAGGCATTGAATGAATTTCAGGTAATATCATCTCCTCTGAAACAGGGGAGGATTGACCTGCTTCATTTATCCGTAGTGCTGTCTTGAACATATGCAGTGACTGCTTCCTCACTAAACTCTCCTTATCAACCTGAACAGTGAAACTCAGAAAATAAAAATAATTAAAGATTATTATGATTTCGAACTGCTAGATTAATGAGCTTATCAATGAATTCTAAATAATAATCGAAAAAAGTGATAATGCAAGTACCAAGCCTTTTTTAATTTCGTCCCAAAATTCTTTTTGAGCTCTTATATCAAATTCTTCCACTTTATCACTTGGGTCAGCATCTCCGCATTCTTCTGTACAAGAGTAAAAAGACAAATACAGGGACAGTACACTATAAGCGTCTCTTCTCTCCACAGTTCCAATAGAAAACAGCAGCCCACAGCACTCCCAAATTTTCTTAAAGAAACTGTTCCTGGAAGACAATCACGTACATTCAGCTGAAACGATAAATACATACATAAAAGAATATGCACACGTATATATAAAAGAAAATATGTATATGTATAAAATAAAAATAAAAAAACCATATATGCATATACGAAACAATATATCTAGAATGCAGGTGAAATTAGGAAGACAAATAAACACTAATGCAGTTGGAAGAAATTTAAGTAACTACCTTGAAAGTATAAGGGTCTGCCCATGTATTGAGATTTCAAAAGAGCAATAAGAAGAAAATGCTTTGAAAATTATTGGGAGGAGAAAGCCAGTAGCACAGGACCGGTGTTCCAAACTTTGTAAAAGCAATCGTTCAGTCAAGCTACAAAGACCCCAAGTCAATTTACCAGCAAAATTTTGAGCATCAAAACACCTATTTGGAATCATTGATTCTGAGGAAGCGGCTGTTTTCATGCTATGAAGGGCAGCATCAAGGATTAAGGTTAGAATGTGGCATGAAATTTGCAGCGAAAGTGACCCAGATTGCGACGGGCTGTGTTTTTCACTCATCTCCAAATGAGTTACATGGTCAATAGATCCCAGCACCCACTGAAAGATATCTGGTACCTCATTTTGAAGCATACCCATAGAACTAGCAACTACTCTTAGAAAATATGGCACCAGGGTTGCCTCCACAACTACCCAGGTGTTTGTCTCGATCACAACACTAATAAATGATTCTGTAACCTAGTACCAGAATTGCACAAAACCAACACCATCATGCACAGCAAGCAACAGCTCGTTACAAGATGAAATTTTGTAAGGACAGTAAATTGACAACAACAAGCTTTAAAAAGTCTACCTGGTTAAGCATTTTGCGGTCAAATATATGCGCTATCTTCATCAATGGAAGAAAACTTCTCCAAATAAATGATTGCAAAGCATCATGATTAGAACCTACAGAGAAAATATATTCAACAGTATTGAACAGAATATTTAGCCCTAACACAATATTTATACACTTCGAAATAAACAGTAAAGAGCCTCTCCCACTATATCTTAGCAACGAGAATGACGACTGGGTAGAAATTAAATTATGATTAAGGGCTGGCAATGAAACCATAAAATAAAAATACAACATCGGGAAACAAAAAGATCAGAGCATTAAGACAACATTCTGGCACCCGATTGCCTAATCTCCAATGAGAAAGTGCACGCTTTAGGTTTGGTTGCATGCAGTTCAAGAACAAGGGGTCACTTGTGGGTTAGTTAAAATTGAACGTACTACTGGATTGAAAGTAGTTTACTCTTTGCTTGTTAATATACTTAACCAGTATCAATTAAAATAGGCCTATGTGTAGTCAGAAATTTTAAGAGTATAATTTTTTTTTAAACCTAACTAGAAGAAACACACAGGATGTAGTTTTGTATTTTCAAATATCAAACTTGGTCAAGCAAATTAGCACTTCAAAGATCCCTACTACAATTTATCAGAAGATTATATATATTTCCATTATCACACAACATGTTGGAAACCAATCAGAACATCCCTGTACCAAACTCAAATTTAATTGCATCAAAAAACAATAAAATCCCTTGGGGTTAGCCTAAGTGGTGAGGAAGGGTGGGGAAATGGGTTAGGATTAGGATAGGTCCAAAGTTCAATCCCTTCCAATGTAACCAAAAGGAAAAAAGATAAACAATAGTGAAAATCAACTGATATTAAAGCCACCTTTCACAACCATTTGATATAGAACTCCAACCATTGTATAAGAAAAGAAAAACATTTCTGAGATGGAATTAGGGACATGACTTACCAAATTTCTTTAATAGATGGCAAAGTGCACTAACCAATGATGCCAGATAGTTACAGTGATTGGAATCCAACATGCCATCATTTATCTTAAGATCCTATACAAAACAAACAAACCTGACTAACCATTAGCTCAAATTCAACCACGCTATGTTCAGTAAAATAGCAAGCTGGACAATAAATAAACAACAAAGTTCAAGAAATCATTCATGATTTTCATCACATGTATTTAAACCAAAAGCCCACCTCAACTAATCCAAATTAATCATTCTAGCAACTCGGTATTACTCAAATTGCAGACATATCAGCCCATTAAATACAAAAGAAGCCCCTTACATATTTAACTTGGCAATTTTCAACAAGAAAGCTGGGTAGAGAATAAATTTCTTATGTGCTTTCTTGGGTATTCCACATTATTTTCTTGACTATTCAAGATAGGAAAACAAAGAGTGCTCTGTCTGTACCACAAACATAGTAATGCAGCATTTTACTTACGAAAAACTCAAGCATTATGTCACTTAACTTACTAATAACCAAAAACCCACCTCAACTACACCAAATAATCATTCTAGAAAGTGGTATTTTTCACAATTCAAATGAACAGCATTCCGTTATAACCCAAAATAGTGCCTTTATCTAATTCAATTAGCATTTCCTCCACAAGCCAACATAGCAATGCAGCATTTCACAGACTGAGTATTTGATGAAGTAAATTAATCATACCTCAGAGAGCTTGGGAAAAGTATCAAGAAGTGAGTCAAAAAGTGAGGAGGGAGATAAGCCAGAAGAAGACAAAATGCAATCCAATACGGCTGGAACAGCGGCTTGAGGTACTTGATTGAAGCTAGTGGACAGTGAATTGATAAGAGCGGCCATAGAGCCTGTTTCTCTTGTAGACATTTCCCTCAGAAAGATTGCTTCTCTCTCTCTCTGTGAGAAGTAGTTGGTTTTTTTTTTTTTTTTTTTGATACGGGTGAGAAGTAGTTGGTGAAGATGTTCAATTGAAGTGGTTGTGATAAACCCTAGGGTTTAGAATATAATTTTTTTTTTTTGGTAACTTGGGTTTAGAATAATTAAACCGGGAAATTTCTACACAGAACTTCAGTTTTTTTTTTTTTTTTTTTGGTTCAATTTTTTTGAGCCTTTATTGGTGGAGAGACATTAGAACAAGTGTTGTTATTTCCACGTCCTTGTTCTATTTTCACACTCACTTTATTTTCAAAATTTTAAAGACAAATTTACCCCTTTATAAAATGATTTCTAAGACACAAAGAAAAAACCTCAATTTAACCCACCTATTTTACCATTTGACAAATGAAAAAACAAAAGGGCTCAAGGACTCCTCATCCCCCAGAATAATTTCCCTTTTTTTTTTTTGGTACAAGTTTTTTTTACTTCTGGGTTTTTCTAGTACCCTGTTTGAGTGACCGCTGAGTGCTTGAATTTTTTAGTATTGGTGATTGGGATTTTTCATATTTGATCACAAAAGAAGCCGTTGACTTGAGATTTTGGAGGATTGACTTTTGATTCAAACCGAGTAAATGAAATTGATTTGTGCGCATTCTCTGTCCCAAAGATGGAATTCAGATTTTTTTTTTCGTCAAATCAGATTATATGCTAGGCATACTGAGTTAGTTTGATTTGCATTTTGATGCACACTTCCAAGCGCTTCCATTTCCCATTTGGGCATTTTTCTGAACCTTTGACATGAGACCACCGTCATTTATGCATACTCACTTAACATGATTTGTGGTCAATTAATGGCCATTCATATAGCTTCTGTGGTGTTCGGAATGCAATAGCTAATCTTAGAACATATGGTTTACATAGTTTAATGTATAATTTTGGGGTTCGTAAACATGATGATATTCATAATCTTAGTAATTTGCGTACTAGGTTAGTTCTACACCATGTATGATTAGCAAAGAGAATTTGCTTGAGTTAATAATTAAAGGGTATTTTAGAAAGGCTTAATTACACTAATGCCCCCTGAAACTTCAGTCAAATCCCACATTGCCCTCCGAAACTCAAAATAACCCACTTTCATCCTTTGACCGAGATTTAGTGACCCACTTTGCCCCATACCATCAACTCCATCCAAAAGCTTTTTAACTTTGATGACATGGCAAGCGGAGCCCACATCCACACAGATAAAAACATAATTAAATATTCTAATAATTAAAAATAAAAAAAAAAACATTAAAAATAATCAAAAAATTTAAAAATTGATAACACAATCCATCCCACCCCATCCCCCACTCTCCCATCCTCAACCCCAGCCACCCCCACCTCCACCCTCTTCCCTAGCCACATCCACCCATTAGACCCCTCAACCCAACCCCCAACCCCGACCCAGTCTCTCCTTGTCTCCCTCTCTCTCCCATAATCCATCACACCAACCCGCCCTAAATCTGAACCCCACCACCATCGCAACCCAATCCAAGAAATAAAGAGAGGGGGAGAGAGAAGAAGAGAAGGATGGAGAGAGTGGGAGAGAAGGAGAGGTAGGGAAAAGAAATCCACTAGGGGCATGCATCACCACCCTCACTAGCCTGTGGAATTCCCCAACTCATTCTTTCCCTCTCTTTCTCCCTCTTGCACACACAGAAACAAATCACAAATAAAGTGTGATAATTAATTTAGAAGCCAGGGATTCTAAACAAGAGAGAGTTTGGTCCAATTAGCACCAGGCTCGACCCAAAATAGATTTAAACCCATAACTTCAAGCTTTGTTTTGATTTTAAAAAAGAAAAAAATTCTAACGTTGTTCTTCAATTCCAAGTTACAATGAATACAAAAAAGCTCCAAATCATACACATCAAAGTTGAGATAAGTAGGAACGTGAATAAGGAGAGATAGAATTGAAATTGCAATTGAACTTGTAAAACCATCACTGACTTCGGTTTTCACGTCAAACAACTCAGATTTGAAGTTGGTTGGAGATCGAGAGAGAGAGAGAGAGAGAGAGGGAGGATGGTGATGGTGGAGATTGGGTTGCGATGGTGATAGCGTTGAGATCTAGGGTGTGCTGCTACGATGGGTTCCATTTTCTGTGTGCAAGAGAAAGAGGGGGGGCAGGGTTGCGGGATGAGTTATGGGTTTTTGCAGTTGGGGGGTGCTCAATCTCTCTTTTCGCAAGGTGGGTTGTGAGTGATGGTCATGGGGACCACATGAACGGGGGTTTGTGGGTTGTGGTTAGAAGAAATGAGGTTGCGGGTGGGGGATGAGGGGAGGTCTGTGGGGCTTGATTCTGGGTTCTGCAATGGGGGGTGGGATGAGGGGAGAAGGGGAGTGCTGGGTTTGTTTTAATTTTGTTGTTACTTTTTAAATGTAGTTTTTTTTATGTTTTTAATTATATTTTGTAATCTATCTAGAGGTGGGCTCCACTTGCCACATCATTAATGTAACTACCCGAATCTAAATTAATTTTTAATTACTAATTTATTCTGAGAAAAGACTATTTTGCCCCTGGAATATTTTATTAGTATAAAAGTTGACTTTCTTACCGGGAAAGAAATTGGAAATTTCAATTGGACCGTAGCGTAGGAGTAATTTTTGAGTGTTCCCGGTACACCACGTGGTTGGTGTACCATCCAATAGACGGAAGACATATGGAATATGTCCAATGCAATCCGCCACATGTCATAAGAAGAAATGCAGTAAGTTGGATAATAATTCCACATGTTCTATGTTGTCGAGATGAATCCGTAGACACGTAGTGGGCTCGAATCGGAGTTGTAACGAAAAAGTTGCGATAAAAAACAGTACAGTGGCAAACTTGTAAATATTTTTAAATTGGATTTTAGAAAAACCCGGAACCCCTTTCTCTCTCCTCACGCTCGCGCGATCCTCTCTCTCTCTCTCTCTCTCTCTTCGATTCTCTCAGTTCCGGCCACAGCAAGGGCCGGCACCAATCCCATTTGAACCGGCTCAAGCCCACGATCACGAACCACCAGTTTTCCGGATCGGAATACTCAAGTCTCGCCGGTGGTATCGACTGGTTCGAACTGATTTCTCCCCGCCGTTGCGCCGCTCCAACCGCGGCCCATTTCAGGCGGATCAGGTGAGGTTTCTCACTCTTTTTCCAAGCCCTAGATGTCTGTTGGGTAGGAATTAAATGATACTTGCGTTTAGGAACCCAATTTTGAAACTTAGGTTTTGGCCGGATTTCAAATCGAAATTCCGGACAGTTGACATCCAAATTGGACCTCCCCGTAGTTGAATAAAATGATCCCTGCCTCGAGAAGTAGCTGTGGTAGGAAGCATGGCCGGCGGTGTGGAGTTTTCCGTCGTCGAAAATTACTCTCCACACCCACGCGCTGCCGGCGCGTGGGCAAGGTGGTGAGGCCACATTTTTTCCTGATGTGATCCTCGTGTTGTCACGAGCACGTAGGTGTGCTCGGATTCCAATTCGGAATTCGTTTGAACCTCGAACGGATTATGCCTATTACGCGTCATCCGGGTTCGATATGTTTGAATCGTTGGATCATCTCCAATTTAATATATGTTGATCTAGGCATTCCTAGTATCGTACAGGATTTCGCAGATCGTGAATCGGAGCCCCGGATGTGCCGATTCAACAATTTAAAGTTTAATTAAATGATAATCGTCCGATCGTACGATCGTGAGCAATCTGACCGTTCGAATTGGACCACACTTGTAGAACATGGTTATTAAAAGGTGTGGAACCTATAGGAACTTTCGGATTGATAATTGGAGGTCATGGACCCCACGAGGTCCCGGGTTGACTATTTCAAGAAATTTATCGTTTATTGAGTCTTGGGTCTTTTCAAACCGTTCTAATCGTCTGAAATGTTTAAGTGGGCATAGGAATGGTCTTAAACTATTTACACGCACTTTTAGAAGCCGGGGGTCAGGGTTTTGGATTAAATAATTCTATTGAGCAATTTTGTTAATTAAATATTTTTAATGACTTAAATAGGTACTTGGGCACCATCAGACCCGCAAGAGGGACCCTTAAAGGGGCAAGCTTGCTCGGACGTCCAGTGAGTGGACTTTTGTTTTGTAAATGTTTTTATGCGATTAAAGTTTCATAATTTAATCTTGAATGAGTTATAAATGACTATTACTTTCCAAACATAAGTATTTAAATTCAAATATTTTTAGTTATATTCTGTCATATTTAAAATTGGCTTGGAGAGTAGAAAGGATAATGCCAATAGGATTTACGGATGGAATGAGGAATAGTTTTATAATTTTCCAGTAAATGTTTTTAAACCACTATAGGTACCCATGTTGCCTTCGATTATAATGTTGCCTTCGATTATAATGTTGCCTTCGATTATAATGTTGCCTTCGGATATGTCAGCACGTTTGATAGTGGCCCCACGAGTCTTAAGGATGTCCAGACTTTGCGGAGCGAGGAATGTGGATCAGGTGGACTAAATGTCCCTTGAATCCTGCGAGGATTGCGGCTCAGGTCAACTTTCTGTTACCGAGGCCTGCGAGGATGTGTCACATCATGTGACACAAGGAATTGACGGATTAATTAGGGAAAATTAAGTAGATAATCAAGGAATTGTCGGATATATGATGGGTACACCTCGGTGGAAAAGATTTATTTCCTTATAATGTTTTCAAAAAGTCTCAATGTTTTGACTGAATGCATGATTAATAATATGTATATAAATATGCATGTCTTAGCAAATTCTGTACCAATATATATGAACAAAATATAATTGAAGTTTTCTAAATGTTTTAACAGTGGGGTTAGCATGTTAATATTCTATTTTACAAAACTTTATTTTTGTCCACTCACATTTTCAAATGTTTTGTGCCCCCAGGCAGTAATCGTGTACTAGAGCGCCACCACAGGGCAGACCCCACATTCCGCTCCACCCTTTCACTATGTAGGGTTTCTGTATAATTGAATTCTACTTGTAAATTAATCCAACTAGTATTGCTATGAGAAATTGCCCTAGGATTGTTGTAAGGCTTGAGGCCATTTGGTTTGGTAGTTTAAATTGTTTGAATGTAAACTTGATGCATTCTGAACTATTGGGTTATAAAATTGCTTTTTGTGCAGGTGTAAAGTTTTAGGTAACGTATAGCTACAAGGGAGACTCTGTTGAAATTTCAATAGAAGTCAAACCCTAAAGAAGCTTTTGTCTTGTTAGAATGGCAATTTGGTCATTTGTGCATGGCACCCGCCAGGTGTCGGACACGCAAAAGGTTCGGCTCAAATTCCAAAGTGGAATTTGGGTCGGGTCTTGTCAATCAAAGTTAACAGACTTTTGGATGGAGTTGATGGTAGGGGGAAAAGTAGGTCACCAAATCTAGGCCAAGAGATGAAAGCGGGTCATTTTGAGTTTTGGGGGCAAAGTGGGATTTGATCGAAAGTTTCAGGAGGCATTGGTGCAATAAAGCCATTTAGAAATTGTCTCTAACAGTTGACTAACAAATAACAAACAACATAAGTTAGTCCTAATCAGGGGTGGGCATCGAGACCGGAAAACTGGAACACCGAACTGAACCGGTGAAAAAAAACCGATTGACCAAAAAAGTCAACAAATTGGATCAAAATCGGACCGAACCAGTTCCCACCGGTTTCATTCCAATTTTACACCACACCGCACCGAACCGGACCAAACCGGTCATATTTATTATTTTTTTTTTTTTCAAAATTTTAAAATCTAATGCCATATTTTAAATGTTATAATCACTATTTTTCCAAGTTCAACTTCAAAAAATTTCTAAATGTATGAATTGGATTATTTGTTAATTTTTAAGCCAAAAAAATAAGTTATTTATTATAATTTTTTAATTAAAAAAAGTAAAAACAAATTAAAAATAATAATAAATTAATAATCCGGTTCAAAAACCGAAACCGGTCGATTTTGAAATTTTTTTGCCTAAATCGGACCGGTTAAATAGTACCAATTTCGATTCCGGTTTGAGGCGAGAATCGGACCGAACCGGACCGCGCCACCCCTAGTCCTAATTAATGCGTCTTTTAGGGTTTTCTCGCAAGGAGAAAAATGTCGTGTCTTCTAGAGTTTTCTAGAGCCTTTTTCTAGGTTTTCTTGACTGTGACGGCAACGACGTAAGATCTTCTGAGGACGTGTAGAGAGTGCAGAGCCAAGCCTGATACAACAGACTTCTCAACGACGCATGGAGGAATTAGAAAAACGATTTGGGGCTCATCTCAATCTGTTTGTAAAGGATCGAATTGGGGTTACCTTCGAGGAGGATGAAATTGATGATTTGTTGTTGAGATCTCCTTATACGATGGTTGCAAGCGTCCTCCTTAAGTATTTGAATTTATTTTTGTTACATTTTGCTTGTAAAAATTGCTATTGACAAGTTTCTATCAACGAATGTTATGATATTATGAAATTGTTAATGATGATGAGGGTATGGGTGGTGTTTTATGATTGGTTTAACTTTAGGTTTTTTGATTAGATGAGGATGTACCATTTTGCATATTGTATTTGTACTGGGACTTATCATTTTGCGTATCAAATTTGTACTCATCGCTATTTACTTGTTGGATAACCTACGGTATAAAAAAGAACTGTTGGATCAAACCAACTCCATTTTTAAATTCAAAATACGATGAGTACAAATCCGATATGCAACGGCAAACACAACATCCTCCGTATCGGTAAACACCACATCCCTCTCTGGAGCGATAAATACAACATCGTCCTTTAGAATTATAAACACAACATCCACCTCCGGAGCGATAGATAAAACATCCTCCTCCGTAGCAATAGACACAACATCCTCCTCATGTTTATGTAGCTTGTTTTCTTATGAAAACCGTTATGAAAAAGACATGCTCCATGAGTAGTAAAAATCGCTTCTAATAGTTGCCTAACAAATAACAGACAACATAAGTTAGTCATTGTTAAGATGAAAGAATAAAACAAATAATTAAAAAAACTTAACGAATAATATTCCTCAAGTAATGAACGTGACAATCTCTCTGACTCTTGATTATAATCTTGTTCTTATTCAAATTTTTGTTCCTACATAAAAGTCAATAGAGTGTAATCAAACTTGTCATAACAGACTATCTAAGTACCACCTTCAATATCAATACTATTACTCAAATTCGAAGAAGTATTTCGTTTGCATAAAATTAGCATCCATGGGCATAAAACACCCTAGTAAGATACACGTGAGGTTAAATTAAAAGTTGTATCTACCTTCTTCTCACATTCCTTAATCGTAAGCCAACTTATCTTTCAATGATAGGTTTAAGTTTAGTCTTTTTTATTAGATGAGGATGTACTATTTTGTGTATCGGATTTGTACTAGGACATACCATTTTGCTAGTTAAAGTTGTATTCATTATTTTTTAATAGTTGGATACCAAAGATAGATCATACCAACTCCATTTTTAACATGATGTTCTCTATTTTAACATGATGTTTGACTTCTTTTTTTTTTTACATATATATATATATTTACACAACTTCATTGTCATCTTAATGTTGCTTCTATGGGAGCAAAGACAAGGAGGTCGCTTTTCTTTACGTCGTCAAATTTTTCTACCACATTTGCTTTCAAAGTTGAAGATGAAAGGGGACAGATGCATAGATTTACTTGTAGTATGTTCCTTGTCACAATTACTCATCATATTACTCCATATATATATATATATATATATATATATATATATATATATATATATATTTGTGTGTGTGGTAGCTTTGAAATAACACTGGTTTTTTTTTCAACAAGAATAGTTTGACCATCTAACATTATCGTTTGACCGAGTTTTCTTTGTTATGGCTTTCTTTTCAGATATTCAGAGTTTGACAAACCTTATAACCATAGTTATTCAGTGAATGAGTGATGACATTGACCGCAACAACTGTGGGAGCAAATTTCCTCCCACGGGAATATTCGGTTGACAGATTCCTTCATCTTCTCCGCCTCTCTTTCTCCCTGCAAAATGAATAGCAATAAGAGGACCACACCCGGGGGGTGTTGGCCAAAGTCCCTCCAATGCCTAAGTCAGTTCAATCGATCTATAGAGAAACGATAGCTAAAATAGGGTACGGGAATATGTATGTGTGGTGAAAACCAGGTAGTCGGAGCCTTGTGTAAAAGGGAGAAAGAGAGTGGCGGCTAGGGTTTGTGAGAAATAATTTCTACAGAGATTTGGTAGTAATTTTAGACATACCTCAACCCTTGAAGGGCGTAAACGAAGGCGTCGAGAACTGCTTCTGGGGAGCCGCCTGCTCAATTTCGACAGTGAAAGGCGTGGAGTTTGCTTGGTCCATCTCCTTGCGTAGGGCACCTTCGAAGTTCCCGCCGGCTTTCAAGTCTCGTAGTTGGTCATTCACAAGCTTCTTGACGTCTTCTGCATGCATTGCTGGTTGGACACATTGGCGACCCTTGCGATTTGGGCGACGCTGATCGACCTCCTCGTTGATTCGCAAGGTTCGCGCTTCTCGGCTACGTTGCCTAGGCGGCGTGTTGGTAGACTGCGCTTGCGAGTGATTCTCCGTAGCTTGTCGACGAGAATCGGTTCTTCGAGAGTGAGCAGCAGAGCGCCTTTCCTCGCCATCCTCACCGTGAAGGTTGTCAAGTTGACCTCCCTGGGAGCCTAGCCTTTGAAGAACATTCCTCTGCGGGCCCAGGCGGGCGCGGACGTCAAGTCGTGGGCTCAGCCTTCCTCGCACGTTGCTCTGAGTGTGGCTTGCTGATGCTTGCAACATGTTGGCGAGCTGATCACGTTGTTGTCCCTCTCCTTGTCTGCTCATGCCTGCTCGACCTGCTCGGCACCCGTCGATCTGCCTGGTGGCGCAGTCGTCCATCCTTCTCTCTTCGCCTAGTGGTCCAAGGCCAAGGTTTTGAGCTAAGTTTATATGGTTGAGGAGCTAGTCAACTTTCTGAGCTAGCTGGTCAACTTTTTGATTAAGGTCTACTTGACTTCGTGGATCGGGAGGAGAGAAGTGTGTGGAGCCCAACTGCATACGGGCTCGGGTTTCATGAGAGGTGTAGCTGGAGCGTGCGTCGAGCGTGGAGGCAACGGAGGGAACGCTTGAAGTTGCTCCAAGATTGGGCCTAGGTAGGCGATGGTAACGAGCCCACCTTGATGGGAGGTTCCACCATGCTCGGCGGTGGAGCCACGAGGGTGGCTAGATCCGGCCAAAGGGCCTTGGGCAACTGCAGTGGCAGTCGCGGTGGTGAGAGGTGGTGGCGCCACTATGTCGATCGCGGGATCATGAGTGGAGTGGCTTTGGGCTGTCGCGGATTGAGCCATTGCGGCGGCTTTGCCTCTCGTCATCTTGCTTCCAACCATTGTTGTTTGGAAGGCTTTGGTGGATTGGAAAATAGGTTTGGAGCACGCTTTGAGTATATCTCGTGCTCTCAATGAAAGCACCAATTTGTGGTAGTAAATTTCCTCCCACGGGAATATTCGGTTGACACATTCCTTCGTCTTCTCTGCCTCTCTTTCTCCCTGCAAAATGAATAGCAATAAGAGGACCACACCCGGGGGGTGTTGGCCAAAGGCCCTCCGATGCCTAAGTCAGTTCAATTGATCTATAGAGAAACGATAACTAAAATAGGGTACGGGAATATGTATGTGTGGTGAAAACCGGGTGGCCGGAACCGTGAGTGGAGGCCGGAGCCTTGTATAAAAGGGAGAGAGAGAGTGGCGGCTAGGGTTTGTGAGAAATAATTTTTGCAGAGATTTGGTAGTAATTTTAGACGTACCTCAACCCTTGTGTGTGGCCATCCTTTTATAGAGGTCTCGGGAGCTAGGGTTTCAGAGGAATAATTCCGTAGATGGAAAGGAATTATTCCTCCCCAATTTGGCGAGATTTGACTAATTAGGGATTTGATTTATTTGATTTAAATCAAATCCCTAATCAAGGTAGGAATCAAATCAATACCTAATTTAATTAGGTAACTCCTCCTTTGATTGAGAATATTCGTAGGAATCAAATCAATCCTCAACCTAACTAGGTAACATTCTATTTAATTGGGTAATCACCAATTAAATTGAATAATTCCTAATTATGTCAAATAATCCCCAAATGGAAGGAATTATTTGACCTAGGGTTACGAATTAATTCGGTTCCCACAACAACCTTTCTCAAATTTTGGTATTTTTTAGATGAAAATTTACATGTTTTTTTAAAGGTTTTTGAATTTGACTTTGGAGTTCTCTCATCCTAATTTTCTTTTAAATTGTAGAAAACTGTGTAGTATGAAGATGATGACCGTGATAGAGTTATACTAGCATCAGATGATGACCTTGTAACAGATGTGGACCTAGCAAAGCTGGTTGGAATGTATGATTATTTGTGATAGTAATAGATAAATAAATAAAGTAGCATGTGCAATTATCCAAGTCAAATGAGGTCAAATGGTGGTATTTCCGGATGCAAGCTTTAGCATCTATTAAATAGTTTAATGAGAAAAAAAATATATGGGAAGAATGTAAAATAACATATGGGCATGATTAGTTCCAAATTTTGGATTATTTTGATGTGTATGTACATTGTGATTAGGGGTGGGCATTCAAACCGGCAAACCGGAAAGCCGAGCCGAACCGCACCGAAAAAAACAGAGAAAAACCGAGTTGACAAAAAAGTCAACAATCGGTCAAAAAATCGAACCGGACCAGTTTGGACCGGTTTTGGTTCCGACTCCATGCCTTCAAAAATCAAACTGGGCCGAACCAAACTGGTCAAATTAAAATATATATAATTTTATATTGTTAGACATCTCCACACCAAGCTCAACTTCAAAAGTCAAATAAATAAATTGGCCCAACTCCATTTGTTAACCATTTCACCAGGCCCAACTCTATTTCTTAACCAAGCCCAACTCTTTATATTCATTTGTACCAAGCCCAACTCTGTGCTGTGCCGACTCTTTCTTCTATTCTTCGTCTTTTGTTTTTGTTTTTTTTGTCTTCTTCTTCTTTCTTCTTTCTTTTTTCTTCTTCTTCTTTTCTCTCCTCAGTGCTACCGACTCTTTCTTACCTTTTTTTTTCTTCTTTTTCTACCTTCTTCTTTTTGCTCTTTGCGATCTCTCAGCCCAACGCCACCGCGTCTGCCAGGACATCGTCTCTTTCACTCTCTAATACGTTGTACAGATTTGTATTTTTTTTTTCTCAATGATATGTGTTTCTTTTGATGCTTTTATTTTACTTTTGATTTCAGCTGTTTCTTCTCATATGGGTATTGATATTTTCTGTGATTTTGTGCTGATGTTGTTACTGAGATCTGATTCTTTTTTTTTTTTCTCGATTTTTTCCTGTTTTGTTTTGACAGATGTGTTCTCTATGCCAGATATCATTCCCCAGTGGCATCTAAATCTTTGAACATTGTTGTCAACTTTAGATTAGAGTTCATTCATTCATTATTATTCAGGAAAAGAAAATGAAGTTACAACAATTGACAATCTATTGCTCTTTGGAATATGTACTGAAGCTGCATGGATAAAAAGGAAGGCTGAAGCAGAGATAAAAATGAAGATGTTGCAGAAAATTGAATATGTTCTTTCATTTGAAGCCCTGTAGATGCAGCAACAAAAGAACAAAAGAATGCAGTTATAATTTTAAATTTGATTGTAATTTAATTTGTTTAATTATGTGTATTTTGTTGTTAGGTTGTAATTTTAAATTTAATATTGGATTGTTTTATTATTTTTGTCAAAGAATAGTGGTTGTTTCAATATGGGAATTGGGCCAATTGTGATGTTTAAGCCCAAAACTGTGAGAACCGGGAACCGAATCGGATCCAGGCAGGTGTGGATTGGTTCGGTTTTATCTGTGGATTTTTGTCAAAACCAGACCGGATCGAACCGGTCTTTATTTTCGGTTCAAATTCCAATTTTATAAGAAAATTGATCCAAACCGGATCGTGCCCAGCCCTAATTGTGATTGTGACAAAAAAAATTATTTGTAGGAATGCACAAATCAAAATCAAATTATTTGGTACTTGCGTATTTGACTCCTAAATTAAAATAAGCAAGTAATTTGAATAACTCAATTTTATTTGTTTATTTTGAGTTTTGAATGCAACCCATAGATTTGTGAAGTCAGATATAGAACATATCAACTCTGCTGTGTTTGAGATTACATTTGAATTATCCAGTATTACGGCCAACTTTAGAAAAAGAAGAGTAATTTATTAAATGTATTACAATGGAGTGCAAAACAATTAGTTCACTGGATCTTGTCGTTGGGTGCAAGTTTTGGAAGTTTACCTTAACTACAAATTATTCCACTGAGAGATTTAGAAACGATGGCCAATTTCTCTTTAGAGAAAAAGGTTTAGCTAGAGATGTTAAGATGATTTATGTTAGTGCATTAGAGGAGTATACAGAGCGCATGTTTAACTTGATACGTGCGAAAGCTAGAGACATTTTATACCCATTTTGTTTTTGCTTTTCAAACAAAATTTACGCGAGAGTCTTTGTGTTAGCGAGTCTTTGATGAATTTTGGACTCTATGTTATTATAGATATGAGAGATGTCGTTGTCAAAGTGGTGTGAATTTTCCATGGTGGTCTTCATAGGCAGGAGAGTTATGTTTTTTGTGGCAATGATCTCAACATAATCGAGATAGGAAGAAATCTTGGTAACCTCAAAGTTCTAGTTTTTAAAAAAAGCATGACTTAAAGGGCTTTCGAACTATGTTAAAGTCCACTTTTGATTGTTTATGAAATCAACATGGCCATAAATGGATGATTTTTTTCAAATGTTTTGATGAATGTGTCACTATACGGTGAGGTTTCTTAAGTTTTTTAGGTTTGTTTTCTATTATATGCCTTTTATTGACATTTTGTTTTCGTTTTGTGTTTTAATTCAGGTATGACAAATTTGTTGAGAAGTCGATTGGACACCCATTATTGATGGATGTGAAGAGTCGAATGTAGTACTTCGATGATACCTACCAATTGAGGCACTCTGATCCATTTCAATTTGTTGTCCGTGGTTTAGGTTTCTATTATGTTTTAAGATTACTTGTATTCTTAGATTTTGTTGTAATGTTATTTAATATGATGTATTTTTATGTCTTTTTGGATTTTGTTTTGTGTTAAACTGAGAAATTAACTTAAATTTTCGGGTAATGGATAATTAAAGAGGGTTCTTTAACTTTGTCTCGAAACGACAAACACAACATCCTTCTCCGGAGCGACAAACACAACATCCTCCTTCAAAATGATGGACACAACATCCACCCTCGAAGCAATAGATGCAACATGTAACAACCCGATCCTTAAATAATATTTAACTAATATTTTATTAGAGAAAAAGACTAGTATACCCTTAGAATATTTTATTAGGTTTTAAGATGAAATTTTGACCGGGATGGAATTTGGGAAATCCACTTGTACCATTGCGTAAAGCGCGTCGAAACGAGTCCGCAGACACGCAATGGACTCAAATCCGAGTCGTATTGAAGAAAATACGATCAAAATAAGAAAAAGGGCCAAAATCGTAATTTGAGAAAATCAGATTTTTAAAATATGTTTTCTCCTTTCTCTCCCCTCACTCTCCCTCTCCCTCGCGCGACCTCTCTCCCTCTGCATCTTCAGCCGATCACCACCAATCTCCCAGCCACCACGACACCACCACCCAGCCGGTTGGACCAGACCAGAACGGAGCGCCACCGCCTCCGCACCTCACCCCAGACCCTCCCTGCCGTCCAGCTGCCACGAGCTCGCCGGAAAAACTAGAAATCGCGTCAGTTTTTAACAGATTTTCGTCGGCTCCGTTCGTAGTCTTCCGGCCACCAAATCGGACAAATTAGGTATGGTTTTTCGACTGATTTCATGCTCTAACTGATGGCTGGGTAGGTTTTGAGAGATTTTGAGGTTTGAAGGGTTGATTTACGAGTTGAGTTTCTGCCGAGTTTAGGACGCTGATATCAGCCACTTCCGGCCATTTTTTGGCCATAGTCCAAGAACAAAAGTGGTTCCAAATAGGTTGTATTACCTAGGACAGGAGTTTGGGCCGACGATTTGGAGAAAATCCGGCCACCGGAAATTGTTAGGCACACCCACGCCCGGCCGGAGCGTGGGCGGCGCATGGGCCAGGTAACAGGGACCACTCTTGGTCCTAGGATAATCCTCGTGTCCTCACAAGCGCGTAGGATTTCACGGATCTCAATTCGGATAACGTTTGAACCCCGAACGGATCTCGCATAGTGTGTGATTTCCGGGTTCAATACGTTCAGACCATTGGATCGTAGTCAGACTGGAGTATGTCGATCTCGGTACTTTCATGATCGTGTGGGATTTGACGGATTGTGAATTGGAGTCCCAGATACTCCGAAAAGGCCAACCGTCCGATCGAGACCAAACTCTCGGGACATGTGTCCTAGGCTAATCGAAACCTCTAGGAACGATCGGATCAAAATTCTGAGGTCGTGGACCCCACGGGGTCCCGAGTTGACTTTTTGGGACCTTATCGCTTTCGAGTCCCTAGTTACTTCTAAGTCATTCCAAGTGAGAGGAAAGCTATTGTGGGCTTAGGAATGACCTTTAAAGTGAGGCACGCACTTTTAGGAGCCGGGGGTCAGGGTTGTAATTTAATATTATTTTATTGTGCATATTTATTAATAAAATATATTAATGGTTATTCAGGCACCCGGGCACCAGGTGACCCGCATGAGGGACCTTTGAAGGGTCCAGCTAGCTCAGATCACCTGTGAGTGGACTGTTTGTTTTATAAATGATTTTATATGATTTATTTCATTATTTGATCTTGAATAAGTTTTATTCAAAGATTAGAGTTGCATAATTATTATATGCTTCTAAGTACTTCAATTTATTAAATTGCTGCTGAGTTGAGAATCCTTAAAGGAAAGGAAAAGTATAAATGGGGATAGTTATCAGATTGAGTGGTAGCAGGCTTTAAGGTTTTTTTTAAGACCTAGTTTTACAAAATTCTAGTTATTTTCAGAAAAGGTATATATATATTTCAGAAACCACCATAGGTACCCAAGATTAATTAAGGTTGCCTTCGGTATAATAAATGTTGCCTTCGGTTATAACGATATCTACGGACATCCAGTTGCCTTCGGTATTATTGATGTCGACGGACATCTAGTTGTCTTCAGATATGTCAGCATGCTTGACTTACGCTCTGCGAGTCCTAAGAGGTACCAGGGACCCTGGGAGCGAGGTATGCGGATCAGGCCGACTACGTGTCCCCTGAATTCTGCTAGGATTGCGGTTCGGGTTGACTTTGTGTTTCCCGAGGTCTGCTAGGACGTGTCACTCCGGTGGCACGAGAATGGAATTGACGGATTATAAAGGAATTGACGGAATAATAAATGGGTACACCTAGGTGGTAGATTTAAAGTTGATTTCAATGCTTTCAAGGACTTAATGTTTTAATCAAGGGTGTGATTGACTCTATATTTATAGATATAAATATGAATGCATTGATTCCAGTACGAGTATATATATAAGAAATGATTTAGTTTTATTACAGTTTTTACAGAGGGGTTAGTATGTTCATATTCTATTTTCTAAACTTTGTTTTTGGTCCACTCACCCTTTTAATGTTTTGCGCCCCCAGGCAGTAGATGTGCTTCAGTTCGCCACCACCGGGTCGAGCCCACCTTTCGCCATTTCTTTGTACCAACGTAGGGTTTTGTATAATTAAATTATACTTGTAATCTTCTGTATAGAGCTCTGATATTGCCCTTGAAGCATATTCAACTGTTAGAATGTAATTATTTGCATGCTGGCAGTTGGTGTTTGTTTTCTTGTGCTTGTCTGACAAGTGTAATGTTAGGATTGGTCTAAATGCAGGGAAGACTCTGCTGAATTTTCGGTAGAAGTCAAAGCCCTAGTTTTATTTAAAATTCGACTATAAGGGCAATCAAGTCAATTGTGTTTGGCACTTGCCAGGTGTTGGACACGCACAAGGTCCGGCTCGGATTCCAAAGTGGAATTTGGGTCGGGTCCTGTCACAACATCCTTCTCCAAAGCAATATGCACAACATCCTCCTCCGAAGCAATAGACACAATATCCTCCTCTGAAGCGATAGACACAACATCCTCCTCATGTTCGTGTAGCTTCTTCTTGTTTGTGCCCAAAATACGTGATCTATGCCAAATATAGGAAAACTCAAGATATTCTTGAAGATATTATCTCGGTTTTATGAGATAATCCTAATATGGCCAAGATATGGCTAATATTGGTTTAATTTGAAACCAAATAAATATTAGGTGGTAATTATCGTCTTCCCAACTAATGGTGATTTGATATGATTTGTCAATGATATTCATGAGCTAGAAAAAGGAATTATTATGCAATTAGAGGTCTTGCATATCAAGTAGTCTTGCCCATCAAGTAATCTTGCCAATGGATCATTCACCATATAAAGAGGATCAAGAGAAGAAGAAAGCCATCAACTCTCCCAAAAGCGCAACATATACAATATGCTTCCCACATCAGTCTTATAGCTCTGCCAGTTTCTATTTCCAATTGACGTGACATTTCAGTTGTAATTGTTCTCATCTCTTGCTCAAGTTCTTGCCATCTTTTGGCTTAATTTTTGAGTTCTAACAGGCGATCACCAAGCTCTCCGACGAGAAGTTGAACTTTCCAGGAGTTTTGACTAGTTTCCACACGATCTGAGGCAATCTCAAGTGGTCATAGTCGTAATTCCGACCAAATCCCGCTGTTTTGGCACCTTTTGTTGCTTTATTTTGCTTTCCATTGATTTTATTCTTATACTAGGAAAATAATAAAGTCCTCATTTGGATTGAGGCATAGAAAATAACCAATCTAAACTAGTTCCCCTCTCATAGCACAGTGGTTTGATTAGAAATTTGTTTATCCGAGGCACATATTATTAATATATTCATATTTCTATTAGGCTATTTCTCGCACTAATGGTGGCACGCTTGCACGATTTGATCTCTTGGCCTATTTCATATCAACTCCATTTTTAAGATTAAAAAAAAAAACAACGAGCACAAATCTATGACGCAATAAATATGAAAGAAGGTGTTTTTTCTTCATTTTGTTGAGCCGTTTTCTGAATCTACGACACACGAACATAAAGAAAATCCATAAAATCTGGACAATAATTCCTAACAGCTTCATTTACTTCATCAGCCAAAACAAAAGGCTTGTATTTAAACTCCAAGTAATGGTGGTACACATTCCTCAACAACAACACCAACAGCAACAAAAAAAAAATTCCCTAACCCTCCAAGCATCACTGTCATCACTAGATCAGGAGCAGGATCCCCTCTTTCTAGGCGACGAGGAGGAAGCTGATGAGTGACGATTGCCCTATCTCTTAAAAGGGGTTTGGAACTTAGGCAAATCATTTTGTTTAAAAAAAAAAAAAATAGCTGTAAGTAAGATGGGGTCTTCTCATTAGATTTAGGGTGGTTCAAATGGCGAGGATGGGTGAGTCGATATTTTGGCAAAAGCTTAGGGAGAGGCGATTGGGGGTGTGGGTGAGGATGGGTTAGCTTAGGGTGGGGTTAAGGGCTGCTAGGGCGGGGGAAGAGGAGCGAGTAAAGAATGAGAGTTTTTTTTCCTAATTTTTGAAAATTTTTGTTTGGTTATTTCGAAAAAAAAAATTTATAATTTTTTTATATTATTTGTGGACCCACATGCACATCAGCAGTTAACAGACTTGTTATCAGAAAAACGAACGAGAAGTATGAAAGTGATAGAAAATTAAATGTCATATACGAAAGTGAGACAAAAAAAAGTTCATGTTGCAAAGTAAGTTGGGAAACTTCAAGGTAATAAAGTAAAATTGCACATGGGGTGGCACCACAGTGGAAAAGTAGGTCAAACTCTCCCCTCCCCGCAAGTGCACCCGGATTTGATTCACGTAGGATACAATCTTGAGGCAATCCAATATATTCATTCCCCTCCCTAACAAATGACAAAAAAAAAAGGTAGTAAAGTAAAAGTATCCTATAAAAAATAAATTTATTTTAAAAAATTTTAAGAAAAAAAAAAAAACTCCATCCACAATACAAATGTTGCAAAACGTCTGGGACCCTTTGTTCTTACCCAATATCCTAGTCACCAATTCACCAACGATCCAAGACGGCCACAAATGGATGCTTTGTCAGCAGCCTTCGTTCTCTTCCCAAAGTCCAAAATTTGGTACAGCCAAAAGTCCCAACTTCTCATACTCACGGAGGAACACTTAACAAACAAGCATAACTCGGTTTTCCAGATCTCCCTCACTTCCTCCTAGTCGCAGACTCACAATGAATCACGCTCTTGCCATCATTTTCACCACTCTAAGTACCCACCCAACCCAACATCTCTTTTTTATCTGCTCCGTTCTGTTTGGTTACCGGGAAAATGTAGAAAAATGAGAAGAGAATTGAAATAAGTTGTTTTGATCATAGTGTCTGGCGTATGAACATAGGCCTAGTACAACTATTTTTCTTACTTGGGTTTCCATTATTTGATCATATAACCCATTAAACGGATGATTAAATTCTCAAACTAGTGATGGAGCTTCTCAATCTTCAACCTTTTTCAGGCTTGCTCAAAATGGCAATGGCTGAAGAGGAATTTTGCTCTGCTCCTTCAATCGTTGACTCGGGTTCGAACTCAATGCATTTGTATTGGAAGGTCACCAATCCCACACTTTCTCCTTCTCATCTTCAAGGTCAGTATATAGAAATCTGTATTTTGCTTGCAATTATATGTGAAGGTGGTTTTTGTTGGTGAATGGTGATTATTAGTTTGTAGAGTAATCAGAAGCATGGAGCTGGGTTGGTTTATCTTTAATCCCATAACATGTGTTTGGTTGCTGCGGAGAGAAAGGAAAAGAAAAAATAGTCCAATTTTGGCCAAAATTTTGCTTATAAAAAAAATGTTGAAAGTAAGAAATAGTTCATGGGATGCTTTGAGACTGTGTAATTGCATGTTTGGTTTAAGTAGCAATCAGAGGGAGCTAAAAATGAGACTTGTTAAACTTCATTCTGTGCTACGTTTTCTATTTTGTTTCTTAATATTATTTACAACCAAAATGCAGCTAAGGGACATTTAAATATTAGCTGAGGTTTATTTGGGTTCTTTCTTCTCAGACTTGCCAGGATTTACTCGTAGTGTTTACAAACGAGACCATGCTTTAATAACACCGGAAAGTCACGTCTTTAGTCCTTTACCTGAGTGGTACTTTCTACTCTGCATTATGATAAAAGTTCCTCTTCACTGCTGCAGTAATACAGATTGCTCTTCGTTATGATATATTGTTAGAATGGTTCTTCTTCACTGTTACAGGACCATGACATTGGGAGCCTATTTGATAACACCGGCTATGGGATCACACTTTGTAATGTACCTTGCGAAGATGCAAGGTTGGATGCACTGTGCTATGGTTGTGACATTCATGTTACTACATGGAATTGGAATTTGTTAATTGACGTTTATTTTCTCCAATGTGCAGAAAACTCACTATCTGGACTCCCTCCATATGATGCTGAAAGGTGTGGGCATCTTCTTTTTCTCATTTTTTATTTTTGCTATAGGATAGTTAAGTATAAGATTTCAGGATTTACTTCATAACTTTATTACTCTCTTATTATTTCCTACTAGCTAGGTTCATATTTGTGGTTCAGGGTGCTGTCACTCTCACTAATGTCTCTGGTATTAGCCACAAATTAACGGTAAGAAAGCTCGATATATTTTCATCATGAGATTGCTAGTTTTGGTGGATATTAAATTTGTATGACTCATTATTAATTTAGTACATTTGTCCTTTATTTTTCTTTTCAAATATAAATCATGTTTGGGTCACCCATTTTTGCACATAATCGTATTTATTGTCACTTTTTTAAGTTACACATATTATCCATTTCGCAACTATCCTATTTCTTAATGTGCTTTTATAATATGTTGTGTTTCAAGTATCCTGTGTACATTCTGTTTAACTCACCCACTAGGGGTTGTCTGATAACATTCTTTTTAAGAGATCAGAGAAGTGAGGATCCATGTGAAAAAGAAAACTTTGGACACTGATTGGTAGCAACAAGCATGAAGAGAAAGGTTAAAGGGTATGAAAGAGAGAATGAACAGAATGGAAAATGAGAGGGGAGAAAAGAGAGGATAGAGGAGAGAAGCTTTATAGAAATTGATCCCAACTTGATATATGAACATCTTAACACCACTTAATTTCTACACTTAATTAATTGATTTTTGGCATTGGGATGTATAAGTACAATGAAAGCAGCTAGAAGTCTGATATATTATTGAATTGCGTGAAAGAGAACATAAAAGTGTGTCATTATTTATCAATTTCTGCAACACCAATTACTAGTACTAGTAGGAATGTATTACATTGTTTTTATAGACAATATGAATGCTGCAAGTATGCATCTATTGCACCAACCAAGGACTCTAGATATCTGACAGAATGCTGCTTTGTTTCTAGTGCTTTTCGTAATGATGTTCCAAGTATTTTTCCTTTGTGGTAGAATAACGACATATCTAATTATCTGTGAGGTGGTGGTGCTCTGGTGAATTTTCATTAAAGGTGAAAAGAAGTCTGATTTCGTTCATATATGAAACACAGGTGGATTCATATGCTTATCTGCCTCCTAATTTTGATCATTCCCTCAAGTGTGATGGATCTGCCACTCTTGTGGTATTTGAAAGAAGGTTTGTCTCCCCATGCATTATGATTACTTGATGAACATATAGTACACGCAAAATCACCCTTACATGGCACTAATGCTATTTCAAAAATTCAAATGGAGTGAAAAACTTCATCTATCCTAGACAGTTTTCTTGATAATGAAACACTACTGAAACCAATAATGTTTTTCTTAGGAGGTCGCGATTTTACTCATCTCATTACCATTTCCTCACTTTCCAATTAACCATTATAGTAGTCTTCAAGTGGCTAAAGTGCTCTTTGATGCTTCCGTATAGGCATGCTTCTCTGGAAAACCAACCTACTGACCAGATTGTAGGTTCAACAGACCAGCAGCCACTCCTGGAAACTCCAGGGGAGGTAAGTACTGGATTTTTATGTAGGGTTGTTTTGATTGTTTATATCATTGCAATTTAAAATAAATTCAGAAAGAACCACCTATGGAATTATGTTGTGGATGTCTAGAATTCAATCCTTGAAACATATTAGTGAGGAAATCTCTCCACCAGATATAATTTTCTTCTTCTTGCGAATTAGATTATTTATGTTTTTGAGAATTAAGTAATGCGTAACTGTACCTTGTTGATACACACTGACATTTAATATATACATTCTTATTGTTTAACTTTAGTTGGGTTTGGTGATGATGATATATTTAAGCCTTCATAGCCTTGTGTTTCACTTATTTTTTTACCCATTATTAGGTCTTTCAATTAAGGAAGCTTATTCCAACATCTATACCCTATGACTTCAATATCCATGTAAGTCATCATTTACTTATCTGTGTCCAATCTTTGTATTAATGCTCGCCACCCTCTCTAATAGTTTTCAGCATTTTTGGGACCTTGCCTGCAGATTATGGATTTCCAGCCTGGGGAATATCTTAATGTGAAGGTATTAGTCTCTTCCTTGCTGATTAAGTTTATTGTTTTGTGTTCCATGATTCACATTCAAAAACTTTATTTTGGGCTTTAAATTTTGTTTCTTTTGGATTGGAATTAGTTTTAGTTGAGGTATGCTGATGCTCTTGACTTTTGTTTGGTCACTCCTGTAAAGAAACATAAAAGTTACTAAAGCTTAACGCCATACTAATTTTGCCTTTTCTGGTGCTGGCTTTCTTTATTTTTTCTTTAAAAAAAATTAATACTTCTTTCTCTTAAAAACTATTGTTGAGTAACTGACTTGAAATTATCTGTTAAGGCTATCCTCAATATCCAAAGAGTTCTTTGCGATGACATATTTCTACCACCCATTACTTTTGGAATGTTTAGCTAACAAGCATGATATCTATTTTGTTGCTTGCCTCAACCAATCGAGAGAAGCACTGGAATCAACAATTGCCCACTAATGATTGAACCTACAATCACTGAGTGAGGAAGCCCTGAAGTTTTTGAAAAGAAATATTCAATTGACTTGTGAATCACTTTTTAGTTTGTGAAAAGCTTTATTTAAAACTTGTTGAAATTTGTTGTACTTGTAATATTTATTTGGGTCTCCAGCTTGAAAAGGCTTTCCTGTCAAACATTGCAGGAGGTCCATTACAATCAGCATGGTTTGCTGCTTCTGGAGGGACAGGGTATTTATCGCTTAGGTGATAGCTGGTAAGCGTTCCGTTCACTGTTGATACTGCATGAGATTTTACTTTCATTACTTGCTCGGCAATTTTATGAGGTATGGTTATAATATTTATCATTTCATATGCTAGATGTGCATTAGAGTTTGTTACCATGCTTGCAAATGCAAATGGAATTATCAACGAAACTAAGAAAGTGAAAATTGCTGAATAAATGAAAGAATATACTCCTCACATGACACATCACTAAAAATCATACCCGTCAACTCTCCAGGTGGATCACTCTTTGTAAACAGTCCATCGAAAATAGTTGCCTATAATATCAACCATAGATTCTACTTCTTGTGCATGAAATCAGTCCCTGAAAACAAGATGACGGCATATGAGTTTTGTACCCCTTACCAATCATAAAATTTCTGGGGAGCCATGTCTTCCTCTTCTAGAGTGTCTGGCAATCAAATGAATTGCTTGTTTGGTTTTTCTTATCAGTTTTCAACTTATGACAGCATTCTACCCGCAGTTCTAAGCTTTACGTTTACCACTACTTTAACAAAGTCTATTCTCGTTGCATATTTTGATGACTATTCTGTAAATAGGTACCCTGTTCAAGCAGGTGATGTCATTTGGATGGCACCGTTTGTGCCTCAATGGTGAGTGAGGAAAGAAATGCATAATTATTGATTTCCATTTAATTTACAAGGAACTTTTTTCTTTCTATTTCCACATTGTAATGTAACCAAAGCAAATAGATTTGTAATGCAATTTGCAACTTCTACAGGTATGCTGCACTGGGTAAAAGCCGGTCACGATATTTGCTGTACAAAGATGTGAATAGAAATCCACTGTAGTCACATATATCGTTAGGATGTCAATTTGTACTATTTATCAAGACAGATTTGTGTACTGGAACGCGAATGACAATCTTCCATAGCCTCTGAACTTTGTACATTAATGGATTAGCTAGTAATTTTGAAGTTGTCTATAGATGCATTTAGTTGTGACAGATAACCTGATACAGAAGACCCTTTCTGTGGTCTTACACTAGAAAGTTCGGGGTAACAAAAATAACTATAGAATTAGAATTGGAAAACGGGTAAGGACAATTCAACATTTAACCTGCATCACCATACAATACTGTTCTTGTCCCACACCACAATTATCTTGTGATCCAAACCGTTTACTTTTTAGATCTTTATTGAAATATCATCTTTCCAAAAATCTACTCATAATTCAACCACGCTTATCAATGGCTTGTTTGGAAGTGATTCTGGAAGGGCCAGAATCACTTATGGTGAGAAATATTTATGACAATAATCAAGTGGCGAAATGAGTTCCAATTCGGAAGAAATTTTGCACTGATAATCTTTGACGGATTAAAACCTACTCCTAGGCCTAGCTATAGGCAACTATGGAATACCATGCTAGCGTGATCATAATTATGGAATGGAATGGAGCACTTTATAGGTTAGCTTTCTGCTTGATCCAGGTTGTATTGTCTTCAGAGCTAGTCACACCATTCATTAAGAGAAAATAATAATAAAAGTTCTGAAATCCTACTTTATTAAGAGAAAATAAAATTATTGTTTGCAGCTTATAAGCCAAACATGTTGTTTTCCTAGGTTTAAAATAAGGTCATGGTAAGGTCATGGTGCTAGCTGGGCACATAATAATGGAAAGTACACTATCAGATTCTAAGTAAGAGGACCAAATCCAGTGAAAGAGCTGCACCTTTGCTCGAAGATCGAAAGACTTAATTATATATATGAGCCGCAAAAAATTAAAGTTTCCTCCGTAGGCCACTTGAGTTTCAGCCTTTTAAGGCAAATGTATGAGGTATAAGGTTTTAAGCTAAACCACATGCATAAAGGTTAATCAGAGTGTGTTTGCTTTCGGGAGAGTTTGCATTTAGAACGTCTGAGTTTACAGCTCACCGCATAGTGGCACCTGGGGCACTTATTGGTATTCAGTTACCAATCTATGACAGCTACGTACATTTCATTAAAAGAATTCTCTTGTAGGTACAAGTTCTAATCATGAAAAAAAAAAAAAAAAAAGGTGGGAAAAGTAAAACTGTTTAAATTTAATCAAACCCTGTATCTGATCTTTCAAACCCATGCTAGCTTCAGCATATTGCAGTTGTGAGAAATTAGGACAATATAAAAGGTAAAGTCTTGGATGTGATATGAGTCACACGACTAACTTAAAAATGAAACAAAATTGATATTTCAGTTAATTTTTAAGACTCCTTCAAGGTACTCATTATACAAATATAATTTTTCACTGTGGGTAGAGTTTAATATGTTAAAATGGATATTATATCAATGTACGTATAGAGAACTGCTAGTGTCAGTTGTACTCATTCATGAAATGGCGATTAAAAAGTTGAAAACTATATATTGATAACTATTTTGGTGACCTTATAATAAATTTCATACCAGCAAATGGTTCGAAGGGCAATTGCGACGGATCGATATGCTAGCAAAACTTCGATTTAATGGATGAGTTTGAGAACAGGAAAAGCTCTTTGCAACCGCTGATGATTAGCATTGGTGTTAAAGCTGTTCTGGGTTCTACCCTCATTATTCATGTCTTACATGAAGTTTTGAAAAGCTTTCTATATATGATTCAACTTCATGTACTTCATAGGAAAAATGCGTGCCTCTCTAGGTATAGGCTACTATATATTCAATCAAAATCTTGTAAAAGCAAAAGATTGATTGCTCGTCCAGAGCATGAACCACACCGAAAACCCTACTTTTTTTGCAAAATATATAAATTTCCTACGCAAATAAGGCAAGTAGTACACTTTCCATGGGTAATGTGCTACGCATGGGATAAAGAAATTATTAGATTGTCTCTGGCGTGGATGATGACCAGACTATTTTATCAAGGCCCTTTTGTTTTTTGTTTTTTAATAAATTTATTGTTGTTTTTTTTTAATGTCGAAAGTAGATTAATGCTCTTTTGTTTTGTAGGTATAAATGGATGGGTTCTTTTTAATGATGGCAGACCAAATTTTCATCTTAAAAGAAATATTTTGATAGGTTATATCTTTGTCTTGTGTTATTTTTTGGTTTAGTATTTGCCGTCGTAGTTTTATGCATCAAAAGATGACGGTCAATTTTACGACGGTGAATTCCCATCGTTTATTGAGATTTTTGTAGTAGTGATATATGCAAACAATTCCTTAAGTACTGTTATTAACCATCGTTTTCATTACAGCTAGAATTAGTCATACTTTTAAACTCTTCCTTTTTTATGGAAAATTTAAAGCCTAATTTTAAAGTGAAATACAAGGACAGAAATATTCAGAAAAGTAAGAGTTTACATATTTATGTGGAATCTTATCTTATGTTGATGTGTATGTTCACTGGCACGATGAAACTTCCATTATGGTTTGCTGAGAAATTCTAGGACACTGCATGTCAATATTCAATGCATCAATGGTCTCTCCTATCCGACCACTCTTCGGGGGGTTGTATTGAGAATATATGCCACATTTATATGGAATATTTGGAAGTGAAAGTATCGTATGATAATATATATAAGATTTGAGTTTCTCGAAAAATTATATATAACATCACGTGACATGTTGTGTTACAAATTCAGTTAGATTAACATATATTGAGTTTAAGATTAAGTATTAATAGTGTAACATTCATTGAGCATATCACATGGCATTAGTGCCCCATAGAAAATTTCTCACGTGTAAGATTATGTGCATAGTAAAGTTGGCATGGTAGAAAATACATGACGTCCTGCATGTTATATTAGACGTCCGCGTAGAAGAAAATCTGTATTTATAGATCTTCCTTCTAACTTCTAAGGACACCTTCTTCATGTGGACTTAACATGAAAGCTCATTATACAAGGTACGTGCACATAAAAACCCTAGCTAGTAACTTAATCATCTTGCCTTCTCATATGCTTCAGCCTTGCATAGCCTTGTAAGAGCTCAAGTACTGGAGTTAGTGGGCCTTTTCGTAGCCTTTTGCAAAAGGCTATATATAGGTTGATCATTTTAGTTTACCAAGTGTGAACTAGGTTAAATAAAACAAAAGTAATGTCACCTAGTTACTCTACCAGGACCCACATTCATTTTCCCAACACTATAATCACACTAGCTAGTTCAACTATAACAAGTTGTTACAACAAAGATCCAAATTTATAAATTTCCACATACACCAACAAAGAATCCATAAGAATTATAAGAAATATATATTGTTTAGGAAAGGTATCTCATCCATAACTATAGATTTTAAAACTGTCCAAATACAACTTGAAATAATAAAGAATTAGATATAAGACACTACGAGCTAGGCTTTTTTAATTTTTAAAAACTACTAGGGGAGTGCGGAGCAATCGAAACTTAAGAGTCCTCCAACGTTGAAAAGAAAAGTGCCACTAAATTAATACTAAACTATAATAGTTAATTTTGCATATAGCAAGTGGCTGCAACCGCATAGGTTCTTTGTTCAGGGGTTAGGTTGAGGTTAGGGTAGGGATAGAAAATCCACTTTTCTCATAAAATCCATGGAGATCACTTCGAAGTTAGTGATGCATAGAATACCTACCTTAAAAATAAATTACGAATCATTTCATGAAACATTATATGATGCAAGCTAATCATCGAGTGGTTGACTGTTGGAATGTCCTTGTTAGGCACCACACCACGCCAATGTCTCCTTGACTTCCCAATAAATTTTGTGCACCACATATCCAAGTTTTCAATGAGATTGGTTTCCACAGTTGGATTTCCTTTCCTCCATTACCACCTATCTTGCCAAAAAGTTTAAATCGGATTTTCTCATATTCAAACACTTTGCCCAAAAATACTGTTCTGTGGCATGAATGACCCCTTCTAATTCCACAATCAATCATTGGCTCCAAGAAGACAGTATAATTTGTAAAGCAATTCTCTTTCTCAATGTGAGACAGAGACTCACCACCATTAAACATGTTGTCGTTGAGATTTATGAACTGTATTCTTTAAATTTTTTATTTTTATAAAGGGAAGGGGGAACTGTATTCTTTAAATTTTTTATTTTTATAAAGGAAAGGGGGCTTCTCATACACACACACTACTAAGGTGTCATGGAGATTTGAATTTTGAGATCATTAGTCTGCAAGTAAAGATCATTTTTCAATGGGCTAGAGACCAATAGTTGGACACTGTTTAGTCTCACATTCATATACAAACTTTTTGTTTACCATGCATTATGTCATAAAGAAAATTTTATAACTATTTTGGTTTTTGGGTTTTTGGGTTTTTTTTCCTCATACAAGCGATATTAGAGAGAAAAGAATCGTGAATAGAAGACTCTTAACAACTTGAACTACAAGCTCTTATATCAACTTTGTAACTCAACTCATCGTCAATTTGCAAAATCATCATTCTTTTTGTCTAACAAACTATTAAGATAAAAACTTTGGATCGCTCCACTTGCTTCGCACCAGGGCCGCCCCTCCCATTTAATATTGAAAGTTCCAAAGAATAATCAATTAACCCCACGAGCTTCACCCCCTAGGAATCTTTGAACAAATTCAACAAAGAGCAGATATGGTTTTTGAGAATTTGGGTTGCGTTGAGGCCTCTCATGATCTACTTTCTACCCCCTGAATATCGGCTTTTGATGGTAGAAAAAGATTAGGGTAATGAGCTTATAATCATATCCAATCAAAATGCTTGTAGTTTTTCCCTGTCTAGTGGGATATATTATGATATATACGACCATGGATTAATATATCCAAACGACACTGGCGGCTTATATCCGTATGGATCGTATAAAGATTTATATGATGGCACTAGAAAAGATGAAAGCTTTTGTCTTTAAGTAAATGGAGACCTAGTTTAGGAAATCAAAACCTTTCCTTCTTAGTTGCTATTAAATATATAGATTAAGCTAGCTAGCTAGCTACTCATATCACAGAGACTAAAGACATAAGACAAGTTGGGTTTAACTTATGATAAACATATAATGTCAATAGATATCTTATATATTGATCAGTGGGATGCTTTCATTTCATGTATATATTTTCTTCACATATATAATATTGGCAATAAACATTAATAGCGCTTAATCATTGACACATGAGGTGGCTAAAAACATTATTAGTATATCTAATATATAGCACAATAGACACAAATAATCGTGCGTCCATGTTATATCTAGTGTATTTAGCCACCTCATTTTGTGTCATTGATGCCAGTGGCCATTAATGTTTGTTTGTCTAGTAACATTTTTCAGGTTGTTACTCTCCATTAAAAAGGAAAAAGAAGTGAAGTTCATGTTACATCCCCTAAAAAAAGCCTAGTTGCTATGATCATGCTCGAGTTTATTCATATATATATATTCAAACTTTGCTTAAACTTCGCTTTCTTTACTTATTCGTGTTTATTGATTATTGTAAACCAATAACCTATGTCTAGGGTTGGCATATCCAAATCAACCTGATAATAATGAAGCTCACCTTCCTCACCGTCTCAATCATATCCTATGTAGTAGCCAGGGCACTCTTTCTCCCTCCCCCATCTATCTCCATTGGATTTTCTACTTATTTTGGCATTAGTCGGTGCTTAATACTAACCCCCAAAACTATAAAGATATAAAGCGCATTTAAATTCGTAATCCAAGGCCTATAGTTAATGGTCGATGTCAAAAGAAATTATAAAGAAGCGTGAGTAGCGCTCTCTCGTCAGATTGTCAAACTGCGAATCTGAATTACAAATCCTGGCAAAACAATCTGATCAAGTGATCCCAATTGACATAGTCTGCCAACATAAAATCAGCCCAACATTATATTATATCCTCAAATGTACGAATACCTTAGAAAGCTTACACCTTAGTAAGAGTACACAAAAGGAACTTATTAATTAAGGATTATCCATGTTGATTCCTTCCCTCAAAGAAAGGCATTTTGTTCCTCCATAGGCGACCTTATACTATTCTTTTTCTCCTCCTTTTTATTACTATTATATATTGTCTCTTCTGACGTATAAAACAAAGCACTTTTCAAGTATAACAGGAGGACCCTATATATATATATATGAAGGTTCCTTTGGCATTAAAAAACTCTAAGAAGGGACATTGGCCACACTCACTATGGAGGAGAGGTGAGGAATGAGGTCAATGGAAAAATAGATGACCCACTTGAGAAAATAATCAAAAGCAAAAGGCTCCCACTGCTTCCTACCACCCTTCTGAGTGCAACTTCACTACCCAATCACATTGAAAAGCATAAGAAAAATTCCATTCTTTTAATGCTTTTCTTATTATAGTTATGTGATTATGCCTACTACATTGTGATGTGTTATTATAATCCAATAAATGTTTAGTGGCACAAATTGTACCCTAATCTCTCTTTCATCTCAGTTCATACTTCATACAATGTATGACTCCAAATGCTTTAGAATATTAAAACCAAATCTTTAACTCTATTTAATTTCTGAATTTTCTAAAGACTACAGGATGTGCATGGGGCAGGCAAAGGGGCAATGTCATAGACAAGAGGCAAGGTAACTGTCACGAACACATTGTATCATTTAAGTGTTAGATTGATATACATTGTCTATCCATTTTTCTAAAGTGCAATATTTTGGGGTTTACCGGTTGTTTAATATAGTAAGATATATAGTTCTTGCATGTCACATAATCTATGTTTGATATACATTGTTGACTCATTATTTGATAATTTTAAGGAATCATTGTCTAACATTAAATTGTCCGCGAGTACGAACAATGATGCTCTGAGTGGGTTGTTAGAAAATTTTCATATACAAAGGATAAGTAACCCCACATTAGGAATTAATGATGATTTAGTAAATTTAAGTGCTAACAAGAGCTTAGTTATTTGTATGAGTTTAAACAAGCCGACCAAGGCGAATATCATAGTGCTTAAGCTTGGGTTGTTCAAACTCTATCGAGCTTTGATTTGGTTTGATTTGTTTCTTGTATGCCGAGTTGGAACGAGCAAAAAAAAAAATTCGAGCTTGACACGATCGAGCTCAAGTTGTATCGACTAACTGTTGGAAGGTCCTTGCAATTTACTTGGATGTACACCTTCACAAATTACATCAAATTTATATGGTTATAATGATTTCTCTTTTTGAAAGTCTACTTAGCAATTAGAGAACCACTAATTCAAGCAATATGATATGACTATATATATTCCTGATATATATATATACATATCTCAAGTGGTACATGCCTAAGCTTATAGGTGATGTAACCTCTTCATCAAATCCATCTAGACTTTTGACAGAAAGTTGCCTGCAAATGCAATATCTTCTGTAGTATCACATTGTGACGTGTGTGTATATATGCAAAATGGACCACTTAATCCCAAACAAATATTCTCGAGCTATCGATGCCTTTCAAATCGGGGTGAACAAAGATTAGCTATGATGACTTGAAGTGGATAATAATGCTAATTCTGTTCATCTTCTTAATCCTCAATGCCTATATGCCTATATATGTTTGATTTGATTCACATAAAAGAGAATTCTTTTTGACTTTTTTTACAACAAAAGAATATGAGAGAGAGAGAAAAAACAAACAAACAAGAGAAGAGATAATCTTCACATTGTGATGATAGCTAGGGCACCACTTAAACCCTAATTTGTTTTATTTATTTAACCGTCAACTGCTAAAACAGATTCCCATGCATCCACTTTCTATTGCTGAAAGCTACATAAAGCCTTTTGAGCTGCTAGCAAAGTAATTTGACGAACTCCTATAGGTTGAAGGGAGCCAAATTCTCTCACAACCTTAAGATGAGAAGCTTGTGCTTGAAGGGAGATGATGGGCACAGAGATTAAATTCGTCTAGTAAGTAGAATATACCTGCTAAAAATTAGAAAAATTAGTGGCACTAAACCCAGGATTGTAAACCTTAGAGCTAGCTATGGGACTAATAGCCTAGAAAAGGTAATTAAAGTAAGAGCAAGCGAAAATTTGAAAGCCAATGAGAAATCCACGAATGATTGTTAATAATGGCTATATTCTTTGGGGGCTTTTAGGTAACATATTTGCATCTCATTACTATCATCACCGATATTGTCGGTAATTTAATCATCTTTATAGTAGGGCATGTGTGAAGTTTTATATAAATGACCTCGATGTCATTATATGTTGTATTTATTTTTGTGAAGTTTTCTAATGACTTATGTATTCATGAGTATTTCCTCTTGTATTATTTCAAAAAGACTTGAGTATTATATGTTTTCTTGAAAAGTATATGTTTTCTTCTATTATTTCAAAATGGTAGACTAATAAGTTTGAATTCCATAGAATTTGAGCATTCAATCGAAAATCAATTTAGTGTAAAGGCTTTACTTTTCCGATATGGAATAATACTCTTAACAAAATTAATATTAAGACAACTGTTTAGAAAAAGCTCTCTCTCTCTCTCTCTCTCTCTGTGGCAAGGTTTTACAAGAGTACTCTAACACCACTCGTTTGGCACCTTAAACAGAATTTTAAATTGACTATAAACACAGCGCTCCATTAACTTGAGTTGATCATCTAAGATAGAGCATATCAAGACCGAGAAATAAAAATAAAAAACAGACATTGATCAATCCTAATGCACTAACATGTCTATTGCTCCAAAATAGATGGATATCTTCTGGATGCTGTACATTACAACTGTATCAGCAGCAACTGTGCATGACAACATATTTATATATTCTGTTGAGGAATCAAGTCCAATTATTCTTGACACTGTGAGAGGAAACCTTTAGCTGCTTTAACAAAGTGTGAATGGATGCTTGTCACATCTTTTCAAAGTTTCTGGTGAGGAAAAGATTGGGTCAAAGTCCCTTCTAATCTTCACACTATGATTCCTCTTTCAAAGCTCATTTCAAAATGGCTGGGCCTTTTTTCCACCTTTTTCTGCATGCTCTCTCCCATAACAGAAGAACCTCTTTGAAGGTACTTCTTGGGACACTCAAAAGCTGTTTGTATATGTGCATTAAGTATGTACTATATGTGTGTTTCTGTATGTGTGTGTGTGTGTGTGAGAGAGAGAGAGAGAGAGAGGAGGGTTTTATTGTCATTTTCAGTAAGGCCAAGGGCAAACTAGGTGCATGCTTTCAATAAAGGTGGGGACACTGATTTGGGTTCTCACATATCAACCTTTAGTGAAAGAATCAAGCAATATATCATCTCCCAAATGCATATTTAAACCTTCACACCCAGTTGTCCCATGGAAGCCAAAACACTTCCTTAATTGTTACACAAACATGGCCACCACCACCACCACCACCACCCAAACTTCTGCACCCAACAACACCACCACCATTTGCTTCTCCAAATATCTCCATTCCCTTTCTCAAACACCCCACAGGCTTAGGAAGAGAATGCTGGCCACATGGACCCCTGACCAAGAGCTCAACCAAGTGAGGCAAAGGTCTGGGGCAGAAATGAAAAGGAAACTCAAGTGGTATGATTTGATGGCCCTTGGTGTTGGAGGAATGCTTGGTGTTGGAGTCTTTGTCACAACAGGCCAAGTAGCCTTCCAGACATCTGGCCCTTCTGTCTTCATATCCTACATCATTGCAGGAATATCAGCCCTTCTTTCTTCCTTGTGTTACACTGAATTTTCTGTTCAAATCCCAGTTGCTGGTGGTGCCTTTAGTTATCTCAGATTGACCTTTGGTATGAACCATTAGATCCGTTGTTACCCTATTTGGTCATAAGGGTTCTAGCTAAATATATCAATTCTTCATTTTCTGTTTTCTTAATTACTTTCATTTTTATGTGAAGGTGAGTTTGTGGGTTATTTTGCTGGGGCTAATATACTCATGGAGTACGTATTGTCAAACGCTGCGGTTGCAAGAAATTTTACTGATTATTTATCCTCTGCATTTGGTGAAAATGATCCAAGGACATGGAGAGTAAAAGTAGATGGTTTGGTGGAGGGCTTTAATATGTTGGACTTCCCAGCTGTTGCTCTTATTCTTCTTCTCACTCTCTGCCTTTGCCATAGGTTTTGATCTGTTCCTACCTATTTGTTTGCTTACTTCTAGTTCTACCTTATATTGCTTTCCTATTTTCACAATCTAGGTGCCCTACAAATTGCAACTTGCTAGACCTTTTTAAGGAATGAGTTGGTGGGCATTTGGATTATTTAGTGTTATATATATCTTCTTTATATCAGTTGCCAAGTTTTTTTTTTTATAATACATTATCATTGCAACCATCACCATTACTGTTGTTGATAATAATTTCCTAAAGTGTTATTGGGTTATCAAGTGATGGTATCTTTTGTTTCAGTGGATTTTTAAAATGATGGGTGATATATTAATTTCTTTTGGGATTGCAGCACAAAGGAAAGCTCCCTGTTGAATCTTATTATGACAGTCTTCCATGTGGTTTTCTTTGGATTTATTATAATTGTTGGCTTCTGCAATGGGAGTACCAACAACTTGGTGAAGCCTAAAGGACTTGCTCCTTATGGTGTTAGAGGTGTTCTTGATGGGGCAGCTAAAGTTTACTTGAGCTATATTGGCTATGACTCAGCTTCAACCATGGCAGAAGAGATCCAAAACCCTTCAAAGAACTTGCCAATCGGAATAGTTGGCTCCGTTGTCATCACCTCCGTGCTTTACTGCCTTATGGCCTTGTCCTTGTGTTTGATGGTTCCTTACAACGAGGTAAAGTAATTAAGAACTTGTTACTTCATCAAATGAACTAGCAGGAACACTTTCTACCATATAACGAGAAAATTTCCGATATAGACACCGGCATGTTTTAGCCTACATACACAAAAATGATATGAATGAAACATGGTAGAAAGACACAATTAACTAAAGTGTTTTGTTCTGAGCAAATACTGCAGCTTCCTAATGATTTGGAATTCTTCAAATGGTTCATAGATATCAAAGAATGTGGCATTTTCAATGGCTTTCAGACAGATTGGTTGGGAATGGGCAAGTAATCTGGTTGGGGCAGGTGCAAGCTTGGGGATTGTGGCTTCACTCTTGGTTGCCATGTTAGGCCAAGCTAGGTACCTTTGTGTTATTGGAAGGGCCAGGCTGGTGCCTTCATGGTTAGCCAAGGTGCATCCTTCAACAGGCACACCCTTGAATGCCACCCTCTTCTTGGGTAATTAAGTAAATCTTTGCATATATGATTTTATAATTGCTTTGCTTATCCATGAATCATTATTCCATGTGCATCCCAAGATAGAAATAACACTCATAAGTGTACGTAGATGGTAAATTAGTTGTTACAAAAACATTCATAAGTGTACGTATATGAATATGTAAATGTATATGGTTTTTTTTTTTTTTTTATTTTAATCAAAGCCAAAGCTTTACCTTCAATAAGAAAATGTCACTTTCATCACACATCCTTATGTGGAAGTTTAAGTTTATATATAACCGACGCATATAAAAATTTCACCGAGGGTGGGTAGACGACCTGCCAAGTTATATATCAAGCACTTATTCAACACTTACAACAAGAATTCGACTCTTTATATGCATCACCTTTAATCTTTTTGAAGGATCCATATTAATTAAATTTATAGGAAAACTTGATCTCCCATTATATGACTTGTTAGACAACCAAACATTGCTATGGAAACAGAACTAAAACATTGAAACTTCCTTGGTTGACGTATGTTTCCACTTCCAAAGCTACACAAAATGGAGGGAAGAACATAGAGAATAATTTATAACCCCTCTTTACTCATATACTTTTAATATATTATGCTTTTATTGGTGTGAAACATGCATTCATTTTGCCAATAAATTCCCACTTTTTCTTTTTTCTTTTTTCTTTTTCTTTTCCCTCAATTACATCATATATGAACATCACTAATTAAGTTCTCATCAAATCATACAAACACAGAAACAGTTGAAGAAAAAACAGTATAAAACCAGAGACAACCTGATAAATCCTTTTGTCTTCCTATGATGCAGGACTTTGCACAGCATCAATTGCACTCTTCACCGACCTTGAAATAGTTATAGACATGATCTCCATCGGGACGCTGTTGGTGTTCTACCTTGTGGCCAATGCTCTCATTTACCGGCGATATGTGACCATTAGCAACAACCCCCCATTTCAAACTCTCTTGTTCCTCTTCCTCCTCTCATCTAGTGCCATTGGCTTTGCCATGTCATGGAAGTTTAAGCAACAACGCTGGGGGCTACCACTTTTCGGAGTGTCTACGATCACCATCATTGCCTTCTTCAACTACACAGTTCCTTGCCTTCGCCATTCCACCGGGTGGTCGATGCCCTTCATGCCATGGCCTGCTGCACTGTCTATCTTTCTTAATGTGTTTCTCATGACAACAATGACGAAGTTCTCATTCCAACGGTTTGCGATATGGGCATGTTTGATAACATTGTTCTATCTGTTGTATGGTGTTCACTCAACTTATCAGGCAGAGGAGATGGGGACTGGTGAAGATGAAGTGGATCCAAGCTCAGCTGTGCAACAAACAAAGCTAGACAACATTCAAGTGCTTTGACTAATTATGTTTATTGTCTTTTACTTCTTTTTTATCTGGTTTTTTTTGTTCTCATGCAGTTTTTGTGGTACTTAACTTGGGTTCAGGGAATTCCAATCAAGCAAAAAGGAATTCCAATCAAATAGAATGACAAAGTTAACTGTGCATAGAAATGCCACAGCAAAAGACCAGTGTTATCTGAATCGAGAAATGATACGGTACCTGTAATATAATAAACGATACGATATGTGTAATGGGAACTGATAGGGGGTTTGCTAGTTTCTGTGGTACATGTTCGTCAAAGATAGAATTACTTACCATCATCATGAAACTCTTAATGGGAGTGGACAAGATGATTGGGGTCATTCAGCAAGTAATGATGGAGACACTAAAGAACCTCAGGATCCAATATAAAGAAAGAGGGAAATTCCTCTAGCAAACTCAACTCTTCATTTTACTAAAATCTCCTTGTCAATAATGAAAACACAACTAAACTATGCTTTGTTTGTCTTACATGGATGGTAGAGCTACTCTTGACAATCCTCACCACATAATTAGAGAGATCATGATTCTCTCATATTAAGAAAGATTATGAACCTTTCTTGAGAAAGCTCAAGAGTGTTTGTCTGCATATCAGCGGTCTCAAATTCGAAGTCCAACTGCACATCCTCTTCTCCCTTCCAAACTTTGACAGAAAAAAAAAGAAAAAAAAAAGGGCTAAATCTTTTTTGAGATTCACTGGTTCAGACTTGGCCCAAAGTCCATTCTGGATATTTAAGATTTGGATTTAGGGAGCCAAGCCCAATCCAAATTCAGTATCTCTAAATATCAAAATGGTTAGGCCTTTTTGCCTACGTGTGAGAATTGACTTTAGCCCAGTTCTTTATATATATATTTGTTTTTTTTTTCATTGTTTTTTAAGTACACTTGAGAAGAATTTACTTTGTCCACAGAAGGGTGCTGAAATGGAAGAACTTTGTATGTTTTTCTTTCACTAACTTATCATTTGGTTAGGCGAATGCAACTACTCAGGCTTCACTTGTAAACACAATCTGTAATTAATTTTAAAATTACCTTCAACTGGAATTTGTTTTAACAGTCCCATTCACCTGGACACCAGGGTTTGTTTTAACAGTCCCGTTCACCTGGACACCAGGGTCAAGGGAACATCGTAATCACTTGCCGTTAAATCTCATCTAACGGTAAATACTGCACAAGCCCTCAATTTAAGAAAAAAAAAATAACTTTAATATTTAAAACACAAACTGAAAGTTCAATTATAATTATACCCAAAAAATAATGAATGCTTAACCCCATCCACTCCTCTCACTCTCACCGTCTGCCCCTTTCCATCCCCAGAAAAGCCTCCTTCCTTTTAATGGGTGGCTGGTTCTCTCTCTTATTAATTTCTGGTTTTAAGTTTTATGATTTCAGTTCTTACAGAACTATGTAGGTTTCCAGAAATGAGTTCAGCACCTTCAAGATTTAAAAATTTTCAATACAATTCTTGTGTTATTCTGGAAAGCTGTCCAGAAAACCATAATACAACACAAGAAATCATAATTTCAGAATGAGATTCTGTAGGTTGGTAATAAAAGCTGTAAATATCTAACTATACAATGAGACCTATAAAAAGTATGTTCGAATCCTTGGATTTGCCGAGATATTTTGAAGTACAACAATTTCTATAGAAGCGTTCATAAGTCGAGATCGTATTAAAAAACTACAAAATTTTCGAAAATGGAGATGAAGAGTGTGCAAGCAACCTGTTTGTGGATTATGGTACTTTTAATATCGACTTCATATGCAAGTGCAGATGATCAATCAATGTTACCAAAATTGCATTGGCACCTGTACATTGCTTACTGCAGCTATGTGTGTCAACTATGCTTGGGGCAACATCAAAGCTCCTAGGCCCCAATAATTATGTACAATGCAATGTGGTTGGAACAAGGCACATTTTGGTATGCTTGGGTTGGGGCAAGACACATTTATGATGTTGCCTAGCCCCCAACAATTATGCATTGATTGATGAGATAATTACCATTATTTCTCTTTTATATATGGAAATGATTGATTATGAGCTCATTTTGCCTCATTGCCAAAACCATAACTTATAAAGAAGAGGGCATCTAACAATATAGAATTGAAACACAAATGCATTTCACTGTTAGAAGATTAAAGTCATAATCCCACAAGTCTACCAACTAACATCTTCCAAACCTTGAATCTGTGAATCAGTCACAAAAGAAATTAGCCAAATTCACCAACCTATAACAAGTAAGAACATGAGCCTACAAATCTTACTTGTTGTCAAGGCACATCATCCATCCTATTATACAATCCTTCTCATTTACCTACACAACACAAAACATGAAAAAATCATTCATCAAATTTAAAAAATAAAAAGAAAAAGAAGTGGAACATGAGGCTGATTTAGCATTCAAATCAAAAGAGAACTTACAGAATGAAGAGCAAAATAGCAGGTTGCCTCAGCCCCATATCTAGGAATCAGATGACACCACCTTCATCTTCTTCTTCTTCTTCTTGCTTTCCAACAATGCATCCACACAGGCAGCCAAAACCTGCTTCTGTGACTCCATTATAAGCTCATTCTGCCTCATTTCCATCTCCATCCTCATCTTTACAATATCCCTTGCCGTCTCCATCTTCTTCTTCTCCATCTTCAAAAACACTTCTCCCATAAACTCAACCGATGAAGCCATCTGTCCAATCGGATCTTCCACCTCTTTCCCAACGCCATCAGAATCCAAACCCCCTCTGAACTTCTTATAAAACCCACTTCTTGTACCAGCTCCATAGCTGCAATCACGCTTCAAGTTCAGCTTGGGGCTAAACTTCTCATTACAAGTTTTGCCATAACTCTTGCTCCTAAATTCTGAAGGGCCCAAATTCCTATCACCCGAAGATTTTACAGGAAACCCACGAGCCCCGTCATTTCTACCACTCATATATCGATCAAAACCAGCTGAAAAGCTAGAATTCTCCCCTCCTCTACCACGAACACCGACGTTGACCCGAAACCCACCTCCAAAGCCAGCACCTTTCCGGGTTTCCTCATCTGGGTCGCTCAAGTTCTGATCAGATTCAGCCAAATACCTATCATTTTCATCCTTTCTCACCCGAAACCCACGTCCAAATTGAACACCTACCCGGGTTTCCCGATCCGGGTCGGACCCAAAAAGCGCAGGAGCCTCACATTCCAAGTCAAACATGTGCCGAAAAAGATCCCAGGTAGAGAGAAACCGACCCGGGTGCGTTGAACCGCGTTGTTTCTCATTCCGGTAGCGCTTCCGGAGCTTCTCCATCTTGTGGCGGCACTGTATGGCGGTCTTGGGCGGCGATACTAGCGGGCACCGGCTAGCCAGGGCGGCGGCCACCGTTTCCCAGTCGGAGGCTCTGAGATTGGATCGGCCGAGAGCGGACCAAGTGTCCTTGTAGATGGAGATCAGGGCTTGCGCTTCGTCGTTGGTCCAGCAGGGTGGCGGGAACTTGCGGGGCTTAGGTTGGGGGAGCGCGGCCATGGCGGGTTTGGGTTTGGGTTGGGGTGTAGGATAAGGAGGAGGGGAGCGTAGGTTAGGAAAGGAAGGAAGGTTGTGGTGGTTGGGAATGGCATTGTTGATTTAATGAGGGAGAGAGAGAGAGGTGGGGGCAGTGGAGTGGGTAATGCTAACGTGCGCAGGTGAAGCGGTGCGCAGAGTCTGTAAGGCTACGAGAGAGAACTATACTCTCCGCCCCTATAGGCCAATTTGTACCACCACGCCCCTACTGACAGTCAGCTGAGCCCACGCTACGGAAAAAAGTGCTTTTTGTGTTTGTGGGGGGACAGGCGGTGGTTGCTTCTGCTCTGGCTTCAAATTGGCTTTGGGCTTTTAGCTCAAGAAAGGGGAAAATAAGAAAAAGCACTTTCTGATTTGGGGGTTTTTTATTTTTTAGGTCTGACCTGATCTGGGATTGGGCCTCAGAAAGCAAAAATGTGAAAAATGTAACAAAAAATTTTGAACCCGACGTGAATCGAACACGCAACCTTCTGATCTGGAGTCAGACGCGCTACCATTGCGCCACGGATCCCATGTTGATGGCTTCCTGCATCTTTTGCTATATATTAGATTCGCATAAATTCTATTCCAAAATCCGCATTGATGTTGAGTGTTTCATGCATCATTTATCAATCTGATATAAATTCCATGATTTGTCTTATTTTTGTATAAATCTTTTCTTCAAAAATTCTAACTAAACTTCATGTGCAAATCTACAGTATTTTCTTCCTTCTGGTCTTTTGTTAATTTCATTATGGAACTTTTTCTTCACCATATGCACCATTGGTCTACTGAAAGAAACCATCTTTCGGTATGTTAAAATGGGATTAAGCCACTGTAATTGTGCCCTTCTCCCATGCCATGAACACATTTATCATTTCGAGTCGTAGGAATGTCATGATGATTAGATGAAGCACAATTGGGATTTGGACCGGTGAGGGGGGTCTGATAATTAGTCTGTCATTTGTCTTAACTTAGTAAAACTGACAAGATAAAATGCAGCTGAAGAAAGGGGGAGGGGGAATTCCTCAAAGGTCATGCCTTTTTATGTATACAAAATTTCATTATTCCAGAAGAACATAAATAAATCTATAAGAAGTGACGAAGGAAACAAAACTGCAAAAGCTTACGCAGCAGAACTACCATTGATCTGAAACTCATTCTTAGATCTTAACCTGTCTTTCCTCAACCTATCTGCTATTAAAAAGGCCAGCTCAAGTGACTGGGATGCATTCAGCCTGGGGTCACAATGTGTGTGATAGCGAGAGGTCAAGTCATTGGCGGTCACAGTCTTCGACCCTCCAATGCACTCTGTCACATTCTGCCCAGTCATCTCCAGATGCACTCCTCCGGGATAGCTCCCTTCTTGTTCATGGACATCAAAGAAAGCTCTCAATTCAGCCTGAGGCAAAGAAGATCACCTCCAAGTAATCAGTAAAGTAGATGAGCAACTCACAACTCACATTGTGCTAAAATATATAGAATAACCAGAGTTTTAGTTCCACGGATTTAGTACTTACCCTGATTGCATCAAATGGCCGTGTCTTCAGCCCACATGGAGCCTTTATAGTGTTCCCGTGCATGGGATCACTGACCCATGTGACAATAAGCCCAGCTTGACGCACAGCTCTGATCAAATGCGGGAGCTTTATCCGCATATTATCTGCTCCCATCCTGGTAATTATTGTCAGCCTACCAGGTTTGTTATGAGGGTTGAGAATTTCACACAATTCCACAAGCTCCTTTGGATCCATCTTATCACTCACCTGCACAATTTCAAACATCAATGCCTAATTAATGAAGGCAAACTATTTAGCAACCTTTTTACCCCCTTACAACACCATACTAACTACAAAAATGCAGAAAGATTTTTATTGCTAAACTGTGATACACAAAACCAACAAGACAAACATCACGAAAATAACATTTTGATAAAACAATCCCCATCTTTTATTGTTTCCTTGAATTCTAAAGTATCAGCTAATTTACCTTAATGCCAAGAGGATTGGATACACCCCGAAGGAATTCAACATGTGCTCCATCCAATTGTCGAGTCCTCTCACCTACCCAAAGCATGTGTGCAGAACAGTCGTAATAGTGGCCTGTTGTTGAATCCTCTCTAGTCAAGGCCTGCTCGTACTGTAAATGAAGGCATTCATGAGATACCCAAAACTCAACTGTATTCATTATCGGATTGTCAGCAGTAGCCCCTGCAGCATTAAGGAATCCAATAGCTTCATCTACTCTCTGTGCAAGTTCCTTGTACCTATCCTCGGCCAGGGAAAATCATTGCAAGCAACAAGAAACAAACCTTCGTCAATGTGTATAGTGAAGTACTATTTCACATCTAGAATTCAATACTAGGGGATGATAATAGGAAACCTGGGACACATAAGAAAATGTAGCAGAAACTTCTAGGTGTCTACCTCCACCATCTTGATTTTTAGCCGATGAAATATTTAATTTTGCAAAAGTACGCCAGAGAAGCTTTGGTTAGATGACAAAACCCAAATCTTGGCAACCTCTGGCATGCTTTATAACATCTGAGACCACTAAAATGGAGGTGCTAACTCCCTAAGAAAATGGCAATTGCTTGCTTGACTGGTATGTAACTTTCTGGCTCGTTCAGAGACAAAAGATTCTCAGAAGTGGAGGCTAAATGGAAGAAAACTAAAAGACACGATTGGAAGTATCACATGAAAGTCAAGATGTGATTTATACCTGTTTCCTTGCTCACTATGCTCTACGAAGTCAAGCTTCCAATCTGCAACTCTCTGCATGGCAGCATACCCACCAGTGGCAAATGCTCTAAGGAGATTCAGAGTGCCAACAGATTGGAGGTATGCTCTGAGTAACCTTTGTGGGTCTGGTGTTCTGGATTTCTCATCAAACGCGTCACCATTGATATTGTCTCCCCGATAACTTGGGAGTTTCACACCATCTTTAACCTCAAATGTTTCAGACCTAGGCTTTGCAAACTGGCCTGCCATTCTTCCAACCTGTCATATAAAGAAAATATCAGATTAGACTGTTTGTAGTGAAGCTGCATATGCCGAATCAGTGGGCCTTGTTTACTGACAGGTATACTTAGTTAATAAGTGGGAGTGACTTCCTGGCAATTACAGTACCAATTTCTTATGACAAGGATAGCTGCAATCAAAATCATCAACAACATTACGTTGTTGCAAAAGATTAAACGAATTTCCACCATATCACCCTTTACACTACACTCTCTATGGAAGATCTATTTAAATGTTTAGGATAACAAGACTAAAAACCCATAAGGTATGTTGTAGTGAAACCTAACAAATCATGATCTAAAGAATCTAGTAAGGCAACCATGAACTCAATTGTCATTGTTGTTGAGTGTATGCAGCAGCCAGTACTGCAGCACATTAATCCACCCAAATCCAATATAAGATTCAAACATTTCACTTCTTTCCAGTATATTTTCAGCAGCCATGATAGGCATTGAGGAGATGGTTGCAGTCAGCATCTCAATAGCTAATATCATGAAAGCCCAATTATATCAAAACTACAACTTATTTTCCTTTCTTTTAAATGCACAAAATCATTGAATACCTTTGTCAATACAGTGAGTGGGGCATACTTTTGTCAATATAGTGGGCGCTAATCCCCCAACCCCACAAAAAAAAAACATAAAAAAAAAACAAACCAACACAAAACAAAATCACTAAACTGATAATTAAGCAGAATGTGTATGTAATTAATAAACAAAAAGACTCAAAAGTGCAGAGCCAATCCCTTGCAAGCATAAAATAATCCTAAAAGGACAAGAATGAAAACCCAGATAATCAAAACAAAAACCCAACAAATTCACCAAAAGCCCAAATGATAATTCCAGAGGAAGAAGAAAAAGGGACCTTGATGACGGGCATTTGGGCACCGTAAATGAGAGTGATGGCCATCTGCAAGAAGACCCTGAAGGTGTCTCTGATGTTATTGGCATTGAACTCCTTGAAGCTCTCAGCGCAGTCTCCACCCTGCAGCAAAAAGGCCTCTCCCATTGCGGCCTTGCCCAGCCATGTCTCCAGCCGCCGCGCCTCTCCGGCGAACACGATTGGCGGGAACGTCTCCAAGGTGGTCAAAACGGTTCGGAGCTCATCCGGGTCCGGGTAAACGGGCAGCTGATGGGCCTGCTTGGATTTCCACGAGTCCAAGGCCCATTCTTGAGGCCCAAGAAGGTGACCAGTGGCGGATGAAAGTGTGGAAGAAGAAGAAGAAGAGGAAGAGGAGATTGATGAGGCAACGATGGTGGCGGGGTTGGGCTTTTTGGGGAGATTGAGGAGCTTGAATGGGTTTTTGGGTGGAGGGGTGATAGTGTTACGGGAGAGGAAGGGGTTTGGGGTGGTGAGATTAGCAGAGCCTGTGGCTGTGGTTGTCAGAGACATATCAGAATGTTCTTTCTGGAGTTCAGTTTTCTGTCAGAGACTGTGAGTGGGACGGTGGATCTTATTAGAAGATTTTCTGTTGTTTGTCTGTCTATTTATTATATAAAGGGGTATCAAATGTTTTTTCATCCTATGGACTCTATAGAAATTACTCACCACCACATCATCTTATATACGGGGATAAAGAGAGTTCAATTTTCTTTTGTCAAAAAAAAAAAATCGATGATGCATTCAAAATACGAGCAAATACATTTTCTTACCAACTCATATTCTAAATGAACGAAACTATTGACAACGGATATAATAGTAAAGGTCAATATTAGGAGTGTAATCAATTGAGATTTTAATGAATTCAAAAGGTATTTAAAAGTTTGTGTATTCAATCATGATTTTGTATTCAATCCAAACAAGAACACGAGAAATTCTTGAGTCTGTATCAATTAAAATCTGAAATTGTTGCCAATTATATTTGGGTAGCCGCTCAAACTTCAAAGCTTAGATAGATGTTGTGTCTAATTGAATTTGTGCTTCAATAGTTTATAGTGAAAATGTGAAATCCTGGTACTTTCAGTTAGAATCTTCCACCAAGTCCACACTCGAAATTCTAAAAATGGCGATGATGCAAGAAAAGGTATCAATTTAGATAAATCAAATATTTACAGTAATGACAATTAATTTTTGAATTAATTGTCTAAATATCCTATACGTATGACTAATCAAACAATGAATTGCCAAATTACAATGACTTGGACTAAAAGAAAAATGAAATGGCCAAAAGAAGCCCTTCAACACAACAACAATTTTCAAATGACAAGATCATCCGGGAGGAAAGTAATCAATCATTGCAACAATACCACCAATGAATAAATTATATAGGTACAATTATGCTACTGCTAATCTTCATAGCAGGGTTGGATACTTGGCATCGAGGAAGTCTCTGAGAGTGCGAGCAGCTTTCTGACCACCCATCAATTCGGCTAGCCTCTCCACGGGCATAAGAGCGAGTTCTGCCAAGCTCTTACATCCGTCCATTAAGGCCCTGTAAGTCGAATCTGTCACCCCCGGAAGTCGTCTCAAGAACTCCACGGCAGACGTATTGTAATTTTCAGCCCTGAACATTTAGTACACTATGCCATCAGAGTTACATCAGGAGTATGAAGGAACCAAATAAACCCAACTCCATGGTCAGGTCAGTGACTGAGGTCCATAAGAGAGGGAGTAGGGTTTTGCATGCAGAAGCACATACAAGTATTTAAGTGGAACTGACTGATGTGGTTCCACTAGTGACTAAATTCCACTATAAATATGCAGCATTGATTATTTATTTAAGAAAAAGTGCACAAGGAGGCCTTGTGTAGACTACATGCTCTACTAAAAAGAGTGAAGTCTCCCTATGCCCCCAAGAAGAATGAAAGATCGGAATACAAGCTTAAGAAGCTAAGACTGCAACATGCAAAAACCAGTTGAAAATCATGCATCTTACCTCACATCATCTTCCACAACTCCATCTTCGGAGGGTACACCAACTCTCATTGCTTTGGTTTCATCAGGTTCATCCTGATTTGCCTTAAGAGTAGTAAATATTTCAGCAGTAGCATGCAAACTGCGAGACCAGATGATTCGCAGCCGGGGGAAGTGTAGAGCAAGCAACGACAGCTTAGATATAATACTATTTGGTGTGACATCATCACCAATATCACTTGCAGACTGCAACCAAACATCCAACAAAATATACCAGCTTAGCATTAGGCCTAGCAATTGATCCATCTCTACAGATATGATTCATATTACCTGAAATGAGAAGCTTTTATCCTGTGAAAATTCAATCAGGAGAACAGGTATTCTATAGTAGCGAACCATTGTTTCCACTTGGTGATAAAGACGACCAGATGTGAAACTCATAAAAAGATCTTGGATACTCTTTCTCTCCACGCATATTAGTGGAGAAAGGATATAATCCCCAACTTCCAACGTCACGGGTATTATGTGCATGCCTTTCTGGTGGAGAACATTTGGGAGGCTGCTCATGAACTCCCTCATGTCCACTATGACCTGAAAGGTTGAGAATTCTTAAACAAACTGGTTCTGCTAGTAAAGGAGATATAAAACGATAACATAGGGTAAAGAAATGCACCTGCATTTCCTTCTCAACCTCCTTTCTTCCCCCAGCCTTTCTGGTTACAGAGTTTTGGGATGACATAGTTTGAGGTTCTAGGGAAGAATTCAATCCCAGGCAGTTCCCATCCTAATGTAAAATCCAGGCAAAACCCACTCAAATAAAGGAACATAAGCACTACACCATGAAGGGTCTAGATACGCAAATGATTAAAAACATGACAAAACCAATATATCGAATGTAATATTATCCAAGAAATATGTACTGAATAATGGTTCCACCAGCAGGCCTTGTTCACTGAGAAATTAGTCTTTAAGCAACACATACTTAACCCAGTGCCAGTAGTATATGTTTCAAATGATTTTACAATAAAAGACATAAATAGAGCTACGCACAGTGAACAGAAGAAACTATTCTTCCACCTGTACACTCAAGAGTAGTTTGGAGAAATAGTAATGCAGCAAAAGTTCATATAGTCCATGTAGAAGGCTAAAAGTCCAGCACTAAGAAGCAACAAGAAGGCAATCCTAAACAGTTTTTAGAAGCTATATTTGGTTTATTGAAGCAAATTCACATTATCCACTCGCAAATTTGATATAAAACTACAGTAATGATACCAGAAATAGACTGTAAAACATTGATAGCAAACAGTCCCAGAGAAGATTATAAATTGGAAAATAACCAAACCTGATCAACTGGTATCATCATCAGTGACTTCTGCCTGATCAAAGATTCAAATGCTGCATTCTCCCTTCTTATGCTTGCCTCAAACTTTTGCACCTCAGAAGATTCTTCATAGAAAAGAAAATAAACTTTCAGCTTCTTTGAGGGGTTCTCGGCTTTATGGACTTCAATTTCCCTGACAAAACTCATATCTGGATGGTAAACAATAATTATAGAGGGTCTCAGAATGTCAAGTATGGGTTGACCACTTTCTAGAGCATAAAAGTGCACTGGAGGTAGTGGCTTAGCATTTCTGGATACAGTAGAATCAGCTTCTCCAGTATGCTTCCTCAATACCCCTTGATCTACAGTGTCACCCTGGCATGTTGCTTCACTAGAATCAGCTGTCACCACCTGATTGAGTTGATCTGCTTGCCCTTCATTTTCTGAATCAGATATAACAAGCCTATCCAATATTGCTTCTTTTTTATCATTATTATCGTCATTATTTCCCAAACTCTTAACATTGGCTGGGCCTTTTTTATTCCTTACTTTTCCCCTACCCTTTCCACGCCCTGTGCCACGAAGAGGAGGATCATCTCCAACAGCCTCATCTTTTTTAGCTTGCTTTCTAATTTCTGACGCTGAAGCCAAAAGCACATCATGTTCCTGCTTGTTTCCGCTGCTAGCTTCAGCATTCTGTGGGGGTTTTATAGGAACTACGTTTCCCTTTCCACGTCCTCTCCCACTAACAGGAAGCTGAGGATCATCTCCAACAGCATCATCTTTTTTAGCCCGCTTTCTAATTTCAGCAGCTGCAGCCAATAGTGCATCATTTTCCTGCTTGTTTATGCTACTAGCTTCTGCATTCTGTGGGGTTGGTGCATGAACAACTCCATCTAGAATCCCAAAACCTTTGGGCTTCTTTGGTTTCTTTTTAAACCGTGTATGCAAGTCACGCAGCTCTCCTTTGCCCAGCAAGTAGTTTTCCCATTCATCCCGCATGACCTACACAAGAATACACCCCATTAATTGGTTGATCAGCTTTTATACAAGTTTATTCACCATTGATCCTTGAAAGCTAATTTATTTTAAAAATTTATAGAAAAAAATAGAAATTAATGCCCAGCCACTCTTAGATTGCTTAAAGAGTTCGAAAATGTATGAAACTATATGATTATTTATCTCATTGAACAAACAATGCCTACAAACCTATTCACAAACGCAATTTCCTTAAGGAAAAAAAAAACCCTTAATATACAAATTTGAATTTCATACTTGACTGAACAATCAAATCAAGACTAAGGTTGCATACCCTTTCCAGTTTTCATTTATTTGACAGTTAATAGACAATGCAAGCCAAAGGAAACAAACTTAGAAAAAAGAAATTAAGAAAACCTTATGTGGGCCATTGGTAATGAAATCTTCAAGCTGCAAGCATGAGCGTTCATCTTTGCATGCCACTAGAACAATGCCACTACCATCATCATCTTCTTCAACCAGATGTTCTCCTCTTGGAAAAGCCTGTTGTCTTTCCTCTTCTATCTCTTCAAGAACCTCCTGGAATTAAAATAAAACATTGAAATGTTGACAAATTTATCGCTTGAGTTATCAACTTCATTATCATCCCTATAGTCATTCAAACTGAAACACTAGAAGCAAATGATATAACTGACAGAAGAAAAGCCGTAGAATTGGATCACAACTAATATTTACTTCGTTATACGGTTTAATGGTATATTGATCCAACAGGCTGTGCATTCATAAAAGATGAATAACATTTTGACCACATAAAAATGGGAACTCACTCACTCACACTTAAGACCTTCCACTTCGGTGCCTCCTCTAAAACTTCATCTAAAACTACCCCACTACTTGTACTGGTCGATGAAGTGCCACCAACTGCTACATATGCAAATACAAAAAGGTTCAAAAATACAAAATAATAAAAGAAGTACCACGGAGACAATTATTATTCCTCACCTTGCTCCTTATCATCATCCCCCTTCAGTTTTCTTTTCTTGCCTTTCGAACTCTTAACCTTATCACTTAACATCACACCATCTGACGTCACAAATCGATACACCCTTTTCTTCGCATACTCAAATATCTTATAGCTCGACTCTGCAAATATCCAAACCGATCGAAAACTCTCGGACACTCGCAGTGTATCCAAGTACTTCAAATAAGTTACTGCATCATATCTACCAAAATAACGACATTTCAAAATCAATCACCACTGCTAACCCAACAGTTATTTCTCAAAAAAACCAAAACAAAATCCTTAATTCACAAACAAGTGCAACAAATCCCAGATACTAATTGAATCATATCTCTCTCTTACCAATCTAAAACGCAAACCAAATGCAAAACAAACCCAGAAAGAGTAAAAGGCAAGATTTTCAAGTACCGAACAAGGTAATCCAAGAGCTTCCTGAGGGTCTTCAAGTCAGACACAAGCTGCTTAGTCTTCTTCCCCAAGGTATGCCAAATGGGATCCAATTGCCTCCTCACAATCTCATCAAACGACTTAAACAACCCATTCTCCACAGTCAAGTCTTCCACATCAACCTTATTGGTCTTCCTCATCTCCTTCAAACAAGCATCCATGACCTCAATGATGGCCTTCTGAATGCCCACCATGTGTTTGGTCATTGGCACCCTTATATCCACAACCTCCGGAGCCTCCCTCTCCAACTCCTGCGACACATCAACGTGAAACCTCGGCCAAAGGTGCATCTTCCTGATGTACAAGCACTTCATAATCCTCTCAGCCTTGGCAAACCCAGAAACCATGGAGTGGGGCTTGTCAGAAAACGCGCGAACAAAGGCGGTTTTGTTGAGAGAACGGAAGATCCTAACAATAAAAGCCTCAGTGGAGGTTTCAGTGAGGGAATGGACGGTGGGGATGATGAGGCCGGCGATTTGGGAGGTGGGTAGTTTTTTGGCGAGGAGGTCAACGATGAGGATGCGAGGGGTGATGAAGAAGACATTGGAGGAGGTGTAGAGAGAGTGGCGATGGTGGGACGGGAGGTCTGCCGAGATTTCGGGAATTGGGTTTGGGTGGAAATGGTGGAGGAGTTGAGATTTGAAGGAAGGTTGGTGCGGAGAGAGGATGAGGAGGGTGCCCTGAGAAGGTGTGTGGAGGAGGAGGAGGGTGGAGATGAGTTTGGGGAGGCAGAGGCCTGCGGAGACTATGACCAAACCGCTGCCGTTTTGTGGGTCGTCGAGGAGTTCTGTGATTATGTGCTCGTGGAATTGGACCATTTGGAGGAGGAGAGTTGGAAGAGTTGCAGAGTGGAGAGAGACCAAGTTTTTCAAAGGGTTTTTGAGGGTTGGGGAGGATTGCTTTGGTGCTGTTGTATTAGGCTGTGCAACTGTTTCGAGTTCCCGGTTGTTTTTTTATTTTTATTTTTTAATACAAGTGATATTAAGAAGTGATATGGGGAATTCGAACCCAATCTCGGATGCCGTAGTAACTGCTCTTAACTACTTATAGAGTCTTCGGTGATTAATGTTATTAAAGATCTATAAACTAAAGAAATGTAACGAAGTGTTATTAATCTATCTAAATTACAACCCAAGTTGAGTTGAAAATTTAAAATTTACTTTGTATATAATAGTACATCACATATAAAAAGTTTAGGTCTGCTTCTCCATCTCCATTGTAGTCGTGCAAAAAAACTAGAATAGTGAGGGAAGACCAATTAAGAGAAATCGATTTTAGCTAGTGTCAAACACATCAAATTTGGTTTTGTTTTAAAAGATCAATCTTCTTTTCCTCAAACCTCTTTCACTCATGCCGTCAGTTTTCTTGATTGAATTCTTGACTATGTCATCAATTACTTAGGTTGAAGTTCTTTGTTTCTTTTGATTTTGCTAAGGTTTTGTGGAAGTTATCTGATTCTCTTTTAAGCTACGATTTTTTCAATGAACAAAATAATCATCAAATTTTGTTTAAATGAAGTGAAACATTCAGATTTGAATTTGGAGAAAATATGAGAATAAGAGGGAAGGATAAACAAACAAGAGAGAGGATCCTCTCCCTTTCCGCATGGTCCCCAAAAAGAATAGTTGCTCAGCTACATAAAAAGAAACCTGCCACTCACCATTTGCCATAATCAAATGATATAAACTTGGGCAAATATTCCTTTGCTTGGTATTTGATCTGATATGTGAATGAAGTTAGTTACATTAAATCACAAACTCTCTCTATGGCCCCATTGATGTGTTCTTGCTCCAAGAGAGCAATGCAAATTTAACTCAGAATAAGGACAGAACACCGCATGAAGGGACCAATTTCGTCGTATGCATACCAGTATTGTATGGATTCTTTTAATTTGATTTCATGTTTGCGGTGAGATCTCCATGACTTATCTTCATTCTTCGCAAGAACAAGGGAACAGGCTTTTCCAAGACAGATACATTGATACTGTTCCAAACATCAGCTGTGGTGGGAAGTTGAGCAATTTTCTCAGCGATGTTCATGTCTTCTGGAAGAACAGAAGCAAAGACGGTGTATTCTTTTTTCCACTCTTCGTGGTTTGCAAGGCTTATAAAAAATTCCGGGCCAGAACCAATCCACGCAACCGAACCCCTTCTTATGGTTGGGCAAACCTCAGTTGGAATCTTCTTAAATATCACTCCTTGGGCATCAAGTGTTCCTTGAACCAGTGCAAAAGGAGGACCAAAAGGAGCCTGGCAAATACACAGAAGACCCTTATATATTGAACACTCAGACCAAACATGGAATTGCCACAGTCAAAACAAACATCAAATTTAGGTAGCACATCTCCCATGAGAGAGCATAGGTGATATGAAACTGCATAACGAAACTTTAGACATGCAAAATCAACTTCAGAAAAGGAAAAGGAATTTAATCAAGCCTTACATTTTTTATGTGGTTTCCTTCTGAATCCCATGATGACCCCCGTCTCTCTGCACGATAAAACTGGCAGCCTGCACAATGGCGCAATGCCAACAACTCAAGAATGTAGGCTACAGAATGAGGGGCACAGTCAGGGAAAAGCTGCATAAATGAATATTAAAACTAGATATTGTTAGCGTGTGGCATAAATCAAAGAAACATATAAACCTGCATAAATGACAAGCAAAAATCTGAAGTTTTCTTCAGATTGGACAAAATTAACTGTGCAAACTGCATATCCTTACAATATACCAAATAACAAAAACTAATGTCTTTTTTTCATGAGAGAAACGCGTCTCATCAAATTATAACAGTAAGGCACATCAAAGCAACGAACCTTCCAGTGAAGACTCATAATTAGATACATTATTCTTTGCATGGTACACACATATTTCTTTAAAAGGCCTCCACAAATTATCAAGATAACATGTTTTAACAGATATAAACACAAGAGATTACAAGCTCGTATCATTTAATTTGCACATTTAGAATACATCTAACATGCACACCAAATTTAAAGACATAAAGTTTACTTGTTTTGTTTCTTTTTTAAGCGAAATAAAAGACTTATAAACAGGGGAGGAAGTGCAACAAGACCAGGGGTACCTTCAAAAAGTCCTACCATCTCTTTTTCTGTTCTATCCCACGACAGACAGACTTTTTGTTCCCTCTCTCTTTTGTCCTTCCAACCCACCACAGATAGAAATTAATAATAATCCATAGAGCTAAAACCTCTGAGTTTTATCTCCACTCCCAACTGGGCTAAGGGACTAGTTGACTAAGGTTTGTGAATCTTTTCTTTCTTCTCTCTATTGGGTCAACTGGTCTGATTAATTTCTCTGCAGATTGGAACAAAGATAAATCCTCCCGTAAGTTTCAGTATATCATTGAAATCAATGGACTAGAGGCATATTTTGCTGATTTTGTTAGAGGCCCTGTAAATATGAAGTCCTGGCTCCGTCACTGCTTCTAAAGTTTACTTCTCAAAAGGATTTTTTGTCTTGTTAAGGGAAATTTGAATAACGTTAGAGGCCCCGTAAATATGAAAACCTGACCCCGCCACTGCTCTTGAATAATGTTCTCTCATGATGCTATCCAATCATTATGAGAATAAGAAGGTGAGCCAAAACTCAGAATCAAGTTCCACGGGAATACTAGATTCTCAGCAATGCCTGTCTAGGAGGACCCCTCTTTGAATTATTGAACCAAGTCAGAAAAACAACATGAACAAAAATATATGGACATGAAGTTAACTCTAGATGTTGTACTCATACTGATTAGTGCATTGTAAACCACCCTCTAGAGTCCGCCCCTAAGAATTCATGTTCCTTTTGCAAATAGTTTCTAAACGCAGTTTTATGATGCATATAATAAGTTATAGAATAAAAAATAAATATGAAAAAGGGAGTTGAAAATTCAGATGGCATTAACACTTACTTTTAAATGAAGAGTTCCATACTTTGTTTCCAAGCCAACAATGCCCTACAAAGAGAAAATATAGGTACATCAACAGTATAATAAATTGATAATACAACCAATTTCTGAGAACCAACAACAAGGAAACATAATCAATAAAAAAGAGTCAAAGACTACAAGAATGACAGAACCCTTGCAATTGTAACGTGGAAAGCTACTAAGAAAATGCCCTATCATGTCTTCTTCCTGGTCTAAAAAAAACATGTGCTATTATTTTGAAGGTACATGTACTGCAATTGTGTGAAAAGCAACAACAAGCTGATTTCATCCTGTAACAGGTCATGAACTGGCTCAGGAGGTACAGAGACTTACAGTCCCACACAGAACAATGATGTAGAACATAGTGGCTCACCCTAGTTTATTTCTTACAGAGTGAATCCACCACATTCAATTGAATTTTCATTTTCTCTTTACCTAATGGATCTTATAGCTATAACACAGATGTTGTTATCTGTGTTAGTCGAAAGATATTCATAATTAAAAGCAGAGGTTTATAGCTGCTACCATCTTAAGAACTCCACCTTAAAAGAAACACATATACGCAATTAAAGGTCATATCCTTTGGATAAAAAGAATTATTCAGAAATATATTTTTTTTTCAAGAAAGGAAAGAAGATTTGTTGTCTTTGCATACAGGTTTTTTTTTATCATATTTTCATATATCAATTTGCCCATGGAATACATCTTGCAAAGTTTTAGACTTATATGCCTATCAAATTGCACATGGAATACTGGAACTAACAAGAAACAAAAAGAACAATTTGATAGCCATATAAGTCCGAAACTTTGCCAGATGCATTCCATGTGCAGGTTGATAGGCATATATGACAATGATCAAATTCCTGTATGCAAAGACAACAAGTCTTTCTGTTTTTTTGTTTTTTCTTATCTGAACAAGTCTTCAATCGCTACAAATAATGAGAAAATTTCCAAGAAACAGGACTTTGATTCCTTATATTCGAACAGCTCTACTGATTAATAGTCCTTGTAGCAACAACTTCTACTGGCTGAGAAATGGAAACTTAAGATGGCTACAAGTTTCAGTATAAGAAGAGCAAGAATAATAAAAATATAGTGGTCATCAAACTTTCATACCTCTCCTCTCCCAAAGATGAGTCCAGAAGTCCAACTAACTGTTTCCCCTACTTCCTGCCGCTCAGGAGCCAATGTATCTTTCTGTTTCTTCAGCCAGCACTGAAGTGACAAAGTTTCAACACAAAGAATTCAAAACTTAAGCACTTGAGATTTAGAATAATATTCAAAAAAGAAAATCCAAACTATGCGCACTCACAATTCATTGGATGGTAAAATGCAGACTTTGATAATATGCTCACAGAATGGCAAGTCCTATGTTATTCTACAGGGACTTTGAAAATATGCTCAAGGAACCAAGTACATAGCTCAAGACTAACTGAACTTATATCATGCCATCCAAATCAAAACTAACATAAGAAACTATACAATTTTTAATCAATTTTGACCAAAAAAATCAGGCTCCAGATTCAACTTACCTCACCAAATTTTGAGCCACATGCCTCCTTGTTTCCACAGAAAACCCAGCTATCACACAAACAAGGCCCATCAGTCCCAGTACACATGGCTTTACATGCCTTGCAACACTGCTCAGAAGAATTGAACTTAAACTCTGAACCCCACTTCACAGCAGCCCCCCAGAGCTCCAAATTCTCAGTCCCTCTGCAACATCCTCCACTCTCTCCCTCCACACCAACACCTCCACCCTCCTCTACCAATTCCAGGGACTCAAGCTCGGAAAATGAAGAGGCTTCATTGGGTTTAAGCACTACACAGAGGGCAGCGTAGACCAGAGCACAGGAAGCCAAACCCACCAAGAGGAGGACGAGAGGAGAGCAATGGGTGGCTTCTGGGTCGTTTTGCCTCCGACCCATTTGAGGATTGGGAGAGAAGAGTGAGACCCGGAAGGGGATTTGGGTTCTCTGGTCTGGATTATGGGCAAAGATTTGTGCTTGGAGATTTTGGCGTTGACTTTTGACAAAAATTGATCATGGAGAAAAAAGAGGGGCAACACCGGTATAGGGAACTGGTTCGACTGAGTCAATGTTGTCTTTGTCATTTTATGCCAATTGTTTTCTTTTTCAAGGATGCTTGCTTGCTTCTTTTTTTTGGTCGATAGGATGCTTGCTTTTAGTTTGTAATTAGGGGATCTTTGTGCCTTCTATTTTTGTTTAGGTGATGTTTAACTTTAATCAATGCATTTAGGTGGTAATTAATCAATGAAATTAGGTGTTACTTAATCAATGCCTTTAGGCCTAGTTTTTTTTTTTTTTTTTCCCTTTCTATAAACTATAATTGTGCAACACATCAAAGAGTCAAATGGTCTATAAAATCGAACTACACAATACTACTTCAATTTAACTACAATTTTTGTGCTCATTTAATTGTCCCAAACTGAATCAAAACTTATCGTCTTTACAAATGTTGGATTGGAATAACAAAATTCACATGGTTTTAAACTTTATTTGTACTTATATGGACATGCGTGGATACTAATAACTAATTTCATTAAATGGCTACTTTCTTACTTTCATAAAAGGATAAATTTTAGAATGTTAGAGATTTAGAAATTTGAAAAAAAATATAGATATAGTTTTATATTGAAAAATGAAAAGGATGCAGTAGCAAAAGCCAAAAAAAGGAAAGAGAAAAACTTTAACGTATAATGATTAAAAAATCCAACCCTTTTTCTGTCTTCATAGTTTCATTAACTTACGCCATTGTGTTTTTGTTGAAGGATCTAAAATTTGTTTGGTCACCATCTATTACATAGGTTATCGAATTGTTGGTTTGGTAGCTGTAATTCCACAAATTTTCAATATGAAAATGGAAAAATACCAAAAAGAAAAAAGAAGAAGAAAAAGGCGGACTCGATTTGGGTAGGCTGAGGGAATTTGTGCGTGGAGAGTAGGTGTTCCATGGTAAAGAGAGGAGGAAGGGGTTGTGAAGAGGGAAGGGGGAAGTGATTTCAAGGTGGGCGGGGTTGGTTGGAGCCGCCAGTGGAGCCCAGGGGATGGGGAAGGTGAGAATTTTTTTTTTTTCAATTTTAATTGTTTAAAAGATATACTATTTTTTTAATAATGATTTTTCTATTTTTAAAATACCCTTAAAATGGATGGAAAATTGAATGGTATTAAAGTCAAATGACAAATCATGGATTTTGAAAAAAATTAAGGGGACATTTCTCTTAAATTTTTCTTTAAGTTGACAAATTAAAACTGAGATATAAGTTCAGATAACATTTTTACAAAAATTTCTTATCCTAAATAACGTGTGTTATGATTTCATGATGGCGGGATGTGTTTATATTCACATTTTATTTTATTTTATTGTGTGTTTGAAAAAAAGTGTTAGTGGGGTAAAATCTCAGTATCAATATTGCCCACGCTATTGTAGAGTAATCCATAAATGAATATAAAGTATTTACTAGGCAGGTCTAGTAAACGACCCGGCCTACCCTAAGTCCAGCCTACTACTTTTGGACCATGAGAGCTGACCCACGTTACAACAAAATCATAATTTAGGCGGGCATTGTAGGGCGGGCAGGTATTAATTATAAATCAATCACATTCTATAGTCCTGATTTGCATGCACAATATATATATGGCTTGATTTGGTTTTAAGACTTTGGAGTTTTTCTTTTGTTGAAGTATAAAAGTTTAGACTTCTTTTAATCTGGATAAGCGATCACGCTTTTGGTTTAGTGACATTCAATTTTTATTTTGTTCTAGGATGTTATGAGTTCAAATCTCTGTAAGCTTCTCAACCATTACGTTCATTCCAGATTAATTTCCAATCCCTTTTGGCCAATCACTTTTTCACTACTTCAGAACTTCAGAGATTCAGATATATTATACAATCACCAACGGATGGAATTATAACCATTAATTCACACTCACTATTCATCAATTCATCATGATGTTACTAGAATTACAAACAAGAATTTATTTATTTATTTAACTTTATTATTACAACCTAAATTAAGATAGAAGGTTGTCAAATTAACCACACATGTGGGACGTAATTGGAAACCACATCTATAATATTATTTAGACTTGTGGCCTAAGAAATGCAGCAATTGGGTGAAGCCCAATTTTCATGGAGTAGTGATGCCTGCAATGAAAACATCGACACCAGAAGAACTTCTGGATAACACAAAACACGCATATCCAAAAATAACATGCACAAAACTGCCCTGCAACGAGCTTCAATACCATATTCTCCAATTAGCTATTGCAGAAAAGATCAACAACGTATATCAAGCCAACAAGATTAACGTAGTTTGATAAAGCAAAAATGTTTGGTTTCGATTTTATATATTTGGGAGAGACAGAGAGAGAGAAAGACAGAGAGAAAGAAGGAAAGATGGGTGTTTCTTACTCCCACACTTGGAAGTGGCGAGGCATCTTCCTACCACACCCTTCAGTGAGCCTTATGGCGCGGTTGATCATGGACGGAACTACCTTAATGACTAAGGTGGGTTGTAGCCTAGGGGGGAGTTTTGGGGATTAAACAAATCAAAACTATATATTTGACTTGTATTAAACATAGTCCAATATATATTAACCTATTACTAGTCCAAAAAAGTCCAATTCTTTATGAGTTTAGTTGCAAGACATCAATAAAAAAATATAGTAAATTGAGCTTTAGACCCATAAAATTCATTTTACCTACAACCCTTCCCTTTATTTTTCTATTTAAAATACCCAATTTTTTCAAATAATACCTGATGACTAGGATCCAACTAAGCAAGTTACCTAATATAACTTAAAATCTGATTTATTGTATTTTTTGGATTCCAAAACTACTCCTATTTATAAGTTAATGTGTTATGCGGAGGTGTAACTAATGACAGACGTTGAATTTGGAAAGATCTCCGAATGGTTGTAATTGATGTAGGAATTAATTTAGAAACTTATTTGAAATTAAATATTAAATTCAACATTAACGTATTAGTAATTTATAGGTGATTCACGTATTAGTAAATTCAACATTAACGTAGCAATTAATGAAATGCTTGGAATAAATTATAAATAAAATATGAAGTCTCATGGCAACAATGTAAAAACATAGGAATACTATGACCTCTTACATCCTATTGGTCATTTAAGTTTGAAATTGGGTTCTACACATAGATTTATAGAATGATGGGTATATGTCTAGGAAATAGAAATTATATAGACCTATATTGGACAAGCCCATAAAAATACACATTAAAATAGGTACACTTTCAATTTTGTTGTCGAACATATTTTTCATTTTATAATATGTGCTTTTTGGTTTCATTAATATGTATTTGTTTATGTTAAACCTTATTGGAAATTAGCATTTAGCCATGCACTCGAGGTCCTAGGTCTGATTCCCCTCTCCACAAATATTGCTTGTATAAAAAGAAAAAAAGCTTATTGAAAATTAGTCAATGAAATTATGAACGAGCGTGATTTATATGATTTAATGTATACTTTTATTTCTAGAAAGACTATAGAAAATGTAAGAAAAAAAAAATCATTAGATTTTAAGGTAATAACTTTAGCTAGCCCACCGTTGAAAAATTCTTAGTTCCGCCGTTGCAGTTGATATCAATGGTGGCTGTGAGCTTGGGGGTGATCACATGGCATATGCATTCAACATGACTGAACCTTGCGTGTTGGCAACACTGTGGTGATGGACAGGGACGGACCCAACCACAGACTAACCTAGGCTATAGCCCAGGTGGCTTTTATTATTTTCCAGCCCAAAGTCACATGTAACCCATCCTATAGCCTTCCCCACTTCATGCATCAGCCCTCCAACATGTTCAATTTTTTTGGTGGTTCATATTTTATTGGTGGAATGTTCGCAAAACAATTATTTTATTGGTGGAATCTTACAATTTTCTTTCCTCAATTTATTGTTATTGAAATTTGGGGATTTTTTAAGATTCAAGAAGTATAAATTAGGAATTTTCAATTTAGTGTTATGAATTATCAATTAGGGATTTGCTATTGGGTTTTATACATAAAGTAAATTTAGCCCATCTTATTTTGAAATTATGATTCGTCCCTGGATTTGCCAAACACCACCAGCATGCATGCCTTTATCGCGAGTGCCCTCTCCTCGTGGCACTGGGCAGCACTTGGAGCAGCCCCAACCATTTTCACTTCACGCATGGCTAGAACAACCAGAACTAGGAAGACCCCGAAAGCCATTGATGACCTTCTTTCTCGCTTTAACTACGTTCCTTGACACAATAGCTAGCTAGGTAGGTATTTTATGAAGAAGTTGAATTTGGGTACTCTATAATTTTGTTCAATGCTTCAATGTGCCTTTTAGTTTTCTCACTGCTAGAAAATACAAGACTGCCAACTGATCAATCATCAAATATTCATTGTTTGACTTCACTAGTTTGAGCTCTACTCATTCTTGGATTCGTAAGGTAATAGCTAGTTTTTTTTTATAAAAAAAATTAACCACGCATTGGTGCTCTTTATTAGAATGCTATAAATTAAATTTCCAAAAATGGTGATTATTTAACTTTAATCTCCAATCAATCAATTAGTTAAGCAAATTGGAGAGAATTAATTAAGACTTCAAACGAATTAAAACTTAAAAGGTTTTTTATTTATTTATACTAGAGATAGTTTAAACTACTCTATTACAGTTTACATTAATCTAATTTACGGAGAGGAAAACTCGAATTCAAATGCAAAAAGACGGAGTTCTGACCAACTGACCTAAACCATATTTGTCAAAGTGGACATGTTATGTGTGGACAATGGAAACTTAGCCGACCTGGGACATATTGCTTTCTCTTTGATGTTACTTTACACTCACCGATGGAAGAAACCAAGAGAATCAAACTGTGGCACTCTCTCTCTCTCTCTCTCGCTTTGGTCAACTTTGAGTGGTGAGCCTCTAGCTCTTTGGACTAGCTAGTCAAGTGTCTTGCAAATGCCAGCCACATCTATAATTTGCAGAAAAGGCCATATGAGTAATCAGACCCAGAAAAAGTTTATCATTATATGCTTTCTTTTTTGTTTCCACACCTGCAGTTTTAGACAAAACTAACTTCATTTCCTCTGCACTGACCATGATTTGTACTTTTACACCGACCTAGCTGCTAGAAGAAACCAAAAGAATCAAATTGTGGCCATCGAATCAATTTGGACTATAATAAGACTCTATCGTGGACTTTGCTAGTCAAGTGGAGACGATGGGGTCGGTCCACGGATTTTTCTTCCTTTTTGTCGCATTTCGCTCAAAATATGCCAGCCACTCTTCAAATTAATCAAATCATATTCGTTACATTTTTCTTAACTGACAAAGAAGTCTAGCCACTTGGTGCTTCTTAAATAAATCAAGACATTATTTTCAAAACAAATAAATAAATCAATCAACACATTCAATATCAAATTTGACATACAACCCAAAAACCGGATCCAGATCCGTTATTGATTTGAGCTCATGTAAAAACCTAAGTTGTTTTAAACTTTCATATAATTTAATTTTTGGGTTAATGACCTAAATGGTTCCCAAACTATTGCCCAAGTATCATTTTGGTCCACCAACTAAAATTTTCAATTCAAACGTCCTTAAACTTTTTATTTTGTACCAAGATGGTTCAGCCGTTACAAATTCTGTGACTTCTAATCACGCGATGGCCACGTGACCAAGTTTTGAAGGGTATATACGACTTTTTGAGAAGCTAACACAAAACTCCCGAGTTATTGATTTCAATGGTGCCCCAACTATTGCTCCAGTATCATTTTGGTCCCCAAAACTCTCATTTTCTTCTTCTTCCTCCTCCCTCCCAACTGCCACTAAATTGTTGAAAGATTCACTGTTAGCAATTCAGCAAGTTTCAATCTTTATGTCGGCCATGGATGATGGCATTCCAAGCTTCGCAAACATACACGAATCACCTAAAATCCTTGGGCGAAAGCCATAAAAGAATGTCGAACACAAGCTCCGGTGGAATGTATGGGGTGGTTGTTGAAAGCTTGGGTTTAGGGTTAGAATTTGGGGCCATTTCAATTTGTGCATCAATGGATTCAACACTCAACATACGCTCAGAGTCAACAGAAAAATCTAATTTCTTAACAGCTCTCCACCTATAACAAGAACCCTATAACAATCAAATTCAATGTATTTTATTTATAAATAAAGAAGAAAAGAAATTAAGCACAATAACAAACCTTAATGCTTCCGATTATGCCTCTAGCGCTTGTGTCTTGCGAGTATCTGATCAGAAAGAAATGAACAGGATGATGAAGAAAATGAAGAAGAAGATGAACGAAAAGAAAAACCTTTTCTAGAATTTCTTCACAACTGTTACAATTTCTGGAGTTAGACTTAACTCTAAACAGAATTAGTAACTAAAACTAACCAAGCTGCCTGCCTACCCTACTCCCAAATCCCTCAATCCCCATCCCCTGCAGCTCCCCAACCCCAACCCCTCAACACCAGTCACCTCCTTCAAAACCGAATTCATGCGCCCATTAACATACTTCTCTAAACTTAAAAGTTGTAATGAATGAAAGGTACCCAATGAAAATTCTTTGAGAAAAATCTGAAATTCTCAAAGTGATCTTCTGCCGATCAAGTGTTGTTGTACTGCATATGTACAAAATAGTGAACTTGTTCAACGAGATGGGACCACATGCCCTCATCCTCAAAGTCAATTTGAAAGTGATCACATCAATTATGCTTGAATACACATCATTTAGCATAACAACCAACCCCCACCAAAATGTAATTTTCCATAGAACATGGGTTTTATATCATTAACCCAAGTGACTAAATGACACCACTTATGCAAAGAAAAGATGGAACTGCACTTAGTTCAATTGTATTGGATGCAACCTTTCATACTTAAACAAAACAATTATTTTCATTCACGCATTAAAAATTAAATTTCCAACACTCTATTCAAGCTTCACTTAAACAAAAAGTAAAGGGATTCAATTGAAAACCGTCTGTTAATCTAATAACACGACGGCATAGAATTACTATATTACATCAATTATTGATCATCATGATGTTACTTGAATAAAAAGACAGGGTATCTGTTTATTTAACTTTATTACTACAACCTAACAGAGAGAAGGTCGTCAGACCAATCGTAGGAAACTATATCTTCAATTTATTTGTAGCCGGAAAAGGCAGCAATTGTTGAGGCAAGCTGAGCCCAACTATCATGGAGTGGTGATGCCTGCAATTAAAACATGAACAGAAAAAGAACCTGAGTTTATTTACAGATTAAAACATGATAATCCACAAATAGCAAGCAGAAAACTGCCCTGATCTAATAGCTAGAGCTTAGTTGAACCGGGATTTGTGTAAATTCAAAATTTTGCCATATTAGAGAGAGAGGTTCTTACTCCCACACTTGAAGTGGCGAGGCACCCTCCTACCACACCCTTCAATGAGGCGGACGGCGCGGTTGATGTCGTGAATGGTGGCTGCAACCTTGGGGGTGATGACAGGGCATATGCATTCAGTATGGCTGACCCTTGCGCGTTCGCAACACTGTGGCGTTGGAAGCTTACCAAACACCACCGGCATGCATGCGGTAACCGCAAGCGCCCTCTCCTCATGGCACTGGGCAGCACTTGGGGCTGCACCACCCATTTTGATCACCTTCCCCATGCCAAGAACAACCACAAGAACTAATAAGAGCCCGAAAGCCGGTGACGACGACGATGGCCTTCTTCCCTTCATGGTCTCTTCTCTCTTTAGTTTTCTACTAGCAGAGGGTTTTGGGGCACAGATGGACAGCAAGCTAGCTTGTGCACTTATAAGGAAGTGGTTTTTGGGAGGGACTGTTGTTTATGTTGAATATTTCAAAGCACTTTGTGGTTTTCTTTTTACTTTAATTGGCTTGTTGGTGGACTGGTAACATGGAAATGTCCTTTGGATTTCAAATAAGAATATGACTGTAAACACTTGGATGTTGATAAACTTAACATTCTCCATCAAAGTTAGGTGAAATCTTGGAAGATAACTTTACATGATTGAGAATATTTACGTGCCAATTTTATATTTGACATAAGACAAAAATAAGGGCTTCTCCAATATAGGTCCCTACAATTTCTATTTCCTAGATATATACCCATCATTCTATAAATTTATGTGTAAAACCCAATTTTAAACTTACATGACCAATAGGATATAAGAGGTCATAGCATTCTTACGTTTTTACATTGTTGCTATCATACTTCATTTTTTTATTTATAATTTATTCCAAGCATTTCATTAACTGCCATAATTGTAATTAAAACTCCCTATTAATAGCAAATCAATCACCCCCATTTCTTTTGGGTTTGACAATATCAATCACCCCATTATACTAGGTAAATTGTTTCTATACATTATTAGATAAAAAAATAGGTACATTATTTAGAGAAAAAAAATCATAAAACAAAAGTAAATAGATTATCAAATTATTTTTCATAAAACAAGTAATGGGTACATTATTTAAAGAAAAAATAGATACAAAACTTAGTGAAAAAAATAGGTTCATTATACTAGGTAAATTGTTTTAGTAGGTACGTTATTAGAGGGAAAAAAATAGTTATATTATACTAGGTAAATTGTTTTACTAGGTATATTATTAGAGACAAAAAATAGGTACATTATTTGGAGGGAAAAAATAGGTTCATTTAAAAAAAAATTGTTTTCATAAAACAAACAATAAAAAGACGATCAAATTATTTTTCATAAAACAAGTAATATGTGCTTTATTTAGAAGAAAAAAAAGGGTACATTATTTAGATTTTAAAAAAAAATAGGTACGCTATTTAGAGAAAAATAGTTTCATTTAAAAAAAATGTTTTTCAAAAAACAAACAATAAATAGATTATCAAATTATTTTTCAACATAATTAGAATGTACACTATTATTCATAAAATTATAATAAAATAGATTATTAGTCGTATAATTCATAAAAGGAAAACAACATAATTTTTTTATTAAATAAACCAAAATGTTAATCACCTATAGATTACTAATATGTTAATATTGAATTTTAATATTTACTTTCAAATAAGTTTCTAAATTAATTCCTACATCCATTACAAACATTTGAAAATCTTTCCAAATTTAACGTGTGTCATTAGTTACAACCCTCCATAACACATTAACTTATAAATAAGGGTAGTTTTGGAATCCAAAAAATTCAATAAAACAGATTTTAAGTTACATTAGGTAACTTACTTAGTTGGATCCTAGTCATCGGGTATTATTTGAAAAAATTGGGTATTTTAAATAGAAAAATAAAGAGAAGGGTTGTAGGTGATTTAAAATGAATTTTATGGGTCTAAGCTCAATTGACTACAAAAATAACTTATTAGAACACAAAAGAATAATTTCTACGCACTCATTGCAATGAAGGAGCCAAGTATTTTCCACATGTATACCTGTAATTGAGCAAGTCTCCAAATTGACCACATTATAATTACCGTAGAATTGAATGAAATGATGAGATCATATAATTTCCAAGCAATCAATTAGCTGAAAGCCTGGGGCTAATTGGAGAGAAGTGTATTAAGACTGAATAGAACATGTCAAATGTGTGAAAAAGGGTATGGAACATGTCCATGTATCATGTTTAATTTTTTTTGGGGTGAAAATCCATATATCATGTTGTTTTCTCTTTCATGTTTACTTTGACTTGTTCTAACCAAGAGAATCACATTGTGGCATGTCTCTGTTTTCTCTATGGCACCAAGCCTCTATTTTGGACAGGTCAAGTAAGGACAGAGCCGCCCTTAGAGCATTTCCAGCAGTTGCCCCTTGCCAAGGCAAGGGGGGGTGGGGGGGCGGGCTGGGCAGTTGGACAATATTTTCGGATAAGATTTTTGGGTTCCTACGTGTCCATACTATTCATATCTCATAATCGGATAAATTTTTGGATAAGATTTTCGGTTTCAAAATTCAATGAAATTTCATCTGAATTTCAAATTTCAGATAAGATTTTCACCCTCTAAAATTGCGCCATGTGTCATCTTTATCGGGCAAATTTTTTCTATAAAACCAAAGCCTCAGCTCATACCTCTCACACCATATCTTCACTTTATTTTCATTTCTCAGATTTTAGAATTCATACTCCAATGGCAGACATGAACGAGGTCTTGGAGAGGCAAATGCGAGAATTTACAGAAAGAAGGCTTAGACGAGCTGCAGGCAAAAGGCGCCGGCAAAACTGGATATGCAAATTGTCACAGCAGTGGCTATGCATGATGAAGAAAACCAGAGTCGCCGTGGTTCACGAGAAGGTCGTGGCCCGAATGTGGACAGACATAGACATTCTCGGGGTAAGAATCTTCTAGAAGATTATTTTATCCCAACTTCTATGTACTCTGATGTTGATTTTCGAAGGAGATATAGAATGTAACCCCATTTGTTCAATAAAGTCATGCATGATATTTGCAATTATGATGAATATTTTGTTCAAAAGACAAATGCTGTTGGAAATTTGGGACTGCTTCCCCAGCAAAAAATCACAGCTATTATACGAATGTTGGCGTATGGCTCATCTGCTGATCAAGTTGATGAGATTGCCCGGATGGGGAAGTCTACTGCTTTGGAGAACTTGGTGAGATTTTGTGATGCAGTTGAAACTCTGTACACTAGGGACTACCTGCGCAGACCTACGCCTAAGGACCTCCAACGGCTTCTACAAAAAGTCGAAACTCAAGGATTTCCAGGAATGATTGGTAGAATCGACTGCATGCACTGGCAGTGGAAGAATTGCCCGACTGCGTGGCAAGGAGATTATGGGAATCGGAAAGGCCAAAAAAGCATCATCCTTGAAGCCGTTGCAGGTTTTGACACGTGGGTTTGGCATGCTTTCTTCGGAGTTGCCGGATCTCAAAATGACTTGAACGTCCTGGGTGTTCAATGATGTTTTGAGAGGTGAAGCCCCAAATATCACCTATCAAATCAATAATACTATCTACCAAAATGGGTATTATCTAGCTGACGGCATCTACCCGAGATGGACCACATTTGTCAAGTCAATTCCACATCCCCGATCCTAGAAGCAAAATTTTTTTGCTACCTATCAAGAGGGGTATAGAAAAGATGTGGAGATGTGCTTTGGTATCCTCCAAGCGCGGTAGGCCATTATTAGGGGTGCAGCACGTCTGTTTGATGAGGAGGTGCTGAGGAGCATAATGATGACATGCATCATCCTCCATAACATGATTGTGGAAGATGAGTATGATTATCTGGCTGAAGACGTGTACGAACTGGATCCAATGAACACGGCCTTGACACGAATTTATGAAAAACCCATGGGGCCAAATGGAGAACCAGTGCAGCATGAACCGTTGGTTAGGGATGGTCGTGTAATGACCCGTATGATTGATCGATATAAGGAGATGCAATCGTCTTATATTCATGAACGACGTCAAGTTGACTTGATGAAGCATTTATGGGCGGTGAAGGGAAATGACGGTGAATGAAGTGAAGTGAAGAAGTTTGTTTTATTTATTATGTTTATGTTTAATTTTTGTTTCTACTTCTTTGTTTAATGCTTTGGGTGTGGTTTGTTTATTTTTAATGCTTTGGATGGGGTTTATTTTTTTATGTATGGAATGTTTTGAATAAAAAGGTATTTTATTGAATGCATAAATTACAACTAATTTTCAAAATAAAACATTAAAATACAATGAAAATAAAAGGCAAGCAAACTAACTTAATGGTTTTGATCATTTAACCAATCCGTATTGCTAGGTCCATCGTCACGAAAAAGTCTTCGTCTCATAACATCCCTTCGTTCTAGCTTCCAAAATTATTTTGTCTCATGGGACATATGGCTTGTATCCATGGCCATGGTTTCTCGATCCTGCTTCACAATGTTTTGATTGCGTACATACTCCCTTTCTTTTAGACATTCCGCTTGAAATATCCTCTCATCTTCTTGGTTTTTCTTCCCAATTTCAAGTCTCATGGCGCTTTGTCTTGCAATTTCCTCCAAAAATTTAGAAGAATTACTAGTAGAATTACTCACTCTCTTCGCCTTCGCCGTCTTTCTCCCAATAGGCCTTGGCTCCTTTTGGATGGGTGAGTCTTCGCTCATCGGGGAATCGAGAGGCGAATCCGATGCCGTTGAATTATAGAGTGGCGTCTCGTTCAACTGAACGGTCGGACCCGTGTGAATAATTCTGAAACGTTTGCAATTTTTGACTACCTCCCAACATTCATGATGGTTAAAAGATTTTTTTCCTTGCCCAGTAGCACCAAACCACATTTGTGCTTGCAGAATCTAATTATAAAAAAATATTGGAAATACATGAAACATTAAAAAATATTGGCAACGCAAGAAAGATTAGAAAGATTAAAAAATATTGGCAATGCAAGAACTATTAACAAAATATTGGGTATTTATTTAATATTAACAAAATATTAACAATGCAAGAAACATTTATAAAATAATATTAGGACATTAAAATTAATAAAACAAAAATTACAAATAATTTACCTCATCGGTAAGATTTTCCCTGCTTCTACAGTTGTCCATCGCTTTTGTCAAGGCATCTCTCCATTTCCCCAACTCTTTATTGAGAATTTTCCACCTACTAGACAATGTCATTTCCGTACGGTTCGAACTCAATCTTCCACAAAATTCGGAATGAATTTTTTTCCACAAACCCGAGAATTTTATCTCATTGCCCGTGACGGGACAATGAGAAATTTGGACCCAACACTCAAACAACAAAACATCTTCCATGGTGCTCTATGCCCCAACACTGTCGATAGAAGAAGCCATAAAGATTATATGGAAAAATAAAACTTGAAAGTGAATGAAATGTTGAGTAAAAAGTGAATAATAGTAGAAGTAGAAGAAAATGTATGAGGATTTGGTGTTGAAAATGAAGAGTATTGGTAGGTATTTATAGAAAAAAATTCCAATATTTTTTGGTAATTTTTTAAAAAAAATTTCGGAATTTTTTTCATATTTTTATTGCAAAAATATTGTCAGCCATTGGATTGGAGAGAAAATAACGATCGGAGCGCCCAGACGACGACACGTGGCCCTCGTTTTGGACTTGGGGCTCAGCTTGCCCTCAGGCCAACCCAGTTCGCTGGGTCCCACCTTCTGCCCGGGCTGCATTTTGCTGCTGGAAACATGTTTTTGGCCCAAACCCCCCTAGCCTGACCTGTTGGAACTGCTCTTAGGCTGCGGGGCGCTCCAGTCTAACGCAGAGCTCTTTAGAAATACATCAATTTTAGTGTTAATTTTTTAGAAATTCATTTCATTACGTGGAAATTAACCCACACAATCCGTGTAAGAATTAGTTCATTGCATTTGAACAACTCCTCATACAAAGTCATTCAATCAATCACGCGTAATAAATAAAAGAAAAAAAAAATTATAACCTAATTATGTGAAAATTTCTCAATTCGCGGCTTATATATGATTGAAAGTTATGAAATTAAATTATTATACAAAGTCATTCAATCAATCACGCTTAATAAATAAAAGAAAAAAAAATTATAACCCATTCCTGTGAAGTCTTTTGCAGAAGGACAAAAAGAATATTTTATGCGTCTGCCGGGAGTCGAACCCGGGTCTATTGCTTGGAAGGCAATTATCCTAACCGTTGGACTACAAACGCTATTGATTAGAGAACTTCCAATAGAGTAATATATTCATTGAAAATTAGGGCAGTAGAAGATTCTCGTAATTACAAGCCCCACATCGTGATGGGCAGCCCATACATGTACGGCAGTGGTGTCAAGTCTCTAATAGATACTTATCCTTTATGCCAAGTTGCCAACCAACCCACCATCCCTACTCTACTCATCTCAAACCTATTTTTGAGTCTTCCACCACCTTGAAAGAAAAAGTTTTAACAAAAAGTTTACTAAAACACCAAATTACTATCTTTCACAGCAAATCTGACAGCGATTATTTTCACACCATAGATAATGGAGGAAAACTTTCTAGATCAGTTGGTTTGTAACTTTGGTTTGTAGAGTTTCACGAAATTAGTAGTTTATTTATAATGCTTATAATAATAATAAAAATCTGCTTGTGAGTCTCAAGTAAAAGAGATTTTACCAGCCAAAGAATAGGTGAAAACAGATTTTACCTTTTCACCATGACAGATGTCTATAAGCTCAGGTTTACAATCATATGATTAGTGTGGCACACAATGTCATATCTACTTTGGAATTTATTATGATTTTAAAGCCCTTTTGCATTCAAGATAGTTTTGTTAAAATACTAGATGTGTTAAATTATGCAGATAAGTTCTTTAAGTATATATAAAAAAATCACATTAAGGATCAAAACATGTTCCAGTACAATCTACATGCAATGTAAAAATACCTCAATCCCCATATGAATATGGTCAAATTATTTGTACAAATGTGTATAGCATATAGTCTACTATACAATGTGAACAACATCATAAATGTTCAAACAAAGTACTGCTTTGTGTAAACAAACTCCAAATGCTCATGGAGGGGCTGCAAAGTCACCACTGACATCGACTTCGGAGTCCAAATCAGCCTCTAAATCATCAGAGTCGGATGGCCCGGCAATACCTAGGCCACCTGCTTTGGATCCTTGCACTGGTGTCTTTGCCTCATCTATGATCCTATTTATTTCTTCAATGCTCTGTTGCTGGTCTCGCTCCACTGCCGCATAGTTTGTTTTCTCAGCCTCAATGAGCTCTTTTGGCAGATTTTTCAGAAACCAAGGGTGCTGTTTTATCTCAGGAATAGTGATCCTCTGCCATGAGGTAATGGACAGGATTGTCAGTACAGAATCTATATATGGTTAAGTCTTAAGAGGGTGCTTAAACAGAATTTGATTTTAATAGCATCGGATGCTGCATTTATAATATTGTTCATACTCATCTGCTTAGCTCCATGTATTGTTCTTGTGCCTCAAGTGAACAAAAAGGAAACATAAGAAATTTATCAAGGAACTGGTTTACCTTGGAAGGGTTGGCAACAAAAATACGAGAAAGTAGCTGCTTGCAGCCTGCAGAAACACGTACATAGTCGGGTATGGAGAACTGGACACTCATAATTCTCTGTTTCAAAAATTGCAATAAATCAATTGTTGTGGAATGGAAACCATAACCTTTTGCCGTAAAGATCACTATGTTCAACTACCATGTGTGCGGAATAAGGTGAAGCTCACCTCGATGGTCTTACGAAAATTTCTAGGATCTTCAGGATCCTCAAAAGGATATGCTCCTACCAACATCACATATAGCGTCACACCACAGGACCAAACATCTGCAATCTACCAAGTTGTACCAACTTAGAAAGCAAATAAAATGGATAAATTTATGCCTAATACATAGATGGTCAGACTACTAAGTCCAACATAAAGTAAAATGCGAGAACATGATTGAACTTGTGAGACTGGCCTGGAAAACAATATGGAAACTAGATACCTTTCCGTCATATTCCTTCCGTGATAAAACCTCTGGAGCAATGTATGCAGGCGTTCCAACTGTTGATTTTGGTTGTGAGTGCAACAGAGCAGACTGCAAAGTAGTAAATAAACATTAACATATATTGGACAACAGATCACCAAAATAATTTTCCTGGACTCAACAAAATAAAGTCTGATTCAACAAGAAAATCATAAACCTTGGAGTATCCAAAGTCGCATATTTTAAGACGTGGTGTTGCACTTCCATCTAAGAGTGTATTTTCCAGTTTCAGATCCCTGTGACAAATTTCCTGCGGTAAAATTACTGGCAAATGTAAGAAAATGAACAGTAAACAGGAAAGCATTTGGTAATAAAAGTGCTTTTTTTTTCTTTTTCTTTTTCTTTTTCTGTTTTTCAAATATAAACATACCATGGAATGACAGTAGCTGACTCCAGATATCAGCTGCTGGAAGAAAAATCTTGCCTGCCATGAAGAGGAATTGCCATAAAAAACAGAGTCATAGACTGGATGCTTACAAATAATTTCCATATGCAGAAAAACTAAAGGAATTTCAATTAAACATGCAAAATAACCTAAACAAGCTAACCTCATCTTCGCTAAATCTACCAGCACTGCAGATCCTCTCAAAAAGTTCACCACCAGCTGCATATTCCATGACAATAGCCAAATGACTTGGAGTCAGCAAGACCTGCAGGAAAAATTGATGCTTTGAGCGTTCTTTTGTTCATATAAAACTCAAAACTTCCTCATCGTAGCTCTTTTGCGCCACTTGCAGTTACTGGTAATTAACATCTTAGAGTTATCTTCACATAATCACATATCATTGGCCAAAATTAGCATACCATGATGACATGTCGAAAGGAAAAGAAAAAAAGGAACAAAGAAATGCCTACACACATACACACACCCCCAAAAGTGCATGAAACATACACAATACTGTTAATGAAAGCTTGTGAATACCTCTTTGAACCTGACAATATTTGGATGCCTCAGGGATCTGTGATTTATGATTTCCCTCTGAACATTCTCATCAATCTGAAATCCAAAGAGTCAAAACAGAATTAATGTCCATATCCATACCAAAATCACATCTACATCCATTATAGGGTAATGAGAAGAAAAATGTAAAGAACGATATCAAATGAAAACAAAATATTGAAAATGCATGTGCAGGAGAAAATATAGGCCTTAATATGTATGTAATCAAGCCCTAATTTAATATCCAACTTTAGTTAATGATAAAACGGATGTAATTAAAACCTCAGACTTATAATGATATAACAAGCAATCATGTTCCATGTGCAAGAAAATTTGAGGCAAAACTCTGCATGATTGTTAATATAACCGAAAATAGACACAAGCTAAATGTATGAATGTGAACATTGTATATGCCAAGAAAACAGAACATCAAGTTTTTCTTTTTTACACAACTGAAACTTCAAGAACAGCATTTGTTATTGCAGATATGAGACTCAAGATCTGCTTTTCCAGCTAAAAGCATATAGAGAAGAAGGTCGGCGTCGTAAAACGGTCTTAGCAAAACTTATAATTATATATTCAGCATCTGGAATTAGAAAGAACTTAGCATCACAAATTCACAACCAAATAAAAAGCAGAACAAACAAGAGCTAATCAACTGAGAGGTCAACACCTCTGCTCCTCCAACTCAAAAATCACTTCAACTAATACCCACAAGATACTCATTATGTTCAACGTAATAAATATTTAGAGCTCATTCACACCAAGAGTTTTGAGGATGAATGAGAAACCAAGAAAACCACCTCCCCCCAAACACTAGCTTACCATTTTAAATGAAAAACAGAACTTCAAACAAAACCCAGTAAAGCTTTCAAAAAGTTGATAGAAAATTTCAATTCCCAACTCTCAAATCATCCAAAGAGCATAAAATACATCAGAAACCATGCAACCCTTAGCAGAAACATTTCCAGAATTCCATACATTAGTCAATCAATAAATTAGAGGAAATAAAACAAAAGAAAATCAATTACCTTCTTTCCCCTTTCTATGTATTTGACTGCAACAAGCTCCTTGGTCTTCTTATCTCTGACCAGCCTTGCCACTCCAAAATTCCCAGAACCAAGATCCTTCATTGCCTCATACCTCTCCTCCATCCCAACCCAACTCACCAAACAAGAAATAAAGCACAAAATATCCCCAGCAGCAGAGAGAGAGAGAGAGAGAAAGAGAGAGAGAGAGAGACAAAAAACAAACCCAAAATGAAAAAAAATATAGCTTCAGGTGGAGATAAGAAAGAAGACCCAGATTAGATAATTGAGAGAAAGATTGTTTCAAAGCAAGAAGACCACGCGTCAAAAAGAGCAAGGAGCTGCTACAAAATAACAAGGCAAACCTCAAACCAACCCAACCCTTCCCGTTTGGTCCAAAAAGTCTTCAAACCAAGCAACTGAATTTAATTTTAAATGGCGCAACAAGTCATTGTTTATAGTGAAAAAAAACTACAAGAAGAAGAAAATATCAAAATGGATTATTTTGAAAGATATGAAGCAATCCAAGAGAGTGATTTGTTTTTATGAGAGAATTAAAAGACACGTATTGACATCCAAGAGGTCCCTTCTAAGTGTCGCTCATCAACATACGAACTTTGACTCTGACACTGTAAAGCTTTCCTTCCATGTGTTTTATGTTTTGTGAACATGGTGAGCGGTGCGTAGGTTTAAGCTCTTGCTTCAACTTCGAAGGACCCAGTTGGGCGCAGGTTAAGTTACTTTCAGTGTCTCACACTCTGTCCAGGTGTACGGGTGGTGGAGCTAACGTGTGCCGCCGCGTGGGTCCCAGGAAAGTGTAAATATATGTCAGGGAGTTACGTTAGTTGAAGAAGACTATAAGGGAAGGTTTCAAAGTTGTTTGTCGTTTGTTTAAAAAAGAATATTATCCAATCATAAGTCTGCCGACGTTGAGAATTCTGAAACTGTGTGCTGTTTATTGGTAAATTAAGCTACTGCGACTGTGTGAACCTATTAGTGACAAATGAGTTTTTATAAAAATCATTTCATCTTTTTTGGAAGTTCGGATTTTTATTTGTGTAATTATTATATAATTTTTTAGTAAAGTTCTAGCTATTTGGTATACCAATAGAAAACTCAAATCTCCAACCTGAACACGACCCGTTTATAATCGTTGGTTGAAAAAGGGATGGTGGCTGCCCACGAAGACTTGTAGCGACCGAATGGTGGCGACGGATGGTGGCAAATGTGATGAGTCTGGCTCAAACAATGGTTTGGACCAAGGGAAAATGTATAATTTGTGTGTAACTTGTGAATATATGGATGTCGTGACGCAATGGAAGGCTTTTGAGACAAGTTAAATGATATAGGTGCAATAGTGTAGTGCAATAGTGTAGTGATAAAGTGAAATGTTTTCAATTTGACTTTGGTGTTGAGCCGAAAACTTCGGTGAACTAGTTGCCTAGGCAAAGTAAATGTTCATCATGCATTAGAATAGAGAAACATTTTTAGTAAGATAAGAGAAATTCTAGATAGAGTTTTATCAGTTTTAGTGTCGCAAAAGTAAATGCAATTCCACTCCCGCATTTTGTGGTTCTCTCACGTTCAGTCTATTTTACAACAGTGTGACATTTTTTTCCTCTATTCCCCCACTTCTACCATTTTGGCATTTTCCCCTTTCCTATGGTCATGGTGTGAATGCTAGCAACCATTCCACTATGGTGCAAACTGGAATTTGGGATCTCGAAGGCCATTTAGACCAATAGGGTTTTTTTTTAATCAAAGATAAACTTCATTAGACCAATACATTTTTAGCTGCATACGGTTAATTAAACATGCTACTAAATGCCATGTGATAAAAGTACCATCTAACCTAATTAATTGATAAATATTTGCAACAAAAAGGAAAATAATTCAAGACCCAAGGATTATGCATGTTATGGAAGATAGAGTAGGAAGAAAGAATGTGTTGTATATTAGCTAAGGGCGGATTTTGGTTGGCAAAAAGATAAAGAAAGGAAGGTAACTAAGAAGCAATTATGGGAACTCAACTCTCACCGCCCATCCATGACAAATAATTTTATAAGATATTATATAATCGCTTCTAAATATCAACATATTTTTTAGGGAGATTCACTATTATACCCAATATAGGAGCCCAAATTATAAAAAAACTCTATATGAAATGGACTTTAGAAACACACCCAAAGCCTATTTACAACAGAGCAAAAAGACTTTAAACTTCTTTTAAATTACAAAACTGTCATTGATTTCTTAAAACAAACACAACCCCAAAACCTCATAAAAAAAACCCAAAACACTCAATAGGGCATCAAAGTAATTTAATAATCAAAATTAAATTCAATAGGGTCAGCTATCATTTTTTGAGTTTTTTTTTAGTGTGTTTATAGAAATTAAATGGTGTAGGGTTTATTTATAGTTTTAGTGCTAAGAATGGGTATATGACTAAATATCTCTATTTTTTAGAGTTACGATAACAACGTCACATGGTGTTATTAGTTCGAGCATTAAAACATTAACATAGGATACGATTCATATATTATTAAATAAATATACTTATTATAATATGAATGGATTTTTTAACACCTCATGAGGGATGTGATTGTCACACACAAAAAAAAAAGTTACTCCTGAATATACGTGCATGTATGTGCACGAAAATGTTGGCCAGCCCAGGATGTGCATGTACGTGGATGATTTAGTAAGCAAAGGGCAAAGCATAGGGGTGAGCATATTCTTAGTAAATCTATAAGCAAAGTCGGTGGGTCCCTCCCGATATGTTAGTTGGTAGGCAGCTTTCGTTGATTAAAGAAATGGATTAACTTTAACTTGTGTGTCTTTGTACGTTGTAATTTTCGTTCTAGCCCCCCAACCCACAATCCATCACTTAATTAGTGGGGGCATTGACATTGTTAGTTAATCATGTGATGTTGATCTTCATTATATATGGAGGATGGTTTAGCATGCCCGAATTTTTCATGTCATCACGAAAACGACTCATTATTTTAACGAGTTACTAATAAATTTGTTATCAACATAACCTGTTCATATGTGTTCATGTCATATTATCGGGTTCATGTATGGTTTTAAACGTCATGTTAATTAGGAGGGTGAAGTAAATTAGTAATGTGTACGTTATGCCTTGGGGGGCCATTTCATTTGGGTCAAGAGGGGGAGAAAAGGCCACTGCTCCTCTCTCTCTCTCTCCTCTCTCTCTCTTTTTGTCTAGATGAGCTTGAATCTAGGGCTTTTTTGTTTGTTCTTTTTGTTTTGGTGTTGTAAGTTTTTGTGCGTTATGCCTTGGGGGTTAGGAGGGAGAGAAGAGGCTCTCTCTCTCTCTCTCTCTCTCTCTCTCTCTCTCTCTCTCTCTCTCTCCCTATTTTTGTCCATATGTGCTTGAATCTAGGGCTTTTTGGTTCGTTCTTTTTGTTATGGTGTTGTAAGTTTTGGGGTGGTTGCAATTTCAGTGGTGTTGTCCCTGTCTCCATGGCGGCGGTGGCGTTTCTGTTGGGTTTTTTGTTTTGGGTTAGCCTTCTACCAAATCTTAGTTGTGCATGAACTCTATTCGAGTTTGATGCGTGTTTGTGGTCTATCTACGGGAGAGTTTGCATTATGAGTGCTATACTAGGCTTTTCAGACTTCAGGCATTTATGAAGGATTGTCTTTGGTCCTGTATGACTTTGAGTGAAGGTATACCGCATGAGTTTGATGTTGTCATTAGATCCCTCCATATTAATTGTAATACCATGTGAATACATTGTGGTTATTATATTTATATTGCCTTGGTGACGTGATTTATAAATACAGTTTGTCTTTAATTTGTCAAAAACAAAAAATTAGAGTTCATAAACTCGTGTATGTTGACTTGACAAACGCTCAGTTATAAAAACTCAATTTTGAGTTAATAGAGAGATTAAAACAACAAATGTTCGAATATATTAAGAGAAGAAAGTCAAGAAGTTTGACAAAATATTTTGCAGTCAAACTCAGGTCCACTTATTCCAGCTCAAAGATTGGTTCCAAGTTCCAACCCATGGTCCAATCTAGGGGAAATAATAATAATAACTAGTAATGTGTTCTGTCTTTTGATTGGCCATTTGGTTTTTAATCCTTTCCCAAAGATCACCGAAAGCTGAAAGGATAAAGTGAAGAAAATGGGGCTGCACATGCCATGGGTTTGGATTGAAGAAAGGCTTGCTGTTTTTTTTGGAAGATATTGCCCCCTGGCTAGAGCGGGCACTAGAAAGCGATAAGATACAGTTTTAACCCTTTTTTTAATTGTCTTTGTTGTTTATTTGGAGGTGCTGTGCTACTCTTTTTATAAATTAGATTTTCCTCCATCGAGAGTTTTATAAGGCAAAGTTTTAATGAGGTCACTCTTAACCCAATAGTTTGTTGATGCAAGTTCAATGAAATTCTTCTCTTCAATTTAAAAACAAATACTGAAAGGATAAAGTGAAAAGGGAACAGAAAGAGGAAAAAGTTTTACTAATTTTATTTCGAAAAAGTAATATGAAAGGCCATAGAAAAGTCCAAAAGTATGTTGGATCAATTTTGTTTTAGCCCAATGGTTTTTTTATTATTTTTAAAGTAATGTAAAAAGGACATACATAAGTCCAAGAACCATGGATCATTTTCAGCCCAATATGGTGATTTTCAAAAGCTACCCATTATTTATTTGGTCTATAATATAAAAATAATAATTTTTCAAAGTTGGATCATGTACCTGTTTGACCCATGGCTGTTTCTGAATAACTGTTACTGTAATTTTTATATATTATTTAAATAGTAAAATGAAATGCTCAAATCTTTTGTGAAAAGCATACCAGAGCTTAGAACATGTGCAAATGTTAGTTCAAAGATGCAATCTGTTTGAGCTTGTCATCATCTAGGGCAAGATATCGATCGTCTGCATCCTCATATTGTTTATCCTGTCACATTCTGTTCACTCATTTCGATTTAGTTCCTGTGATGGTAGGGTAAAATTCCCCATTGACCTATAAACCATTTGTGGTCAACAAGTCAACTTTCTTTGGTGTGCTAGCGTGCCACTGTTAACAGTAAAACCCTAACAGAGTCATGAAAAATAGACAACTTGCGCCCCAAGTTACTGACTTTAAACAAGTGATTGTGAATTTGGGTGAGGAATATCTCCCAAGTAAGTTCTTTTCTTGCCTTAGACTCGTGAGGACTTCACAATTTATCATAGTAAAAAAAACTGGTAGTTTTGACCAAAATAAAGCTGGAAAGACTGTTTGAAATAAAACTACCTACTGCACAACATTAAAACAGAGGAAAAAACTGCCAAGTCTGGGAGAACAGAAACATTGGACTTTGACTTCTACCTAGTTTGGTGAATTGGGCTGGACTTGATATATCTATACTAGAATTGCACGTCAGTATTTTCAACTGATGAGGTTCAGCCGGGAATCGATACCAATGTCAAGATTGACAGATCTTTAATTTGTTATGGCCATGGAGAGGCTTGCTGGATGGGCAGAATTGATATTTCTTCAGTCTGGATTGGACTAGAAATGGCTAGATAGACGATTGTTGACCTGGAGCTGCACCACAGTATCTGTTTTGCTTGGTTATGAATCAACCAAGAGCTATTCTGGAAATTCTGAGCACTCGAAGTGACCCTGTAAATTTGTTGAGGTTTTCATATTGTGAAAAACCAGAATTCTGTTTGATTTGGCCTAAGCTGGACCAAATTTGTAACAAGGGAAGTTTTGTTTCCTTTGTGGATTGTTTCTTTGGTTTGAAATGACCTAAGTTTTGGTTGTTTTGCTTGAGGGTTGGATGAATTTTCAAACTGAATGGCTTGATTGCTTTAGAGTCTGAAGGCTTTTGAGATTTGAATGACTTGGTTCTTTTGAATTTGTCAATATAATTTGAGAGTTTTGTTTTGATTGATTTTTGGTTGTCCTGAATCTGTTTACCTCATCTCATATTTATAGAGAACTCTGGCATGAGGGTTTTTATTTTAATCCTTAATATTGGGCGGCAGATCTTTCAAAAAGATTTTCCTATTCCAATGCCACAAAAAAGGGAAATTATTATTCTGGCAAAGAAGAACCATCAACAGTCAGCTTCAGCTTCTATGATGGTCTTTTCTCGCTTTTCTGGTGAACAACTCTCTTGTCTCTTGTTTTATTTCTTGAAAAACACATCATGTTCCAATGTAGAGCCCTCTATGGGTGTAGAAGGGCAACTTGGTTGTCCTTTCCTTTTGGCATTTTGAATGGTTTATAGAGAGTGTTCTTTTGGTTAACATGTTTCCATTAACTCCCCATCACTTATTCAGCTGGAAATTTTGACTTTCAACGTCACATGGGCCTCCCCTTTTGGGAAAAAGATCTTCCAAAAGATCTGCCTTGATTTGAATTGAGATCGACGGTGATGATCAAATTCTTTGGGCTTCTGGAGATATTTGAAACTGGGCGTATTTTTTATTAGCAACTGGTTGGTCTGGATTAAATCACCTTTTTAATCGCAATTAATCTCCATTTTGTGATTTTAATCTTTGCTAATTGGTCTACAAGGGTTCGAGCCTCTAAAAACCATATGGACTAATCTGTTTCTTTTAAAACAGAGCCCGAAACTCCTTCTTCTGATATGGGCAAATTTTAATTGGGCTGGCGTGTGGAATTTAGGCCCAAACACATTCAGATCAGACCCGATCTCCCTTTGTTAATATCTCATGCATATTCTTTTATTTTCTTGATGTTATTTAATTGGCACCTCCACGTGCATCCGATTAAAAAATTTCACGTACCATGATCATGATAACCCTTAATCTAGTTTAATATCCCGGATTATTTCCGCAGCATCCATCACATCTTGAACTAACCTCGAGGGTTTCGTGCCGTAACCATTTTACATAGGTGCTAACTAGGGTTTAGTTCTTCGCATATGGCAAGTAAAGAATCTATAGAACAAGAAGTTGCTTTCCTTGCTTCTAGCAAAGTTGTTTGATTTTAAAAATTAGGTTTATTTGACTTCCCTACATATCCTACCTACCTAATTAGGTTTGCTTTTTTTAGTAGTATACTTTGGCCTTTGCCTTACTTTTGGTCTCAACTTGGTCTCAACCACAGCTCAATAAATTGCAGAACAAGACATGTGAACTTGCGTGCTATATTCAATAGTCCAAGACATAACAAAGAAAGTCAAGTATATATCCATTTGCATACGGATGGGCTGCCCTAAAGAAAACAAAGATACAAAATAAAAGAATATTATGGATAGATATATGAATGTCATGGATGCTAATTGTCACACGAGTTAGGGTCTTTGTGGGGCTTCGTCCCAAATGAATGGTACGAAGATTCTCCAAAACGGAAATACCCAAAATAAATGCAAACATAAAGAAACTTACCATATGTGCAAGAATTTCAACCCTACAGGTAACACACACCTCTCCTAACCAGTTGATATTGACTTTGTCCATTTACATCATAAACAAGAAAAAGGAAGAAGGAAGACGACCCACATTGTCTGGTTAGATTACTACAAGTGTCCATGATCCTTGTCCCAACACCCAACTTTTTCATAATTGTGATTGCACAAGAATATATATAGGCGCAAAGGGTTGACACAGACCAGCTTCCAACCCTCCGATTTAGGCAACAACATTTAGTGCATCTTGATAATTAAAGGTGCCCTAGAACATGTCTTTTTATTTCATCCATTCCTTCCTTCTCAGATAAATAATTCAAATTGAGAATTTTGTTAAACTCAATCCTTCAATTCAACCACCATATGGGCTGCTTTTGCTTTTGATATCAATTATTGCAAAGCTTGCAACAGACTTGTAGCTCATGTGGTTACGAATATGTACCTTTGCACTCGAGATCCCAGATTCGATTCTCTCCTCCCTAATTCTTACAAAAGCTTAAATTTTTTTGTTTTACTTTTAACTTTTGTCGGAGGGGTAACTTTTTGGTCGACATCCACACCTACTAAACCATGTAGAATCTCTCTTTTTCTAGTACAAATCGCCCCACTTAAGAGACATTGACAAGCAATTCCCTTTGTCTATTTGAAGACAAGCCAGGGCCAATGGATCTCCAGCCGACAAAAAGCACCACATATGATGCTAGTGGTATATTCCAAAGTTAGAGAAGAAGAAAAAAAAAACACATATAAAAACTTAAAGGTGACAGATTTGAATGGAAATTAAGAGAAGGCATAAGCATGAAGCCGTAAAGAAACATATAAAATATAAAGGAGACAAAATTAAGGAAAGCACAATCATAGTAGCCTATCAACTGCTAAAGATGTAATTTACATAATTAAACATCACTTTAATAACAGATTTCACGTGGGTTTTGTCTTTGGTCGGTCCAAAATGCCAGCCTCTCCGTGTGTGTGTCAATGTCAGATGTGCCTTTGAGTCTTCGATGCTGCGCGTTTAGTCCCGAAGGGAAAAATCAAATTGCTTGCTTATAATCTTGAGCAACTGCGAAAATTATTCTTTTATTTGCTCAAGATTATAATATAAGAAATCAAAGAATAAATTTTGAAGTCCTTTTTACATCACTTGTGATCTCTTTCAACATTCAAATTTGGGATCTTTTTCAACTTTCGGAATAGAAGTACCACTATATTAATAGCTAGTTGGTGAAATTCTCATATTACTCTTGTGGTTCGATATGGAAAAAATTGAATTTATTGAAGAATTTAGGTTCTATTTGATAACCATTTCATTTTACTTTTTCTGTTTTACAAAGAGTGAAAATTAGTTTTCCAAATCACCCTTATTTTCTAAAACAACTTGAAAATGTTTTCTTCTTTCTTTTTTGCCCTCCGTCATTCACCAATTTTACATCACCAAGCATACATTGCATTACAGTTACCAAAACTAAGCATTTGGGACCTACCGACTTGGATCCAGCTGCTCAACTATTGCGTACGGCGCCAATCCGAGCCTCGAGACCTCTAGATCCAAAACTCACCAAAAGTTCATCATAACTCCAAAAAATTCACTGAAAAATAGTACGAACTCTTTATAATATGCACTTTCACTCTATGACCTCAAAATCACAATTTGACCTAAAAATATTTAATTTCCAACTAAAATTAATTACCAAACAACTTTTAAACAAATTATGTTATTTTTTAAACAAACAAAAAAATTGGTTACCGAACAAGTTTCCTATTAAACTAGAATGTGAAAACTGAAAATTGAAATGGTTATCAAACATGCCCTTAAGTTATACATTTTTAGAAACATTTTTCTTGTGTTTCTATGGTTTAAACATGCATAAAATCACAAATGGTCAATGTGGTTTAATTTATATGTCAAGATAGGTCTTGTAGTTTACATTTGTTAACAATTTTAGTCAATTTTGTGTAAGGGGACGTCATTGTGTGCGTTACGACAAACGATGGTATACTAATTATCCATTAATTTCATTGGCTGAGTATCCATAATTCAGTAAAATATACTCAAAATGATCATAATCTATATATATAAAGCAAAGGCAGAGAACGGTGAAACATTCAAAATATCAGAAAATGCCCTTGGTTAATACAAATATTAAGAATTGAAATTATTAATTAAATGAGGATAATATGGTAAATTCACACTTTTTCATATTTAAAAATATTAAAATTAAAAGAAAAATCAAATAATGGATCCTATTTCTATGGAACACAACTACCCATTATCTTTTTTAATTCAAAAATAAATTTAAATTTTTTAAAAAAGAGCCTCTCGCAGGTGCGAAAGCGCGTGCAGAGAGGTTAATACCCTTAAAGGTCCACAAGGTCATTTTTAACAAAATTAAAACCACAAAACTAAATTGGACATAGAAGATTAACCACAAGGATCATTTGTGATTTTTAGATGTTTAAAAATGGAAGTGCAAACAATAAAGTTCCAAAGCATAAAAAATTCGAAATTCGAAACAAAAAAATTCTCTTGATTAAAGTAGGACAATTTTAAAAGTTAGATCAAAATATGTAGGAACCTTTCGAAGTGGTAAAGAACTTACTTACACAGTAACCATTTGACTCCCACTTTTCTTTTAATTTTCTATCAATATAATATGGGGACTCGAAGTTGGATATCTTCCAAGATTGAGAAAGAAAATATCACTAGATTAATAGTTTAATCCCCAATTTCTTGTGTTAGTAAAAAAAATTAAAGAAAAGCTTAGAGTTAGGTCCTTTTCTTTTTAGGTTTCATTGGGGCCAAAGACAACAAAGAATAACTACAATATACCATCCTTGGGTCTTGCGCATCTTAAAATAGGAGGTGGCATATACCTTATGGTAGTACTCTACTCTAAATAGTGAAACTCAAATGCCAAATACAGTCTAAGATATGCCAAACTATCATTAAGATAATTGCCTTGTCACACTCCGGAATCAGGGTATAGTGGAAATCCCGTATTCGGTGTGTGATAAATAAAAGGTAAAATAAAAAGGGCCGAAACATAGGTGTAAATAAACTTTATTTTTTATTTTTATACAAATAGGTATAAAATCTTACAAATGTATAAGAAATAGATAAAGTTTGACCACTCTCATCTACTTTAACCTTAGCTCACCTACCACTTGTTTATTGGATTTTAAGGCTGCAAGGTCTATAAAGGGGTGAGCGAAACCACAACTCAGTAGATATATAAACTTTACCACAATAGATTGATATAACTAAATTAAGTGACATGCAATTGTATAACCACATATCAAATCAAAGATAGTAATAGTAATGTAGACATTCCCATTAATTCATATAACTGAACATGTAGACCTAGCACATCCCATACCATGCTTATACCATTTAGTCTTGAGTGCCCATTTATATGAACTAACACACATCTCAATAATCTCATAATTCACCGTTTGCTAGTCGTCTTGCCTAAACCATTGATCTCCAAGCCTAAATCACCAAATCGATAATTATACCGTTGATATCCTATTCTATTGTGCATACGGACTCGCCTGAACTTGATCCCCATAATGGTGACACTCAACTACACAAAAGGTCCTTATTACCTTATTTTCCATAATTTCTTTATCAATCCAAGATTTCCAACCATCACCGATAATATATGAACATGTCAACATTAATCAAATAATATTATGATAATTAACAACACATAACCACCCATATCAAGAACACCGATGTAGGGTGAGCCAAAGGGTCTCTGACACCTAAGTTAGACTTAGAATATGCAACTTCAAAGAGGTAAAGTTCTTGCTTCTAGGGCACGTTACCTTCTTTGTTTGATGGATGGTGGCTTTTATGGTCTCGGGGTGATTAGTTTCTCGCCATTTGGCATGTTTACTTACCAAAAAAGGGGAAAGCCAAGAGTCGAGGAACCTAGATATGGGAATCAATGAAATGGTTAGATCAACTACTTCTCCATGGTTGATCCCATTCCTGAGTTTGAAGTTGTTCCCTTATACAACCTTGCTTGGGTTTCAAAAGTATTGGGTTGAAGCGTGGCTCAACTTCTCAATGGACCTGGCAGAGATGACTTCCTTTACCAGTTATTGAAACAGTGTCCTCTGCATCTAATGTACGTGTTGTTACATTATTGGTTGGAGAATTCTTGCTCCCACATAGTATATAATGTAATAAATTAAGAAAGTTTGTTAGACCAAATAAGAAGTACTAATTAAACATACAAAGAAGTATTGGAAATCCCTTATGCAATAATAAATTGGTTAAGCATACAAAGAAGTATTTGCTAATAGATTTGCATGTATAAATTAGTTCTCATCATCGTAATATATAGTAATATAAAAGTTTTTTTGGGGATTAAAGTAGTAAATAAGTTTTGTTAGACCAGAAAATAAGTGCTTCTTTGTATGCTAGTAGTCGAATTGGGAAAGTGATTTTCAGTTCTGGTTGTATTTGTGACTATTATGTTAGTAATATATTTTAGTAACATTTTCTTTATATGCTGCACATGTTTCTCGATATTTGGTTTTAAATAAAATTTCTATTTCTTTAAGAAAGCAAATAGTCAATGTATACCTATTAGACTCTAGATATGAGTAAATAGTCAATGTCAGGTGTTTGGTGTCAACTTGTATTATTTAATTACCTGACTATTTTATACGGGTTGGGCTTTTAATACTCTCCTTACTTGACTAACTAATACAACTCACACACTCCGGTTTAGATAATACACACTTAATACAGCTAGGGAAAAAGAACACACACATTCACGTGAAAAATCCAACGACGTTATTTTCATCTTCTTCTCCCTAGGGTTCTTCTCTGCTATCTTCTCCAAGGTTATTCTCTTTACTCTTCTTCAGGTATCCATCTCTCTCTCTCTCTCTCTCTCTCTCTCTCTCTCTCTCTCTCATATGCTTCTTTTCTCTTCTTCTTTCTTCATATTCTCTTTCTTTATATATTTCCCTCTTTTATTAAATTTTTCTGGAAATTAGGTTATGAATTTTTCCTTTTTGACGTTTTTTTTTTCTTGCTGTATTGGAACAATACATGCGGCTGTGTATCCAACTCAATAATCAAATAATCATCATGCGGTTGTGTATACAACTCAATACATGCTATCTTCTCGGAGAGTACTGACTGTTTATCCATAATCTGTTTCGGAGAGTACTGACTGTTTATCCATAATATTAATACTATCCGACAGAAATTAATTAGTGCAATTTGACCGACGTACCAAATGAGCCCATATAATTTTTAGTATATGATAATTATGGTTTTACATATGGTGACAATTATTATACAAAAAAAGTTTGGGGGAGGAGGTAGTGGAAGTTAAGACTAAGGTTGGGTGAGTAATAGCTAAACTAGATCACATTACGTGAATAGATAGAAAAACGTTTGTCAAAATCTCTAAGAAGAAACATAAGATTTATTCTCTAGAATCCATCAAGGGGCTGGCTACAAATTATTGTTGAAGGAGATACTAAATTAATCATTGATGCAGTCCAAACCAAGTTTTTAAGTCCTTTGTGGCGGATGCTTTAGCTAGTTTAGGGCATACACTTTCTCCTTCAAATTATGGGACAATTGTTTACCCTTATCTGTTGTCAATAGCTTCTATTTCGACCTCTTTGGGCTTGCGTGTCCTAGAGTTTTCTGTTGTAATTTTCGTTTTCTTAAGCCCAAAAAAAAAAATAAAATCAATTTTTGTATTTCATTCAAAATCGATGACGTTTTTTTTTAATACATAGACTTTTGTAGAGTTCTTACAAGTCTTGATTGAATACATCCAAATTTTTATGGACTTTACTCAATTGAATACCCTACGAATTTTCAGACATGGGCTTAGCCTCATGAGAGAAATTCTCATGCAATGGGAAATCACTTTTTTCTATTTCTGATCAATAATACAACAAAAAGTGGGATAAATTCATTTTAGGTAATAACGTGAAGTTATTGATTTCTTTGCTGATTTTTATATCTTTCTCTTTTGAGCTTTAGTAGATATTGATTTTTAAGTATAAAAATTAAAAATAGATACCTATACTTGGATAGATTTAGTTGGAAAATCTTAATACTTATCATAACTAACCAAATAGGTTTAAAAGATTTGATTATAAAAAAAAAAATGGCTGCAGAGCTTAAAGTATTTTAAAATCCCTTTCTTTCTTTTTAAGCCATTAACATCCTTCTCTTTCTTAAATATTCATAATTGGAATATTCTGATCTGCAAACCAAAATACCAAAACCCATTAAAAAAAAAATTAAAAACCCAAACCACAAAGTCCAATTCCCATCACGCGCTCTAAACCCACGTGCCCTGGACTGTCCTCCTCCCTCCTCCTGCTACTTATTTGTTTCCTCGTTGGCTTTTGTTTCTAAGTTCGCCAGCAGCTCTATTAGGAGGAATTTTAATTTCTCCTATTTTAGACAAATGAGCGTGAACTTCTCGAGAACTTCGTGATCAAGATCAACCTCAGCCGTCCGATTTACATCTCCAAAAACACTTCTTTGTCTTCCCCAATAAACCCATTTCTGTTTTTCTGCCTCTGTTCCAGTTCGTTGCCTCTCTGATTCTATATAAAAGCATTTCCCTCTCCAAAATTGGTAGCGGAGCTGTAGTTTTCCGGCCAATTTCTTGGTCGGTAAGTCTCTTTTACATTGCTTTTCTTTACACTGTGCGATAAAGTTGGTCCCTTTTGGGTTAAATTTTTGTGGGTATGATGTAGTTTTGGTTTTTGTGGTGTGTTTTTGAGAAATTGCTCATTTTTGTGATATGCAGGGGGTTTTGTGATCTGGGTTTTGGTTTTGATGTTTTTCTTGGAATTTTTTGTTTGGTTGCCGGGAAATTGGAGGAGAAAATATGAGTGAGGAAAATTAAAATTTTTATTCTAGGATATGTCATTCACTGGGACCTCTAAAATGATATGAACTCTACCAAATCATTTGTTCGATTCTGTGTTAACTACTTAATTTGTTGCTTAGAGCTTATCTATGTCCAATCGAACTATTTCATTGGGTTGATATTTTAAGAAGAAAAAGGAATATGATTTATTTTTCTTTAGTTCTTTTAGGAATTTAAGAGAAAAATGGAGCTTGACATTTTTGCACCTTAGTATGTGAAATAATTTATACCTTTCTTTATTTTTCTCTTCCTAATCTATTTTCCAAACAGTTAGATAGTAATTTTTTTTAGGTATTGGATGGCTGTTATAAGTTCAATTCTGGTTGTCGATGTTTTTTTTAAACAAATTGATGGATGGTTTTAATTATTCCTTTGCATTTGATTTTTTTACTTTTTAGAGCTACAAATTAAGTCCAGCAATGTAATTATGGGATTCTTTTATTTACTAATTATTTTTGCATGGCAATGCTTGAATTTGTGTCTGTAGATGCAATGTTAAGATGGGCTTGATGATGTATTTTAGTGATGCTAAGCGTTATTCAAGAATTACTGCTTTGTCTTCTTCACTAATATGCTGTTTTTCTTTTTGGGTACAAAGGAGGCCTAAGGCCTGGGGAGGGGAGGGTAAACTGACCTTTGGCGTGGGATAAATGCTCTAAATGGGTTGTTTTAGTTCTAAAGCAAGGCGGCAGTTTCCTGGACACGAGGATCCAGTGAGCCTTGCTTCGCAAACAGCTTGTAAGTTCACTGTTTCGTTAATGGTTTTGCATTTTTCCTATCATTATGTTCTAGGCACTTCTCCTTTTGACTCATGATGACTAAATGTTTTTACGTCCCTGAGTCTCTGGTAATTCTGGATATGATAGCTGGTCCATCCAACCAGCATTGATTTTAATCTATGGTTAACAATGAAAGCCATATATAGTTTGTTAATCTTAACTAATTATTATCAGGTTCTCCTACTTGTTTCAGTTGTCTCAGCCAATATTAAAAAAAAATTATCCTTGTCTGGATTGTAAGACCAGTTGATCTCATGTTACTTCAGAGTGCTTGTTTATAGGAATTGGGCTTTGGCTCCTATTAAAAAAACCCATAAGATGGGAGAATAATTGAAGTCCTCTTGAGATGAACCTTTAAATTCTCTCTCTCAATTAACTGGTGTTAGCTTTGATGGTTATAGACCCAATTATGGCCTCAAAGGAGAATCAAGGGCTTTAAAAAAAAATTATCTTCCTTTATCTCAGAATTTTCTTTTACAAGATAGTACTGTTAAACTCATCATTTCATCATTTCATCATTTCATCTCTCTCTCTCTCTAACGCACACATGCAAACTCACTCACTCAGTTTCCTTTAATGATATCATTTTGTTCCCCAGTTACGGTTAGTGAAGTTGAAGCACTCTTTGAGCTATATAAGAGTATTAGCAGTTCTGTGATTGATGATGGGTTGATAAACAAGGTATGTATCTCCTTGCAATCATCATGCTAACTGTCTCCCCTCCTCTTCCCCAGTCTTCTTTATTTTAGATCTTCAAGTTTTTATTATTGTGGATGGAAAAGGACTGGGGTGTACTGACTATGGGATAACAGTTAACAGTATCGATATTATATAATTGAAAGTTTCAATAGCATTAAAAGGGATTGCAGTGTATCATATGTTGATGAACATGGAGCTTAGCCTTTACAATTCGGGTCCAAATATCTTCAAAATCAGCTTCGAATTATAAGTGATACATATTTATGTTAAAGATATACACTTATCTGGTTAACATGTTTTGCTAAATATCTATTATAGTAACATAATATTACAAAGCATTATATGCACAAATCTATTAGGAAAACGTGACATTGAATTTTCTTATGCAGGAAGAATTTCAGCTAGCCATTTTCAAGAATAGAAAGAAAGAAAATCTCTTTGCAAATCGGGTAAGTATTTTATCATTTTAATTATTTCTGTAGTTTTTTGTGCAGATTATGTTTATACATATAAACATTGAAATAATGCTGTTAATTAATTAGAAAATATTACCAGGAACATAAAACTAATTTCATGAAACTTGTCGGTCTTTCCATTGAAAATTCTTGTATTAGAAAACTTGTATTCAATTTTTTTTTGGACACAAGTGATATTGGGGGAGGGGATTCAAACACAGGACCTCTGGTGCTGGGTATTCTATTGTCCCAGTTTGCACTGTTACAAAAAATGACTGATGATAAATATCACTTATCTTTGCTCTCTAGATTTCCTTTTTTTGACTTTTGGTCTTGAACCAACTCTACATGCAGATATTTGATCTGTTTGATGTGAAGCGAAAGGGTGTTATTGATTTCAGCGACTTTGTGAGATCACTCAATGTCTTCCATCCCAATGCCCAACTAGAGGACAAGATTGATTGTAAGTTGAAAGGGCATATAAATATCTTAGAAGTATTTCAAAGAGCAGGGTTCTTTTATGTGCCACTGCACTTTACATACCTATACTACGTTCTAAATTTGCGCTTTTTTTTAATGTTGTGTCGCAGTTTCATTTAAGCTTTATGATTTGGATAGCACAGGATTTATTGAGCGCCAAGAGGTATGTTGGTGTCCATCTTCCTGTTTTCCCCCCCTCTTACATTGTATGCCTCATTTAGTTATGGCCAAATGGTTTAGGAAATAAAATTAATTATAACCCTTTGCACGGGTGGTTAAGCATTGTGTCTCCTGTGGGAGTGGTAATGTAACCAGTATCTTTCTGTCATGAAGTTGGCAAAACTAGAACTCGTTGCGGGGGTGGTCAAGTATTATGTTCCCTGTGGGAATGGGACTGTAACATGAAGTTCACATAGCTAGAACTGATAGCGGGGGTGGTGAAGTATTGTGTCCACCATGGTAACGAGACTGTAAAAAATATCTTTGTATCCTGAAGTTGGTTTAAGTAGAGCATCAATGGCCCAGCAAATTGAATTTTATAAAACCAACCTTTTAAACACTAGAAGGATGAGGAGTTGAAAAAAAAGTTTAGAATTCTCAAGAAATAAAGTAAAAGGAAGTGAATTTAGTAGTCTGCGTGGCTCAGCAAATTGAATTTATAAAACTAACCTTATAAAAGATTAGAAGGATGAGGAAATGGAAAGATAATGTTTAGAATTCTAAAAAGAAAGCAAGTGAATTTCCAGCAACTTGTGAATTTTTGTTTCTTTTTTTAGTAATCTCTGAGATCGAGAGCATAAAGATCTGAGGTGACCTGAAAAATAATGCCATTGGAAGGGTTCCAGCATATATATATTTTTTTCCCTTTTCACTTGAATATTCTGAAACTCCTTTTCCATAGATGCGGTCTGAATATTTCTTCCTGTATAGATTTTTTTTTCAGATCTTTTAAAGGTTAGGAGTTAGTCTCTGTATTTTTTTCTTCTCAGATGTTCTCTTTTATATTACTTTTCTACTATGGTGGCACCTATTTGCAAGTTTCTAATCAGACCTATTCACTTATGGATATGTTAAACCTCCTTGCCCACATCTTCATTGTTTGTGTTTTTGGCAGGTCAAACAAATGTTAATTGCACTTCTTTGTGAGTCTGAAATGAAGCTGGCTGATGAGACTATTGAGCTAATTCTTGACAAGGTAAGTTGTCATTGATGACATGCCTGAGCACATGAGGCACAAAACTGTATGCATTTGTCTTGTGAAACTCATTGAAGCCTTCCAGATTGTTTCTTCATGAAAACACGGTTAAGTTAAATATTTGGAATGCAGATAGCTGATCTTATTTGAGCTTATGAATGCCAGTCCATTGGGATTGACACAAGACTTTTATATAATAATTTAAGTGCATTTTGGGGTACCGATTTGGAGATCCATAGTGAATACATTTTAGAGTCATTCTTTGTGTTTCAGTATCTTGATAAGACTAAACTGAATATCTCAGCATTTTATTTTCATCTCTGCTTTTTCTCTTTTCTAATTTCCAATTTCCCTTGCTTCTAACATCACAAAATTAATTTGGCATTTAATTTTCTCATATTTGTGGCCAGACTTTCTTGGAAGCTGATGTAAATCAAGATGGGAAGATTGACAAATATGAATGGAACAATTTTGTCTCTAAGAATCCGTCTTTATTAAAGATCATGACCCTCCCCTATCTTAGGTATGGAACAAGTCTTTTCTATTTCATATACAGATGTGATTCTTTCATAAATCTCTTAAAATTTTATGATTTATCTATGCAGGGATATTACTACTACATTTCCAAGTTTTGTATTTAATTCTGAGGTTGATGAGATTGCTACGTGAGAGGCAGTAGCTTAGAAAGATCCTGCATTAGCGTTTAATTTTAGTGGCTTGTAGTGTTTTTTTTCTTTTTCTTTTTGGGTTGAAATCAACTGTGAAAACAAAAGAAATGAAGGAAATTGGTATATTTGATGCAATGCAAGGAGGTAGAGCTGCCTGCGATGGGTTATAAAATCACCCAGTAGTAAGTTCTTTTTGATCGATTTGTAAAGCACCTTCCCTATAATGGAAATTTTCTAGCCATTGTTGGTGATTTTTTCATGCTTGGAGAAGTGAGATAATGTATATTTTTTTTTCTCATATTACTGAAGATAACCATGCAATTTGGAGTGGGCAAAGATGTTTTTCGAGGTTCCTTTTTTCTTTACTTGTTTTCTTTCTATCAGAATACAAGTTTGTGTATAGGGTTTGTAGGAAGTGTTATGGGGCTTTCCCAAACTATCCATGCCTACACACAGAAAAGTTGACGATGGTGAACCTGAGGAAAAAAGAATTGTAAAATGAAAGTACTGGTAAACTCTTAAGTAAAATTATGCTAAGAAAGCTTAATTCAAAAGCATCGAAATTCTAACCCGGCCGGTTTTCTAAGAGTGCTTTCTCCCCTACCGACCCTCCCACCCTGGAAGAGGAAGAGAGCGAGGTGCCACTGACAACCATAGCCGGGGGCGACAGTGGTAGGTTGTCGGTGGTAGGTGGGTTGGTTTAGACAATTTTGGTGGCTTAGTTGTGAATTTGCTGCGTACATACAGACCAGCTTTGTATAAACAATAAGATATGACATACAATTATATTTGCTTCATAACACATTTTGTGTTGGGTACAAATGAGGTTCAGAGGCGCAGAGAGGCAAAAATTACAATGCACCACAATACATTATCTCCCATGCGACTATTTCTGTGCAAAAACTGGTCGCTTGCACCTACACAATATGATTCAAAACCATACCTGCTACAACCGCCTGACTCGTGGCTTACCAACCTGTCATGTATAAAATACGGGTGTAGCAGAAAACATTGGCGGTTCTTGCAATAAAATTGATTGGAATGAAAGAAGGGAATTACATGAAATGTGCAGACCTTGCCACCAAAAAAAAGACTGCCAAAAAATTTAATGAAAATTTGGTAACACGTCCGGAAAAAAGGAGAGAAATACATTATAGGTCAAAACTAGAGCAGCAATTTGTCTGGAAAAAGAAGCCATCCTAGCACTTGAAGAATGGCACCTTTAAGTGAATCCCAAGATAAACTCTTTCTAGACCAATTTAATTGGAAATGTCGGTAAACCTTACCTATAAGTGATCCATTACTGCCCCTCACAACATTCACCCTATGCATGATGGTAATGATGCAACTTGTACAATAACACTTTTCCAGCAGCATTACCCACAGCCATGATGCCTCCGCCAGGACTAAAATCCAAACATCGGGGATAATGTAGGGCCTTTTTCTGAGGAGGCCAGTTGGAAAATACAGTAAATGATGGAACATGTACCAACTTTAAGCTGTTCTTCTGCATGCTTGAACAAATAGCCAATATTTGAGCATCATTATTGAACTTCAGAAAATCTACTTTGGTTGTAAGATTCTCGATGGCCTTGATAGGTTTTCTCTTTCCCCCTAAAAACTCCTCTCTATTGTAGATATTGACAATCCCACTGTCTGAACCAGCTGCAAACATGGTCCCATTTGGAGATGTACATAGAGCTGTACCATTTATGCAACCTTCATCAACTGCCTTGTGGAAGCAGGCCCCTGTTCTCAGATCCCAGTGGTAAACCTGTCCATCACCGCCGGAGCTCAATAATTGCTTCCCATCATTGGCAAAAGATAAAGAGCGAACAGTTCCATTCATCTTGAGTGTCCCAATCAATTCCTTCGTTTTAGAGGAAACCAACAAGATATAACCTTCATTGCCCACAAAGGCAATTGTGCTAGAATCAGGGGAAACCTCAAAAACTTCTAAGCTTTTTTCCTCTCTACCAACCAGGGGACCTATTTTATCAACCTTTGCCTTCTCTAAATCAAAGCTGTAAAAGAAGTTCCTCCTTCCAGCTATAATAACCTGAGATCCATCAGGCAAAAAAGATGCCTTTCGAATGGGACAATCATCAAGGAAAATGCTTTCTATTTTAGTATTCCGTTTTCCATCAATCTGAAAAAACCTAAGCCTTCGATCCAACCCAGCAGTGAGGAGCAACTGAGCATTTCTATGAAACTGTACTGAATTAATTGGACCTTTAGAAGGTTCCTCTGCATTTCCATTCACAAGTACTGAATATTCAAGAAGTCCAGGCAACAATTTGCCACTGCTCTTCACAACAAGATCCTCATTTGTACGAAGAAGATCATCAAAAGCTTCTACATCCTTGTAGCCACGGGCCACTACTGCCCCATTTTCGCCATCTGATGATTCATCATCAGAATATCTATTGTTCCTCAACTTTGAATCAAGTTGAGACCATTCTGTGCCTGGGTTCAGCTTAGCATGTTGAGCCCTCAATCTTAACACATACTCTGAACCCGAAATCAAACTCTCATCCTCTTCCTTCCTCAGCTTCCTTAGTCTGTTAACTTTAGCAATATTTATGTTGGCCTTTTCCTCTTCATCATCCACCCAGACAGGTTTCCTTTCCTTATTCTCCTCTTCCGAGAAGTCCGCATCCTCTTCATAAATAGGGGCCAAACTATTTGCAGAACGGTCCACGAAGAATAAAGCAGAGCCTTTATCCACAGTGTCCCCAGCTTCCTCCTCATCATCCTTCCCAAATTTAACTGGGGAATAAATTGATCCAAACAAAAAGCTTTCCAGCTTCTTCATTTCCCTTTCCTGCTCAACTGCCACCTTCTCATCATCATCCTTGCGTGCTTTCTTTCTCTTCTTTGTCCTCATAATATCTAAACTAGATTCTTTTCCATCTCCATTGTGTTCATTCCCTTGCAGAAATGATGGCTCATCTGTATCCTCCCTATTAGTCTTGCGAGCTTTAAAAGCCGACGGAATATTTTGAGATATGAGACTCATCTTTCACAAGACAACCTCTCTGATTCTGAAAAACAAAACAAACGAAAGCTGAGGTGGTATACAATATTAACAGCCAACATGTCTTCCAAAAAATGTAGAAAACTGAAACACACACTCAGGTAATAAATTATAATTCAAATACCCAACTAAGAAAAATCTTATCTTAGACAACTACAACTCCCAAATTACAATATTCTGCATAATTCTTGTAACTCAGTTGTTAACATAAACATTCACATTCCCCAAGTTCTAAGCACATCAGCTCAAACAAACTATAGACAAGTTATGCACATTAGCTCCTGGTGGCCAAAATTGAGAAGAAAAAAACGTTTGAAAACCAATGACCTGAAGAAAAAAATAAAAATAAAAAGGAAGCTGAAAGCCCACATCAACATTAAAACCCATGACACAACTTTATACCGTCTCCTTCTTAATATTGATCCTGCCATCAATCCAACATATAGTTAACCTCATTCATCTAAAAAAAAATTGACAAACCCAAATGGAGACAACCAAGAACAGTACACAGCGACCAAATAAACCCTCAACACAGACCACTAGCCTACACAGCATCACAAGAGATAATTATATTTTTAGCTAATAACTGCCGGAACCTTACAACCACCAAGCTCAATTCTCAACTCGACAAAACAAATTGAAAAAATTAAACAGATTTACAAGAAAATATAAATTAAACCTAAAGAAGAAAAATTGGGCAATTAAGAAATACCGTGGCCAAATCGGGAGCAAAGCAGCGGAAGAAGAACTGAAGCAAAGGGCGGTCAAGACTTGGCTTCAGAGTGTTCAAACAACAAAAGAGGGTGAGGAGGGAAGGAGGAGGTGGTGGCTGTCAAGAGGGTGAGGAGCTCTGTTAGTGAAGGGGATGATGGGTTTTAGGGCCAATGGAGGGATGAGAAGCAGGGTTTTAGGAACTTGGGGGTTGGGTGAGTTACTTCTGGTAATGGCTGCAATGCTGGGCCGTGAGATGGGTGAAGTGTTTTGGACCTAGACTCTTACATGTAACCTTTTTTCTTTTGTAAGCACAAACCAATAATTTTCTGTTCTTTTTTATTTTTTTTATTTTTTCAATAATTTTTGGATGAATCCAGGGTATCCCCGCACGTGGGCGAGGACTAATCCCTCAAGCCGGGTCGACCCCATTTTGGGGGCAAGCCCTCTCAATGATGGCTGCTCTATTCGCAAGGCTCGAACTCGAGACCTTACTTAAGGGGAACAAGCTCTTTACCACTTGAACCACCAAGCATTGGTATTTTTTCAATAATTTGAGCTGTGCATACAAATGCCCAAATTCTGGTTATTATTATTATATATACCAATGGGGGATTTTAAATTGGTATTTCTTTTTTAGTTCATCTTTACTCTTATAATACGAAGAAAAACACTGTTGTATCAATAATTAGTGAAGAGAAATATCACTAGAGTAATAGGTTCATGAAAATGTTTCCCCGTGGTTATACTTTGAGACTCTAAAAGCATGATTTACATTCAATTGAATTTCAATAATAGAATACCTAATTTGTGGGACTTAAAGTTAAGTGGTTAAGAGAATTCACCCGATGTCTTGTATCGATTTGGCCTTTCTATATCGCTGGTATAAAACAAATGAGTTTTCTCTATAAAAAAAAACACATAAGAGAATAACTGTATATATATATTTTTGTACACAATTCAACTTTATACTTCACAGCACACAACGCAAAAACACACATTAATGTTGTCTAATAATATGAGCAGCATGTGTTTCTATGTTTCTATTCGAAATGGCCTACAAGTTGATGGCTCTCCTGAATTTGGTCAAACCCCTCGTTTATTTTATGAGTCCATTCAAGTCCTCAACATTTCTTTGTATTCAACCTAACTTTCTTTCTCTTGTTTCTTGGTTGTTAAAAAGGGCAAAAGCTTTACCTATTCCATATGAATATTCCTCCCTACAAATTTCTCATACTGATTCATTACTTCTCCAATTCTTAAATTCTCAAATTCCTTATTTCCTTCATTCCTACTATGTACCTTACATAGAATAACCATAAAATCTCATAACTAGATTCAATGTATTTGAAAATTCATTAATAAAGATCAAATTTTGTTAATCTAATCCACCTACATCAAGTAAGAATTTACCCGGCTAATAGTCAAGATTCAATATATATATATATATATATATACAGTTATTCTCTTATCCGGATGTCTGCACATTATTATCGTGCGGATCCTATTGTAAACGGGCAGTAAAACAGAGAGGGGTAGTACAAAATACACGGCGTCCGCACGATAATAATGTCCGGATGTCCGCATAAGAGAATTTCTGTATATTATATATATATAATATTACGTGTGTATTTTCTTAGAGGAACAAAATCATCATCACTCTATAGAAATACCTAAACATCAATTAAGAAAATGGCTGGTGGTAGCAGCAGCATATTGGTTTTAGTTGCCATGGTGGTCCTCACATTAGACCAAACTTCCCTGCAGGTTTCGGCATGGTTGGGCGGGACGGTTTACCTGAGAATAACCAACCAACTAGAACCTTCAAACGCCATTGTCACAGTTCATTGCAAATCCGGGGACGATGATCTGGGAGATCATCTAGTTGCATTAGGCGAAACTTACAAGTTCACTTTTAAGAACAATTCCTGGGATACGACCCTCTTCTTTTGCAACTTTGATTGGGTAAGTAGTTCTCTAGGCAAATCGGTGTCTGGTACCATAGACATTTACAAGGCCAAGAGGGATCAAGAACGGTGCGTTCATCATTGCAACTGGTTGATTCTTGAAACAGGGCTGTATTCCTATACCCTAAGGACTAAATTTTGGGAAAATCTCTACAGTTGGCCTCAGTGAAAACTACTACTTTTTGTACTCGTTCATGATTTAGTAAAATGTCTTATGCGAGAGTTAACAATGAACAAGATTTTTTCTTCTTGTTTAATTATCTTGATCATGTCTTGGCCCTCGTCATCTTGGATATCATTATTGAACTATTTTTTCATCGTGCACGTTCAAATATACGTTTTTGTTGTGTCGATGTTGTGAGTACTTAAAATATATGTTTTTGCCCTCCTGTTACGTACTGTTGTAGTGGCTGTTTGTGCCTTTATTTTAAAGGTTAATGAAATTTTCTCTTGATAAAAAAAAAAAATATTACACCTGAAGTAAAGTCGTTTTAGAGTTTAGGATTTTTGCTCTTATACCTTTGAGCCCAGTTCAGGATGTACGTCTGCATATGAACATTTTGTACAATCTTGAGGTGTATAGACTGTAGAGACATGCATATGTCATGCCAACGAATAAAAAGCTTAGAAGAACTCATTGTGCAAAGAGATAATTAATTCATCTCAAACAATGCCGGATCATAACATTATATGGGTAAGCTGCCAAATACTCCCTAGACTATTTCGATTGTTGAAATGTCCACCCTGAATTAATTTTTCAGGCAATTTAGCCTTCGTATTAAATTTATTCGCCAATTTCGCCAATGCCATTAGCTTTTTCACAATTCCATCCAAATCCCCGTCAAAAACACCACGTGAATGGCATGTGAGACTTCTGTTGAGGGTAATCTCGTCCTTTTATTCCTCAACCCCTTTTTATTCCACAGAAACCACCCCTTTTAGCCTTTGTATGAAATCAGACTTGGAGATTCAACAAAAACCACCCCTTTTTGACAGAACCCACCCTTGATGACAAAACCTAACCCCATTTGCAGGCGTTCTAACCTTCTCATATCGCTTATGTTCATCAATTTCATGAACAAGACAAGAAATTACAGTTGAAGATAGGATGCATAAGAACATACGTGCAGCTTTTACTGAATCAAGTTCGACCACTTTTATTACGGAGGATGATATGGTGCGTATTTGCCGGTGTAGAATTGAGGCTGAAACGATTGTTTGCTGGTATGATGATAATGCAGGGAGGAGGTTATATGTGTGTTGTAGAGAGAAGTACGGTGGTGGATGTGGTTGGAAGGATTGGAAGGACTGAAAATGTCTGAGCGTGCCAAACATGTCATATGTCGATTAATGAGACGAATCAACTCATTGGAAGAGAAAAGAGCTAAAGACAAGAAGATTGTGCAAGAGCTAAGAGACAGAGAGAAAAAATTTCGAAGTGGGCTGCTGAGTTGTTTGGTTGTAATTTTGTTGTTGTTTACCGTATTAGTTAGCTTTTTATTTGGTTGAATGTAGTGGCCTTCTTGTGCCTTCTTTTGGCTTAACGAATGTAGTGGCCTTTTTATTTGGTTCAATGTAGATTTGGCTTAATGAATTTGTTTGAATGTAAGCCTTTTTTTTTTTTTTTTGGGAAAAGAAGTGATAACTTTCATTAATTGTTCAAACAAAATACAAAGAGGCAGCAGAACCTATAAGAGAAGGGTTGTGCAACAAAAGAAGAGAAAGAAGCCTAGAAGCTTCAGAATTTCAATCAATAGTTTATCTCCTTGAGAACCCAAAAGTAGCTGATTAAGCCTATAACTTTTACAACAATAATTAAAAATATTAAAGTGGGCTTTGGTTTAACTTCCAACAAGCTATGGGGCATGAAGTTATATGATACATCTCATTTGATCTTTCCAATTCTATTTTCTTTTCATTTTTTATCAGAACTATTTTTTTTTTAAAACTAAGCATTCATAAAGCGAATGCAAACTAAGACATGGTAATGAGCCAAAAAAAAAACATGATTAATAGGGAAACTAAACAAATGTGCTCATAAACCTATCACTATTGCTTAATTTTTTTTTTTTAATTTGAAAAAACAGAGGTGCAAATATATATATATATATTAAGAGTCTGGGCCAGTACATGGTATCAGAGCCTAAAGTCCCTAGAAGAGTTGTTAAGTTTAAGGTTCGAACTAAGTTGTTAGTTTAATCTTCTGGTTTTTCTGTCAAGTTTCCTTTACTCACTAGTCATCGAGTTGTCTAGCTGTCAGATAGGCTCGTTAGCCGTTGCCCGGTAAGCTAAGGCGTTGAGGGACCTAGGCAGGGACTAGTGATCGGTGCATATTTACATATCATTTTGTACCCTTCTAGCTTATGATTTGGTTATGTTTTTGAGTTAAACTTGTGCTTTTAATCCTTTTTGTGTTTATCTTTCAGTTCATTGAGCTTTAGGTAATAATGAGGGCTTTGGATAGTAAATGATGCAATCCATGCATGTTAGGGCCTAATTTGGATGAATGGATGAAGAGCTTAAAGACAAACTCAATTTTGGCTACAGTCCCCTGCCAGCCCAGTTTCGTAGGTCATATTGCAAGCTTTGTTTAAGCAACCTACATAGCTCGGATGAGGCCACATTCTTCATGAAAGTTGTTCCAATGGGTGTGTAATATAACATATCCAAAATTCAGCCCCATTGGATAAATATGGAGTCTGTTACCTAGCAAACACAGAGCCATGCTCAGGATGGATTTTATCAGCGCGCAAAATGAGTTAGCAATTTGTTTTGGCCTTAACTTCCTCCTCCGACCTTGGATTGGCCCAAATGATATATGGCTGGAAAGAAGACATTCTGAACTTCAAGTTTGAGTGCTTAAAGTCTTAATTTGCTTAAGGGAAGCCCAATTCGTAAGCCCTTGAAGTTGCTGGTCATGCTGACCTCAGGATGAGCTATTATTTCTGGTTGGAAGCTTGGTCATGGTGACATGAAGATGAGCTAGGGCTGCTGGTGGGATTTATTAGTGAAGTGCATCAACCATTTCAGATTTTATAATGGAAGTGTTGTATGCATTAGTGAAGTGCATCAACCATTTCAGATTTTATAAAACAAGTGTTGTATGCATTAGCCATACTTAATTCAGATTTTCAGCTTCCTTAGGCCTATATATAGTGAGGTTTCCCAAGCTTGTAAACAGACCCCAAGGGGGGGAGCTCTCAAACACATGTTCTTCCAAAATTCTCTAAAGTTCCCAAACACTTTCTTCTCCCTCCTCAAAGTTCTCAAACACTTCCTTTCTTCCTCAAAGTTCTCTTAGTTTCCTTAATGTTTTCTTAGTTGTAATTTATTTTTCTTGTAATGTACATTCTTTCTTAAGTATTCAAGTTTAATTAGTTTCCAAGTTTCAATTATGGTTTTTGTTCTTATTCATTATGCTTATAAGTTAATATGCTAGTTTGAATGATTGATCACCATTTAGGCTTGCATGTTAGCTATCTTGGTTTGAATTAAGAGTATACACCATGCTTTAATTCGAATTGAACTATGAATAGGAAGAGTATGTATGGACATTCGACAACAGGGATTAGATACATGCTTGGTTGTTTAAAATGTTCTTCTATGCTTAATGGGTTCCTAATGCTTAATTTTAGGTTAGACAACAAATGATCAAATTAGGGAATTAGGAACACAAGGTTATGACCACACACCATGGCGTAATCATACTTTAGCTAGAATCAATCCATTAATCTAATTGAACTTGGGAACTTATTTGCTTGAGTTATTTCCTTTTTTCTTGTTGTATTTATTTCCTTTCTTTTTCATTTCTGTTTTGTGTAGGGAAAATGAATTGAATCATTCAATCACCAATCCTCGTGGGATCGACCTCGCACTTACATACGCTATACTACCGAACGGCTCGTGCACTTGCGAGTATCACAAGTTGAGGATGCAGCTTAATCAATTTTGGTGCAGCTGAAATCCACACAACAAGTTTTTGGCGCCGTTGCCGGGGATTGGCAACATAGTTTGGTTCTATTTCTTTTCCCTTGTTTTATTTTTATTTTTCAGTTTCATGTTTTTCTAGACAATTTCTTGTTTTAAAGTTAATGCCATTGATGGACAAGTTGTGTTTGTAGTCCAACAGAAAAGGACAATTGCCCAACAAGCAAGAGAACTGGGTTTAAGTCCCAGCTTACACAACCCATTGGTGCTTATTACTTTGAAGCATGGAATTAGATGTTTGTGGTCAAGATCCCTAATCTTGATGTTTTAGTTTAGTTTATCCTTTTCATTTAAGTTATGGTTTCCTAATCCAATAAATCTAAAAATCTGTTTCAAGTTTCCTTGTCTTTCTTTAAGCATTTCTGAAGTAGCTCAATAAGAAAGAGGGAGAGAGAGGAGACAACCCAATCCATAGAGACATGGAGTATGGAGTAGCGGAGAAGTCGACCTCCAGCTGCTATGGCCAACCACTCTCCAGCTAATCGCTTCAAGGGGGAGCATTTCAATCCTTTCTCTTCTTTGAATTCTGTTTATTTTCGTAGTTGTTTTTGCCTTTTGGTCCGCGTTGAGTTCTTTGTTTTTCTATGCTGAATCCAACTATATAAAGAACGTAAAATTTGGACTTACGGTTGGAAAGTTATAGCCTAAAAACTGAACAGAGGTCGAAGCTGAAAAACTTAGAAACGAATCTGTCCAAATGGTGATAAACGGGTGATAGCAAGTGCTGTTTGTTTTTTTTTTCTTTGGTTTCTTGGTTTGTTTCTTTTAGTACAACAATTTATGTTGTTTGTTTGAATTTGTTTAGAGTACTTAGTTCATTTTCGTTTATGGTTTGTTGTTCCATTTTATCTTAATTTGTTTTTGTTTCTTATCTTAAAAATTTTAAAAAGATTTTTCATATGAGCTGACTTATGGTAACTCCAGTGAGCACTTCCGTCAATACAGTGTCTAGGAGTTCTATAGGCGACACCTTCGGTGTCTAAGAAGTTTGGGTTTTAAGCGGGACCATTGTGACCCCTCCAACCTTCCCGGATCCCCTGGCTGTGTTTTCTGAGGCCCTTAACTGGTCATCCGTGAGTTGCTTGTATATTTGTGTGTTTTAAAAACAATAATAATAAATATATAAATAAAAAAATTGAAAATTGAAATTTGGGTTTTTATTTTTCCTTGTAAATTGCAATTTGGAACTTCTTTGTTTTCTTTTATGTTTTTTTTGTTGTTTTATTAGGTTAGTTTATTTATTTACGTGGTGTGGTTAATTAGTTTATTTCTGAGTGTTAAAAACACATTTTTATTCAAACATTGCATTCAAAAAGATAAAAAGTTTAAAAAAAAACAAAAAACAAAAAAAAAACAAAACAAAACAAAACAAAACAAAACAAAACAAAAAAACATTCAAGTAAATTAAAAATAAAAACAACTTCTTCATCTTCATCTTCATCTTCATGGCATGCCTCTGTTTTCTCTTACTTGCAGAATCTGCAGCAGCTCCACATGGTCCTCATTTTTTCTCTGCAGTGCTTCCATGTGCTGATTGGCACAATAGAGCCGCTTCTGCAAGTCCGCCACCATAGCCTTCAAGGAAGTTATTTCCTCGCTCATCGCGGCACACTCCCGTGTTCTCGCCAGCAATCGCATGCCCAAATTGGTAGCCGAGACCGCGTGGAGTACAGTTAAATTGTGGGACTCCTCCACCGCTGCCTTGTCAGACCTCTGTGCCACATGCAGATGATCTGTCGGTGTGAGCTTGTTACCAATCATGCCTCCCAGCAGCGCTGCTCTGTTCGGCATTGCCTCAGAAAAGTTCGGTATTATCTCAGCAAAGTTTGAGGCCGTACCGTGATGATATGTGGAGTTTGGGAAGACAGGAGTTGGAGGAGCCCTTGTCTGGGCATTTGGTGGTGCAAGTGAGAGCTCAAGGTTGAGATCATCAAGGTGAGTGCATGAGGATGCCATTTGTTTTGCTTCTAAATTTTTTGATGTTTTTCCTTGAGTTTGCAGGAAGAAATGCTGGGTATCATCCGCTTGCAGAGGTGTGGTTTAAATAGACATATGCTGATGAGAGAGAGCCAACACCATTTCGGATTTCCCGGGCATGCTCGACCTAATCGCTTCAAGGGGGAGCACCTTTACTTTTACTTTACTTTTCTTTTTTCCGTGTTTTCTGGTGTTTAATGTTTTTGCCCGTTACTTTCATTTTCTAGAGCTTTGTGTTTTTGCTTTTCCCTTTCGGCTATCATCTTTATCTTATTTTAGTTAGGGAAATGTGTTTTCTTTTCCGTTTGTCGTTTTTTTTTCTTTTTCTTTTTCTTTCTGCAACCTTACTCTTTTATTTCCGAAACAAAATAACGAAAATACAAAAACAACAAAAGAAAATAAAAACAACAATAATGCAGTAGGAAATCATTTCTTCTCGATGCTTGGTGTCTCGACCATTGGAGCTTTGAGTTTGGCCCTCTGGCTGTCCTCTTCCGGGGCTTCACGCATAGCTTCTTGGGGCTCATCACTTGAGCTCCCAAAGATCGCAATCTTAGCTTGAGCGTAACTACTCTCGCGATCTGCTTGTTTGCGTTTACCCGGTCGGTCTAGGTCTTCCAGCTGTTTTCGCATGTCGCGAGAGTACAACTCTACCATTTTTGATAGGTTTTTATTCTCGTCCCGCAATACTTCTAGCTGGTGTCGATTCACCTCCACTATCCTTGACCTCTCCCTTTTCAAGCTTTTTATAGCAGTCTGACACTCCTCAACCATACTTCGCTCCGCCGCCAACTGACCTTTCAGCACCTCTACCTCATGGGACTTCGCAAGTAGGCGATGACCCAAACTTGCGACTGTTGCTGTACTCTGCACGCTCAGTGCTAGGGCATCGCTCACGACCCGGTTGTCATCCCTTGTCCCCAGAACACGTATATCTTTAGGGGTCACTAAATTTCTAGCCACTCCAATGGCAACATCGTTGTCCAGGAGTATTGAGTCAGTTACTGTCACAGGCCCCCGTGCGGAAGCAAAGTAGGGCATCCATACTGGTGCCGCTGCTTGGCCTCGTGTCTGAGTCGGTGGAGCTAGGTTGAGATCCAACGAAAATGGGTAGTTAGAGGCCATTTGATTTCTCACTCTCTTTTCTTCTTTCTTTCTTTTCTCTTTTGTATGTTTCTGAGTTTGCGTTTTTTTTCACCCTTTCTTATAGACTTAGTCTTTGACAAACCCTAGCCATTACCGCATCTGAGCATTTTCTGAATCTCCAGCATTCCTTGAGTCCCACAACCTTCTCGCCTTCCAACCATACCCAACTCATTTATCACGACGTGTCTTTTCTGAACGAACGCGTTCAGTAAAGTCTTCGCGCCTTTCCATGAGCCCGTAATTTTTGCTTGTGGAGTCTGCGGCGCCTCTACGCGTCAACACGTGTCTCGCCCTGTCAGTTGGTCCCTTACACTGAACCGAGACATCATGACCCATGTTCTCTTAAAAATAAATAATAATATAAAAAAACGTGTGGGCTTCGGATTTCATTGTGGGTCGGGTTTTCACCGTTGTTTAGGTTTCAAGGTGGGTTAACTTTCTTTTGGGTTGGGCTTTCAATTGTTTGGGTTTTGGTTTGCGTAAGACTGTCTGTTTAGGGCTTACTGTTTTGTCTGTTTAGGGCTTTCTGTTTCGAGTGTTTTACTGTTTCATTTTTTTTTTTTTTTTTTTTGTTTATTTGTTTGTTTGTTTTGTAATTTTTATTTTTGTAATTATTTTATTTGTGTGGTTTATATTTACTTTAGTACCTTTCATTTCTTATTATGACATTGCTTGTTCCTAATTTTTAAACATTGAGGACAATGTTCATTTCTAGGTTTGGGGGTATTGGAGTTTAGCATGTAAAATTGGTTTTTCCTTAATTTTATTTAATTTTTTTTTTATTTGCTTGTTTTTATTTTTATTTTATTTTGTTAAGTCTTGCTTTTATTTTGATTTTGATTTTATTCACTTTCCGAACACATTTGATGAGATTGTGATAAATGTTTGCATGACTTAAATGAAAATTGAATTTTATTTATTTATTTTTTTTTTTCCTTGTAAATTTTTATTGTAAAAAAAAAAAAAATTAATTAATTAATTGATTAATTTGGCATCGTTCTAGCATGATATGTTCGAAACCTTCTTTGCACTTGCCATTTGTTTCATAATTCTCCAATTAAAGGATTTGCATGACCCAAAGAATTGTATCAAGCATAAATTAGACTTATATAACCATAAATGTGAGCTTTTGAGCCTTGTGCTTCATTTCATGAGTGTTATACACATACTCTTATTTTCTTGTCATCAAAGTTGTTGTTTGATCTCATTATTCATTGATTTGGTTGAATACTTAAAAGTCATTCATTCTTTTGCAATTCGATTTCATGACATTTAAGAAATGATATTAGGCCCTCTTTGGATCGTTTGTGCCTTTCAAGCTAACCTTATGCATGCTTAAGCATGATTTTCCATTGTTAACCATTTTGAGCCTACATGTAAACCTTTTCTTTCATTTACCAATTATATTTCCTCGCCTTAGCTTGAAAAACAAATATTTACCTTTCTAAGGAACTCATGAGCTTTAATTGGGATGTGTTTTTCATACTAAGTTTAGGAATTGGTGTTACATTTTGAAGGAAAAAAAAAAAATCACACAATTGGTGAAAGAAAAGAGAAAAGTTGTGATGGTGGTTGAATGAAATTTCATTTTTGGGTTTCATTTTTGGGCCTTCAAAATAAATTGGTGTTTAAGGAAAGGAGTGAATCAATGTAAATGAAGGTATAAGGAGTTTTGATCATGTAAAAGAAAAATAAATTCTCATTGTGATGATTCGAAGTCTTGTAAACAATTGTTTTATGCTCTTATATTTTGAGTTCCTTGGACTTTGTTTTATCCATACCTTTCATTTCTTACTCACCTTACACCCTTGGCCCCATTACAACCTATGTTAAAGACCTAAATTGATCTTAAATGTCATGTGGTTGAATTG